>NC_082690.1:33954079-34265481 GCF_949987515.2 Delphinus delphis | reverse complement strand
AGGTTAGTTTGCCTTATTTTTTTTTCATAGAGACAAATGCAAGTTGATTGCTAAATATTTAGATAGAGTGGTTCATGGGGCTACCAAGCAAGAGGGCCTTAGATATACATTACCTATAATTTAATAACACTATACAGTCTATGGGGCACTATTACTTATAACAGTCTAACAAAATTGGAAGTATCGTCATTCTTCAGATGACTCTCTGAGACCCAGAAAGGTCAAGAGGCATTGCCAACAACCCAGAGGTGCACATGTGTTCTATCTGGGACTCAAATCCAGGCCTTCTGATACCTAATTCAGTTGTTTGGCACCTGACTCCATCATGGGAATGTAAACCTTTTTTTTTTATAGTTTATTGTGTATTTTCACCATCCTTTACAGCATTCTTATGAGGCGAATATCAGCCCTAATTGACCCCATTGCCACCACTAGAAAAACAAACCAGATCACATTCCTTGGAGACAGTGAGTCAGTAGTAATCTGTATGCTTGACAGGTGGTACCATTCAATGTCTCCACATGCTCTGAAAATTCTGAGGGTATCGTGTTCTTATGTATATTTCAGAACCTGACAGTCATTGGAAAAGCTGAGCCTCACATAGAGTTGGACTTCTGGATAGGAATGTAACCCAAAAACTACTTTGCTGAATAATTTAATTTATATATATTACATCAGTATGTATTAAATGTGTATTGTGTTTACATACATATGTAGATTATTATAACTTTATTAAGTGACTACTAATTGCTCGGATAAGAACATATGCTCTTATAATTTGATTACAATAAATTGTAAATAAGGTTATCACTATTTTCCTTCCTAATTATTCTTATGTTATTTATGTTAATTATAATATGCCTGAAGACTGATACTTAAGAAACATTTTAAGCTTCCCCACAAATTGTATTTTTACAGAAGATCCTTATGCTAAATTTTTAGGTCAAATATATAATTTTTAAAAATTTTCACACAGTTTACAAGTGCCATACATAAATAGGAATTAAAAAATACAGTGGAGTCTCACTAAGGAGCATCATTGTTGAAATCAATGCCCAGAGATCTGGAGAGTGAAATCCACTGTACAGTTAAGATTCTTTTCATTCTTCAGTGGTCAGCCTTCTTCAGTGAGAATAGAACCTGTTTCCTTGTCATGAAGGTTCATCTGTAGCAAATCCAGTTACTTAGGGTTAACCTGGTAGAGGGAGAAGCTCTAACTAATGAAAATTTTCTAGGTCTCTTGTTTCTAACAGAGACAACAGTGAGGAGTTCAAGAGTTCCACCTGCACAGAGCACATTTCCCTAGTGAACTTTGTATCTTGTCCAGATAACAAGGTGGTTTCCTTGGTTCTGAGACTTAGTGTTTTTATTTGTAGATACTTTCTTTCCTCTACCTCATCTGCTGGCTGCTCTGCTGCAGAAGAGCTTCCTACTTGAGAGGTTATGCCTCAAATCCATTTCACCATATATATGTTGGTTCTGAGCATGCTGTACATGTTGCTATTTTTACTTATACCTTCTTTGTTCATGATTACTGCCTTCCCAGTGGTCCTTGAGATGGTTGGGAGGCTATTTAAGTGGTTGGAAATATTCTGAAACATTTAGGAAACTTCATATTGACTTCTGTGGAAAACTCAAACAAGAACTCAATAAAACTGGAAACATTTTATTTTATGTTTACATTTTAGAATTCAGAGCAAGTTGCAGATACAGACAGAAGTCCTTTTCAAACGTCAGGAATATGTCGGTCTGTAGAAAGCACCATTTGATGTTAACTACGGAGCTCTGATAAAATGACTACCATCAGTGACCTAAGCTATCCTGTATTTGATTTTATAATGTAATAGTTGCCTGTTTGTTGTGAAAAAAAGAAAAACAGAAAAATATCAGAGTTTATTATCAGGGTGAGCTAAGAAAGAAAATGAAAGATGAAGGATTTTCCAAATCATTTTTATAGAATACTAATTTTTACACCTTGTAATCTATTCTTTGGGGGTTTTGCAAATGAGTTATGCCATCACTTGACTTTTAATGGTGCTTTATTGGTCTGTTCCTATTGCCATCACCTATATTTTATGTATATCAAGTTGGAATTAAAACTTTATAATACACATTGAAGTAATTAGAAACCCTCTAAAGACTATGAATCAGTGTGTTAAATATTTAGGAAATGTATACAGATTTAAAAATTATGAAGAATCTCAGACTACTTCCCCTAAAAAATTAATTAAAACCTTTTGTTACATTGGAAATACAGAACATTTTCATGTCTAGTTCAGCAAAAAGAAAAAAGAAAAAAATTTACTGAGTGCCAAATGTCAAAGTTACCAGGGACAGTATTTGTCAGAAAGCATCTGAATTTGTTCAACGTCCCTGTTAAGTTTAGGGTTTTTTTTTTTTTTAATATGACACTGTTCTAACTTACCAAACTCTTGTTTTCTATAAACAGCTTCAATTTCTCCGTGTTCTTGTTAAAAATTTGGCAGTGGAAACTGAACATGAAGCCCCAAAGAGTGTCTGGTTACTACGTTTTAAAAAAGTATCAATATTGACCGATGAAATTATTTACCTTTTCACTGTTCGTGTCACATTGTTTATTCAGGTCAAAGTAAAATCTCAGCATCTCTTAAGCTAGAGCTCTTTGATTCCATGCTTGCCTGGTAGACTTTTTGGATTTGATGGTGAGACATAATATGTTTCAGTTACTTCATTCCAAAGTCATGAGGTCTTTCGGCATGTAGATTTTATCATCTAATATATTGACAGGTTCTCTACTACCTCATCCTCCTTTCCAAGCTCTGAGTCATTAGAAATCTGATGAGCATGCCATCAGTCATCTTGCCTTAAGTCACTGATATGAAAACATTCAACTTCATGGTGTTGATCTGCTTTATACTAGGCACGGTGTTCAGTCTTGCGGACGCAAAAATAAAATATGATGCTTGCCTTCATGGAGTTCACAGAATAGCAGAGGAAGCCGCAGGGAAACAGATAATTAAGATGGAATGGGTTTAGTGGTTTATCTGAAATATGCCTGTAGTCTTATATAAGCACAGTGGAAGAAACAATTTATTCTTCTTAACTGGGGATGCTGGCAAAGACTTTTATGAAGTTTCAGCATTCAGCAGGTGCAATTTAAAGGCTGGCAGAAATTTTCCAGTCAGTGTAAGGGAAAATAGCATCCCAGGCAAAAGAAAAGTCATAGTGACATAAAAAAATTTGTGATGTGGCTTAGAAGCTTGATATATTCTAGTGTGATTAGAGCTGTGGTGTTTGGCCTTTTTTAACAGCGACAGCAAAAACATGAACTGCATTAAGAAATGCACTTTATATCACAATTCACTGAGTATATGTGCTAATATACTTCTATTACTACATGTGATGTAATCTGGTATTTTCTATTGTATTCTATTCTAATCTATTTCATTAAAACAATTGCTGGTTATAACCCATGAAATTGATTGTATAATTAACCAGTATGTCAGAACCCATAGTGTGAATAAATATTGGGCTAGAGCTTAGTGTGTGTATGCAAATGGAAGACGTGGGCAAATTAGTGAAAAATGGGGCAATGAAATTAGTGAAAAAGACTAACTAGTGAAATCAGTGAAAATTTCACTAATTAGCAAATTAGTGAAAAATACCAGCTGGGCCAGAATAATGGGGAGTTTTGTGCTGCACCAAGGAGTCTTTTTGGTTAATGATAATCATATATGTCAGACAGTTTTCTAGGCAGCTCACATACATAATTTTTGTTTAGTCTTTACAACAACCCTATGAGTTAGGGGCTATTATTTTCACACTCTTCTTACCAAAGAGTAAACTGAGCCACAGAGAGGGTAATCTAATTTGCCTAGGATTAGACAGCTAGTATGTAACAAAGCAGGGATTGAACCCAGGCAGTTGGGCTCTAAAACACATGTTCCTAATCATGATACTATTCTCATGTGGCCAGTTGAGTCTTGAATCTGTACTTCAAGAAGGTAGTTTATGGGCATTGTGAATGTCTGGAATCAGAGAGACCAGCTACCAGTCTATAATTCATCAATATCTGCAGTAGAATGTTCAGGATAAATTTTGTTTTACCATCAGGGGATCCAATCATTTCTGTGTACCTGCCAGCCATACAAAACTTGGTAAATGGAAAATCAGCCCAGCAGGAGGACACGAGAGTAGACAACCTCAGGCCTGTGTAAGATCACAGAGGTCTTTGACTCTAAACTCCCACTGATTACCCTCCAGCACATTACAAACCTCTGGAGTCCTGGTCTTTTCCATGGAGTTCACAGAGGAGCCTCTTTGTTAACCCTCCAGTTTCTTTCCAGCACTGTCTTTCTCATTTTCTGCTTTGATTCAGCAGCTTCTGCTATTGTAATGCTTTTCTTTTAAGTCAGTATAGTTCTCCAGTCTACCACATCTTTACTTTTTAAATTTACTTCTGTTCTTCCCTTTGGGTATGAGAGGCTTATCTCCCTATCTGTGAATTCTGCTGTTACCAAGTTCCTCAAGGAAGGGAGGCACAGGAGGGAATGAGCCCATTCTCCTGTGTGGTGTATTTGCCAGTTCTTACGCACCAGCACCAGTTCAGAGCAAGTATCACAGTGAAGACCCAGGTGCCTCCATTCTCTTCTGCCTCATGATGTTTTCCACCCTGAAGAATGGAAAGTGTCCTTTGTTTCCTTTCCTGAGCTGAGAATATTGATTTTTATGCTTTATGTTTAAGGATTAGCAAACTAGGCCAAATCTGGCCCACTGTCTGCTTTTGTATGGCCCACAAACTACAAGTGGTTTTACATTTTTAAATGGCTTTTGAAAAATTAAAAGAAGGGTAATATTTTGTGATAAGTGAATATTATGTGAAATTCAGATTTTAGTGCCCATAAATAAAGTTTTATTAGAACACAGCATTGCCCATTTGTGTTTTCTATGGCACTCTCACTTTACAACAGCAGAGTTGGATAGTTGTGTTGGAGACCATGTGGCCCACAAAGCATAAAATATTTATTATCTTGTCCCTTGCAGAAAGCAGTTTGTAATTCTTGGTCTAAGGCCTGAAACATATTTCCATTTTTTACCTCTGCAGTCTCTTAGGTCTTCATTCAAACAGGACCTTCTGGAGAAAACCATAATTTGAAAAGTTACATACACCCCAATGTTCATTGCAGCACTGTTTACTATAGCCAAGACATGCAAGCAACCTAAATGTCCATCAACAGATGAATGGATAAAGAAGATGTGGTACATATATACAATGGAATATTATTCATCCATAAAAAAGAATGAGATAATGCCATTTGTAGCAACCGGATGGACCTAGAGATTATCATACTAAGTGAAGTAAATCAGATGGAGAAAGACAAATACCATATGATATCACTTATATATGGAATCTATAAAAAGTGATACAAATGAACTCATTTACAAAACAGAAATAGACCCACAGACCTAGAAAACAAACTTACGGTAACCAAAGGGGAAAGAATGGGGAGGGATAACTTAGGAGTTTGGGATTAACATTTATACACTACTATGTATAAAATAGATAACCAACAAGGACCTACTGTATAGTACAGGAAACTATACTCAACATTTTGTAATAACCTATATGGGAAAGTAATCTGAAAAAGAATATATATATAAACTGAAACACTGTGCTGTACATCTGAAACTAACACAGCATTGTAAATCAACTATACTTCAATAAAAAAACAAAAAACAAAAAAACAGGACCTTCTCTGATATCACAGAGTTAACATAAGTTTGATGATTTGGCTTCCTATGTTGGAAAACCACAGAATTTATAAAAAGATAAACTTGGGTGTGACCTTTAGCAGATTAGTGACTAAAAGTCATATTTGTAACACAAACACCAGAATTTTTATTTGAAGTATATTTATCTTTATGGAAATTTTTTACCTTTGAAGCCAAATATACTCAGTTTATGGCTAGTGTTTGGCACACAAGCTATTTACAAGAAGAAGATGAAGAGTCCTTTTTACCTCTGAAGGAGAATGTATGTAAATACCTAAGAGAAGGCCAAGTCAAAACTACTTACAATTACATGCTTTTGTTTAGGTTTGAAGTCACAACTTGAACTGTTAAATAGGGTGGACAGCCTTCCTCCCAACAGTGTTTTTTAAGTAAAAATGTGGTAAACTTCATCATAGATTTAACCTTCTTTTGTCCATGTGCATGGTTCCTACACTATACAAAAGCAGTCAATTAAAAATGGAAAAAAAATGGGGGTAGGATTTTGTAGATGACTCATTTAAACAAAATTATTAAAATTTGTGGATATGTTTGTATAGACTCAGCACTAGATAACAAGAAGCATGTTTTGCAACTGGACAAATATATTAAAGTAAGGTCTGCCATTTTTATTCACTGTGGTAATCAACTCCCTCTGACTTTATGAATAGATTTTGCTTAATACAGCTTCCTACTGTTCTGCCTTTAGAGTAGATTTTGCATCTTTTTCTTCTGTAGACAGTCGGTAATAAAATGAAGCCAAACCGAATGCTCTCCAGAGACCATGCAGCCCATGTTTGCATTGAGAGCCTGGTGATTTACTGGCTCTGAGTTGGAGAGATGACCTCTACAATTACTGTAGAAACCCAGTGAGAAGTGAAGTGAGCTCACTGTAGAAAGATTTTAAGCATTGAAAAAACTTGCCTTATTTGGTAAATGTTTTTAACTGGTCCCAGCTGGTAATGCTGGTGAGCTCATTGTGAGATGTACTGTCTCTTTAAGCCAGATTCTTGTATTTTTTATCCACTAGAATTAGAGTGTTAAATGGTATTTGTTTAGTTTTTCTTGATGTGCTGTGGACTAAATCAAATCTGAAAGAACAGTATTCCACTTTGAAAATTAAAACCCAAATACATTGACACTTTATAAATTTTCTATATGTATTTTCTGGTCTACTATGTTATTTACCTTACTTAGGCTTTGGGGAATTTGGGGTTTAATGTTTACCTTGAAGAACAAGACTCCTTTGGGAAGCAAATTTGTGTTTACTTTTTGGCTTTACTATGCTTTACTGTGTACACTTGTGTAAGTTTACTCTGAACATTAGAATTTTAGGATGGAATCTGTTAACTGCATTTCCTTTAGTTACTCCATAGGACTTCATGTTTAGAAAACAAAGCCTGCAGCTTTGTGTGGCTTTTCCTTAAAATTCCTGCCTCGGGATTGGTTGTATCCTGAATTTGGCTTTTCAGAGTCAGTTGTTTTAGAGGAAAAAGCACAGGATTTTGAGTCAGGTAAACCTTGGTTTGACTCCTGGCTCTGCCAGGAGTATGTGAACTTGATGACTTTAGGACAGTTCCTAAACATTCATGATAATAAAAAGCAATGCCTGTTCTTCCCAGGATTTGTGAGCATTAATGTGTGTGAAGGTGCCTAGTACAAAACTGATGCTGAATAAATGTCAATTTCCATTCATTCAGTTCCGAGCAATGGACTAATTCCAGCTTTTCCTTGGCGTCATTTTAAACTGTCTCCTTTTAGATTGTATTTATATAATCTGGCTTATCCTCTCTGCCCCATCGTCAATGTTCTATTTTGTAGCAGGAGAGAAAGGGTTCTCCATATTCTTGTCATTCAAACCGCTGCCCAGCAGCATAAACTAAGACATTAATAGAAATCCACAATCTTTGGTCCCAATCCAGACTTGTTGAATTAATAGCTTCACTGTAACAAGATCTCTAGTTGAGAGGACTTCCCTGGTGGCACAGTGGTTAAGAATCCTCATGCCAATGCAGGGGACATGGGTTTGAGCCCTGGTCTGGGAGGATCCCACATGCTGCAGATCAACTAAGCCCATGTGCCACAGCTGCTGAGCCTGCATGCCACAGCTACTGAAGCCCGCACGCCTAGAGCCCGTGCTCTGCAACAAGAGAAGCCACCGCAGTGAGAAGCCCGCGCACTGCAACGAAGAGTAGCCCCCGCTCGCCGCAACTAGAGAAAGCCCACGCGCAGCAACAAAGACACAACACAGCCAATAAATAAATAAATAAATAAATAAATAAATAAATAAATAAATAAATAAATAAATAAATAAATAAAACAACTCTGAAGAGGTCCTCTCTGTGTTGGGGATTATCCCTGGGTTTTGCAGTACTTAATTGACTTCGGAGAGATGACCCAAGAGAGAACTATGAAAGAATTATTTCTCTCTGCTTCTGTGCTTAACTGTCACTCAGTTCTGCACATATGTGAACTTCTTTGCTTATGCTACTATCATCTTTGTCTGGATTGTAATTGTAAACTCCTTCAGAGAAGAGTTTTTTTTTTGTTGTTTGCTTTTTTTTGGTTTTTTTGAAGATAGTAAGTGCTCACCAGTGTCTCTGTGGGTTTTTTCTTCCTGGGGCAGAAGATTGCAGACTTTGGTATCATCATTCCTTTTGGTCTGATTCCCATCTTCTACCCTCAGACCCCCAATTTATCAATACATCCTCTACTTTGTCACATTCCTATCAGACTGAGCTGATGACGTTTGGTTGGTTTTGATTTCTCTCCTCCTTCCCTGGCTGTACCCTGGAGCTTTTCCCTCCCTGCTTTTCTTTACTGTTGATAATCACCTCTTCCTCCTCTCTTCTAGCTTACTTCGGGTCTCCTTCCACTTTTACCATTTCCTCTCTGTCCTCATTATGGCTTACAGGTAAGAAAATCGTCTGGCAAAAAAGGGTAAAAATCTAAAACAAAAATCTTTTAGATTTAAATTACAAGATCGCCTCTTAGCCTGGAGTCTGTGGGCTTTAGTAGTCATTGAACCCTTGTCCTGCTCAGCACACAGCCTCGGAGCTGAGCTGTAATTTATCCTCCTACATGCCCACCTTCATATCACAAGTGAGAGCCTGGAAGACAGATTATTTATTCAGTTTGATACCTCCAGAGCCTGGCACAGAGCAACACAGTATAAATGTTGGTATTGATGTATTATGTCTGTTGGCTCATTAATGGCAAAATTCTGAAGACTAATGGGCTGGATGTTGAATTTGGGAAACCATGTAAAGAAGATTGTTAATAAAAATACTTAGTAAGACCAGAGCAAGGGACAGGCTTAGTCACTGGGGTCTACAGGAAGGAAGGTAGGACTCCCTGTGGGTGTTTGTGGGGTGCCTGAATAGCCCTAGAGGTGAGTGTGGTTCTCCAATTGCAGTATATTTATAGAATGTAATATCCAGGGTAGTTTATCATGTCTGTACAATACTGAACATTCTGATACTAGTAATTTAACATTTATGACAACAATTTGTGCATGGTTTTCATCCTTAAAATTTATTGTGTGAGTTATACTACTTTAGGCATAATTAGAATGAGAACTTAGTGGCTATTTCCACTCCTGCACTCTCCCTTTCATTTTATTCACTTTGTACTATTTAGTCACACCATTATGTGTGGTCTTTCCACTATATCCTCATTATAGGATATAATGTGTAATTAGTTGTTTAGTCCCTTGATCATAACGTAAAACCTACCAACCTGGGATTGGTATCAGTTGGTTTTCTCTAGTTACTGTAAATTGCTCAAGTTATTGTTTCAGCAAAATTTATAACAACCATCGTAATTAAAACTTGTTTTAAAAGCAGTAAGGTTTTTGTTGGGGGTAGTAGTAGTTTAAAATATGCCACATATGTCCTTTTACTCTAAATATTCCCATATCCAATCCAAGGCTTTGGTGTGGGCTTCTTTCTCTCACTCTGTTGTATTTATTTTTAGGAGGCTAACATTTCAAAGCTAGAAATTCATCTTCATAAAAAATCCTATAAGCCTAATGAACTCAAAAGACATTGAAAGTAATCATTTAGTATTAGCTAGCTAAGTGGTACAAAAATGTTAAATAGAAGCCAAAATGGAATCACTTGATGATGAAGCCACAAAAATGAAAATGAAAGTTATTGGTGAAACAAAACAGATTTAAAGCATTTTGCTTGCTATTTAATTCAGATTCTGTCCCCCTGTCCTACTTCTCTCAATTTTTTTTTTTCCATTGACTTTAGTGAATTTTATTGTTCATATTTCAGAGTATCTCCAAATCCTTTCTGGGCACTTACCTCCAGAGAACTAATAATCAGATAAAGCAATTTCTGGATTCAGGAGAAATGTGGAGTTTTCTTATTGCACAAAGGGAGCTGAATTCTGCTGCAAGGCCCCACCCCAGAAAGAATTCACTGCTAAAAGCAGTGAATTTTAAAAATGCCAGAGTAGACTGAGAGACTGGGTGGTCATATGACAGTGAAAAATAGGAAATTTTTGGATTGTGTGTCATTTGGGTGTCATCACAGTTTCAAACGCAGCCAGTTCTCCCTGGCCATGAGCCTGAGTGTCGGTGTTACTTTACCTCAGAGTACTTTTCTTTCCTCACTGAGTATGTGGCACATACAACAGTTGCCAGATTAGATCTGGCAGCACCCAAAGATGGCCTGGTTTGGTCATAGAAAGATGAGGCAGAATTTATTAGGTAGTGGAGTTGGGATGTGGATTCTGATCGACTCAAACACTCGGGTTCTTTGGCTGCTCCCTGTCATATAAGCTTAAGAAAAGTAAACAGCAGCTATTTTCCTTATGCCTGACAGGGCTTTGAGGCAAATTAAGTTAAACAATTCAGAGATTGGGCCTCACTGTCTCTTTTGGTGCCAGAAAGTTTAGGGAGCTAAGTATATTGGTTATGTTATCCCAAGTTGATTCCCTATAGAATCTTACAGAATCTTTCATGTCAACAGTTTCCTTAGGTTATTTATATATCACTTGCCATGTTGCCTTAAAACTTGTGCAAAGCAAGAGTAAAATTCCATTTCTCATCGAATCAGTTTAAATCAATCCCATTATTTTCACTGGAATATCAAATGCTTTTGTCCTACCTTCCACTTACAAAAAAAAACCTTTGTTTTTGAGCCTGAGTATATTTAAATTCAAAATTGGCTCTGTAAACTCCAATTCATAAAGAGTTGTTTTTTTTTTCCCCAAAACTACATTTCTATTAACTTCTTTAACACATTTTGTTGTTGACTTATCATATATAAGTACGTGGGTCAATTTTAATAAATAGAGTTAAAAGCGCATTGTCTAAAACGGTAATTGTCAACTTCAGATTGGATTTCTATAATTTTGTTGCCCGTGAATAAATGCAACTGCAAGAATTGATAACATATTTTTAAATTGGATAAGATGACTGGAACCAAAATGAAATTATAAATGTATATGGACATATTTCAAATTACCAAATATAAATCCTTTTCAAATTTCTACAAAAAGAACTAATTAAGTATTTTGGGAAAATAAGTGCATTGTTCCTCTCCAATAGCATTGTGATTTAAACAATTCTCAATGGAGTACGTTTAAAGCCAAGAGGACAAGTTGAGCTTTTACTTACCTCTTTCAATTGGTGGCATCTCCTGCATGTTCTCAGATCATTAGAAGTCTGACGTCTACGTTTTTTATTCTAGGACTTTAAAGTTGGGTAACTCTGGGCAATTTAGTATCAAAGAATACATTTCATAACCATCTCTTTGTACTTCGAAAGAATCAAATGAATTTTCTAATGTGAAATGTTTTGTGAAATCTGAAGTATTATTCAACTGTTAGTTATTATTCTTTTCTATTATAATGACCCTATTTCCAGCTTGTCCTTTTTCAAAACAAGCATTTTTCTTGTGATTTATTTCAATCCAAAAAGCATAGCTATCCTACAGAGAACAGACTTTCTTGAAAAATAGTGAGGGAAAAGGTTCCTGCAGGGGCTGACTAATCATCTGTAGGGAATATGGAATAATACATTTCTTTATACAGTTGAACTAAATGACCTCTTAGTTTTCTTCAAACTCTAGGGTTCTCTGATTGCTTAATTTTGTAAATTTTTAGAAAGATGCTTCCTTTTGCTATTCCTTGGTTTAGAAATTATCACAAGACTTCTGGAAGTAACTCTTTATTCCTTCTAATTTTTTAATAATGATGACAAAGAATTTGCTTTTGTATCTGACCTAATTTTACACAGCACAATGAAGCCCACATCACTGTTTGGGGGTTACGTATTGTTGCAATAATTGATACATTATATTGAAAATTAATCATAGGAAATGGCTATTCATCAGTATATTTTTTTTTACTAGCTGACCCACCTAAAGCCAAATTAACAATAAGATTGTAATTATTTGCGAGATTGCAGTAACGGTTTAACTTCTTTGAGAAGAAATAAATTACAGTGGGCAGAACACTCAATTAGGGTTTAGACTTTATGTAGGCTATCCTTGATTTAAAATGAAGGTGATTTGTTTCTGTACTTTGTTAAATTGGGTAGTTTAAAAGAAAAGCACTAATTAGAAGTTAGGAGACTTGGATTTTGAGTCATAGCAGCTCCCAAGTGGGGGGTCTTAACATGTAGTCCAACTACCTGTCTGCCACAGCCCTTTACAACCCCTCCACTTAGTAGTTACCCTGTTTTATACTCAGGCCAGTGAGGGAGAAACTCCTCTGAGGCTCTCCATTTCAGCTGTTCACAGCTTTGTGCGGAAGTTCTTCCTCATTGAACATTTCATATCTGTTATGGACCCAGTCCTGTGCTGAGTACTGGACACACAATGATGAGTAAGAGATTGTCCAGGCTCTTATGAAGTTCCTCTGGATCTCCATAGCTTCCCTTCTTCAGGCTCACATAAAACTGATGGAGTCTAATTTTGCTCTCCATGATGTTCCATCAGATATTTATCCCATCAGAGATCAGATCTGTCTCCTAACCTTCATCCAAACCCCTTGAACCCTTTTGTCTTTGTTTCCTACCTTTTGAAATGAAGAGTTCAGATAATTTCTCTGGGCCTTTCTAGCTCAAAAAGTCCTGCCGTTCTTATATGGTAGTTTTAACTCTTTCATTTGAAGCATTTGTGTCACTAACATGTGAGCTGTGTTGCAGTATAATTGTGTGAAGTTAAGTGATGGACACAGAGATCCACCACCCAGATCCCCCTTTAGGCAAGGACTTGCTGACCCTGCGGTTGGAGTACTGTAGTGAGCAGACAGCCCGCAGCTGTCGGCTGCTTCCCAGCTGACTCATCTCTCCTGAATCAGGCCACATTCAGGCAGCCCATCCAGTGGTTGTTAGGGGCAGGGGTGAAAAGGTGCAGAAAGCTCACTTCAGGACACTTGGAACAGATGATTCTAGCTCCAGAGTACCACACCTTGTGAGCCTTGGCCCGTGTCACCGCATCACAGTTCACATCTCTCTCTATCCAGGTGTGGTTCTGGAGAACCCCATCTGACAGCAATGTGGTTTACAAAAATGCTCTTTGTAATCCCCTCAAGCCCTGTATTTTATTTAAAAATGCTTTTTCATTTCTTTTTTTTTTTCTTTTTTTAAGCTGTTTTCAGAGCAATAGAACCTTCCTCAGGGTGAAAAGGGTAAAGACAGAGAGACATAGAAGCATTTTAGATAAGAAGGTACATTTCACCATGGGGTTTAATGGCACACCCATCATTTAGAGCTTCACTGTCTTTGACTGCCATGAAAAACAGCCTTTCCTTTTTTAATACTTTTCCATAATTTAGCTTGACACGTATCCGCAGGCTGCAACAAACTATTTGTCCATAAATGATTATTTCAATCTTCGTAAAGTGCCCTCAAAATGACAATTTAGACTTACATGTTAGAGAAAAGTGGGATTTTATGAAGTGTTGCATGGAGAAGAGTGGAATAGTTGACCTAAGACAAAGTGGGGAATGTTGTGAATATGTGTGGGGGGCGTGTGCACGTTTTTGTGTAAATGTACATATTATTTTTCCTTCCAGCTCCAACATTTTTTGGTCAGTTATTAAGATATATTTTAAGTGCCTGTGGAAAAAAGTAAATTACCATTAGTTTCATGGCATTTAAAATGATTCTGTTGACCAAAAGGAACCAATTTTTTGTTTTATCATAAAAAGGCTTAAAATAATATTCCAGGTAACTTACCTTTTAGAATCATAAAAATAATTGATTCTAATATTCTTTATAGAGGAAGAAGAATTTAGTAGGGTTCTTGAAGAACATGTAACATTGTAGAATAAGCAAGAGCATGTTCTCCCTGATATGAGGAAGGTAAAATAACAGTGGTGATGGTCACAGTGGTGTTGGTGGTGTAGTTCAAATGTCACCTTATTTTTATAATGTATTAAAATCTGTTGGGTGTGGTGTTTTCACATGTATTTTCTCACCTTTTTTTCCCAATAAGGCTTCTAGCTTCACCACAGCAGAAGCCAGTCTTTTATCCTCTGGGTTCCAAAGCACTTTATCAAAATTTCTATTATGGTATTTACTATAGTAATTTCTACTTTGCATTGTGGAAATATATGTACTGAATTCTCTCCTCGACTTGAAGGTAGATCTTCGAAATAAAGCCATGTCTTAAATAGCACAATGAGAGGACATAGTAAGTGTTCAATGAATACTTAATGAATCACTGAGGTCGTTGAATGTGTTGGACAAAATGAGAAAAGTGAAGATCAAAGAGGTTAAGTGACTTTTCCTATCTTAGCACATTTAATAAGTGGTCTGGTCTACACTGTGGCTTTCTGATTTAATCCACTGCTGTTTTACTATTAACCTATAGATGTTTAAAGATGGGAAACTTTTTTTTTCTTTTTTCTGGAAGACAAAAGTCAGACTAATCCTGACAAAGTTTCTACTTTCTTTTCAGTCCTCTCTCACTTCTAGCAGTACACCTTGTTAATTCATCTACGCATGCTGCTTTCCTTATTTCCTTGACTTAATTCTTATCCTTCCTTGTCCATTTTTCCACGTCCTAACCATTCTTTAGAGTTCAATTTCTTGGATCTGGGTCTAGCGGCAGACAACCAAGGCCAGCTTTTAGGACTTTACCATAGTTGGCAGGCTAAAAGCTTGGTGTTTTCTGGCTGTCTTCTTTATCCATTCATGTATTAATGGACACTTAGGGTGCTTCCATATCTTGGCTATTGTAGGTAATGCTGCAGTGAACATTTGTGTGAATATATTTTTTTGAATTAGAGTTTTTGTTTTCTTCAGGTAAATACCCAGATGTAAAATTGCTTGCTCATATGGTAGTTCTATTTTTAATTTTTGAGGAACATCTGTACTGTTTTCCATAGGGCCTACACCAATTTACATTACCAACAACAATGCCATAGGCTCCCTTTTCTCCACATCCTCACCAACACTTGTTATTTGTTGTCTTTTTGATGATAACCACCTTAACAGGTGTGAGATGATATCTCATTGAGGTTTTGATTTGTATTTCCCTGATGATTAGTGATGTTGAGCATCTTTTCATGTGTCTGTTGGCCATCTATATGTCTTCTTTGGAAAAATGTCTATTTAGATTTGCCCATTTTAAAGTCAGATTATTTGTTTGTTTGTTTGTTTTTATATACTGAGCTGTATGAGTTCTTTTTATATTTTGGATATTGCCCCTAATCTGATAACATCATTTGCAGATATCTTCTCCCATTCGTTTGGCTGCCTTTTCATTTTTCTTTTTTTTTTTTTTTTTTTGCGGTACGTGGGCCTCTCGCTGTTGTGGCCTCTCCCATTGCGGAGCGCAGGCTCAGCGGCCATGGCTCACGGGCCCAGCTGCCCCGCGTCATGTGGGATCTTCCCGGACCGGGGCACAAGCCCGTGTCCCCTGCATTGGCAGGTGGACTCTCAACCACTGCGCCACCAGGGAAGCCCCAGCTGCCTTTTCATTTTGCTGATGGTTTCCTTTACTGTGAAAAAGCTACTTAGTTTGATCTAGTCCCATTTCTTTATTTTGCTCTGCCTGAGGAGACAGATTCAAATATATATATATATATATTGGCAAGACCAATGTCAAAGAGTGTACTGCCTATGTTTTCTTCTAGAAGTTTTATGATTTCAGACCTTATATTTAAGCCTTTAATCCATTTTGAATTTATTTATTATATGGTGTGAGAAATTGGTTCACTTTCATTCTTTTACTTGTATTTGACCAGTTTCCCCAGCACCATTTATTGAAGAGGCTATTTCCCATTGTATATTCTTGCCTCTGATCCTGTGAAAAATGCCATTGGTATTTTGATAGAGTTCGCATTGTATCTGTTGCTTGCCTTGGGTAATATGGACACTTTAACAATTTTTTTTTCCAATCCATGCCAACAGAATATATTTCCATTAATTTGTATTGTCTTCAGTTTTGTTCAGCAATTTTTATTGTACAGGTCATTTACTTCCTTGGTTTATTGCTAGGTATTTTATTCCTTTGATGAAATTGTAAATGGGATTGTTTTCATAATTTCTCTTTCTGATAGTTCATTATTTACGTATAGAAACACAGCAGATTTCTGTATGTTAATTTTGTATCCTGCAACTTTACTAAATTTATTTATTAGTTCTAAGAGTTTTTTGGTGGTGTCTTTAGGGTTGTCTATACGTAGTATCACGTTATCTGCAAATAATGACAGTTGTTACTTCTTCCTTCTTTGGATTTCTTTTCTTTCTTCTCTGATAGCTGTGGTTAGGAATTTCATACAATGCTGAATAAAAGTGGTCAGACTGGACACTCTTATCTGTTTCCAATCTTAGAGGAAATACTTTGAGCTTTTTATGGTTGAGTATTATGTTTGTTGTGGGCTTGTCATATTCTGTCTTATTTGTTCTTCTTCTTTTAGTTCCTTTAGGTGTAAGCTTAGTTTGTTTATCTTAGAATTTTTTGTTTCTTTGTTTCCAGATGTAGGACTGTATCACTATAAATGTCCTTCTTAGAACTGCATTTGCTGCATCCCATAGATTTTGGAACACTGTGTTTCTATTTTATTTTCATTTGTCTCAAGGTATTTTTTTTCTTTTTCTTTTTTTCTTTCAAGGTATTTAAAGTTTTCTCTTGATTTCTTCAGTGACCCATTGGTTGTTTAGTAGCATATCCTTTAGACTCCAGGTGTTTGTGCTTTTTCCAGTTTTTTTTTTCCCTATAGTCATTTTCCTGTCTCATATCACTGTGGTAAAAAAGAGGCAAGTTATGATTTCAGTCTTCTTAAATTTATTGAGACTTGTTTTGTGGCCTAGCATGTGATCTATGCTGGAGAGTATTCCATGTGTTCTTGAAAATAATGTGATTCTGCATGAAATGTTTTTGGATGGCATGTTCTATAGAAAATATCTGTTAAGTTGATCAGGTCAAAGGTGTCATTTAAGGTCAGTGTTTTCTTATTGATTTTCTGTCTGGATAATCTGTCCATTGATGTAAGTGCAGTGTTAAAGTCCCCCAGTCTTATTGTGTTACTGTCAGTTTCTTCCTTTATCTGTTAATATTTGCTTTATGTATTTAGGTGATCTTATGATGGGTGCATATATGTCTTGTATTGTCTTGGATTAACCCCTTTATCATTATGTAATGCCTTCTTTGTCTCTTTGTTTTGAAGTCTCTTTCATCTGAGGTAAGTATTGCTGCCTCAGCTTTCTTCCCATTTCCATTTGCATGGAATGACTTTTAATTCCCTCACTTTCAGTTTGTATATATCTGTAGATCTGTAGTGAGTCTCTTATAGGTGGCATATATACATATTTTATATATATATTTTTTAATCCATCAGCCTGTATGTCTTTTGATAGTAACATTTAGTGCACTTATATTTAAAGTAAGTGATAGGCTCTGGGTGGGAATGTAAATTGGTACAACCACTATGGAGAACAGTAGGGTTCCTTAAAAAAATAGAACTACCATATGACTCAGCAATCCCACTCCTGGGCATATACCCAGAGAAAACTATAAGTCAAAAAAATAAATGCATCCCAGTGTTCATTGCAGCACTATTTACAGTAGCCAAGACATGGAAGCAAATTAATGTCCATGGACAGATGAATGGATAAAGAAGATGTGGTGCATATATACAGTGGAATATTACTCAGCCATAAAAAAATAATGAAATAATGCCATTTGCAGCAATGTGGGTGGACCTAGAGATTATCCTACTAAGTGAAGTAAGCCAGACAAAGACAAATATCATATGATATTGCTTATATGTAGAATCTAACAAAAAAAGTGATACAAATGAACTTATATACAAATCAGAAATAGACCCACAGACATAGAAAACAAACTTATGGTTACCAAGGGGAAAGAAGGGGCAGGGATACATTAGAAGTTTGGTATTAACATATGCACACTAAAGTAAGTGACAGGTATGGACTATTGCCATTTTGTTAATTGTTTTCTGGTTGTTTTTTACCTTGAGCTCTGGTGGTTGTTTTCTGGTTGTTGTTTACCTTCAGCTCTTCATTGAGTAGGTTGCTTATCTCCACTTTGTTTAATTCATTTTCTGAGGTTTTCCTGTTTTTCTTTCATTGGGAACATATTTTTCCATCTCCTCAATTTGTTTAACTCTCCATGTTTATTTCTATGTATTAGATAGGTGTGTTATGTCTCCAGATCTTGGATCATTGGCCTTATGTGGGATATGTTCTATGGGGCCCAGCAGAACATTCCTCTCTGGCCACCAGAGCTCCAGGGTTGTCCTCTATGTGGGCTGTGTGCATCCTTCTGCTGTGCTGGGGATGACTGCTGTGGGTGTGCTGGTTGGCAGGGGCTCCCCCCACCCCCCTAGCTGCAAGGCTCTGCCTCATGTGGTTGCTGAGGGTGCACTGGTGGGTGGGACTGAACCCCACACTAATAGGCTTGAAGGAGGATTCTAAAATGGTATTTGCCACTGCTGGGTTAGCACAGTAGAACATGACCTCCAAAATGCCTGCCACCAGCTTCTCTGTCCCCAGAGGGAGTTCCAGCTGCCTCCTCCCTCTCCAGGAGGCAAGATTAGCAAGTGGGTCTGACCTAGGTACCTTTCAACTAGTGCTTCTGCATTAGGACTTGGAGTGTGTGAGATATTGTGTGTGCCATTTAAGAGTGGGGACTCTGTTTCCTATAGCCTTCTGACTCTCCTGAACGTAACCCCTGATAGTTTTCAAAAGGAGACATTCTGGGTCTGTCTTCCTTGTGCAGGAGCCCTCAGCTGCAGAGCCTAATGTTGGGCTCGGACCCCTTGCTCCTTGGGGAGGACCTCTGCTGTTGTGCTATCCCACCCATTTGTGGGTCACTGACCTGGGACTGTAGGTGCCGACTAGACCATGTCTCTGTCCCTCCTGCCCATCTCATTGTGACTTCATCTGAGCATCTTTTGTTGTGGAACACCTTTTCTGCTAGTCTTCAGGTGATTCTCATAGATAGTGGTAGGAAGTAAGTTAAGGCTCTTCCTACTCTGCCATCTTGATCCCACCCCTTCAGCCATTTCTTATGAAGGTCCATGTTTTTGCCTCCACTGATGTCCCTTCATGGTCTAAAACAGCTCTGTGCAGCCAGCACCTGACTCTTGGTGTTTTACTTCCCCAAACTTTCAGGCCCATGATCTTTTGAAAGTTCTTTTATATTTGTGTCCTTTCATGGTTTCAAGGTTTGATTGCTTTTTGATAACCTTTTATATTACCCTATAAATTCCATGAGGACTGAGTATTAATTATGTGCTGTGAACTGTACTAAGTAATTTACAAGAGATTACCTCAGTTAGTTCTTTTAAGGACTTCATTAGGTAGCACTATTGTTATTTCTATTATACAGGTGAGGAAAACTGAGAAGTAATATAACCTGTTAAGGCTTGCATAGATATTAAGTGGTGGAATCAGGATTTGGAAACAGACTGTATGACTATCACTAAAGGCTGTGCTCACAATCTGTTACATTATGTGGTATAGATATAACATACTGTTTTTATGTAATATTTTTTTTAATTAATAAGGTAGATTTTAATTAATGTTTTTGAAACAAAAATTTTGTTTAAATGCTACCTGAACTATGCTTGTGCTCTGTGCCTATGACAAAGACTAGTATTTTATTAATTTTAGGTAGATTTTAGTCTCTCATAAACTTTATTGCTGAGGAATGGGATACCCCGTTATCAAGGATACTAGCTAAAATAATCTAGTATCTAGAAGTCTTCTGGGGATGGGTGGAAGACAGTGTGTTTTTCAAGGAAGAGCTCCCAGTGTTTGACAGCTGCACCTGTTTCACAACCATATCAAGACATCACTGAGGTTCTCTCCAAGGGGGATGTTGTGGTTGATAATGAGAGGGCTCTTAGCATCTCAAGGCAGACAAGGTAGATGAGTGCTGGTGTCTCTCCCTTATCCACAACTACTTCCTGGCTTTTGGGTTATTTTCTGGATGAATCCAGTAGCTGATTCTTCTGAGGCATATGAGACAGATGAGAAGAGATAGCACTCTTCTGATTTGTGTATTTTTCCTATACCACCAAGCAATTAATTCTTACACTACCTGCAGAATAGTGTCAGATCCCACAGGTTAAGGGTCCAGTCCTGCAACTATGCATTGCCCACCCTGACCCCAATCCCCAGACGCCAATGGCAAGTTCAGGTTGTCACCTATGCTTCTGACTGACTAGCTATAGATGGGAGGTTCCCACAACTCCCTCCTTGGGTTTGATTAATTGGCTAGAGCAACTTACAGAGCTCAAAGAAACATTGTACTTACTAGATTACTAGTTTATTATAAAAGGATACAACTCAGGAACAACCAGGTGGAAGAGATGGGTAGGGCAAGGCATCTGGGAATGGGTACAGAGTTTCCATGCTCTCCCAGGTTGTGAACAACCTCCACATGTTCACCAGTCCTGAAGCTATCCAAACCCTGTCATTGTGAGGTTTATGGAGACTTCATTACATCATTGGCCATTGGTGATTGAACTGATGAAGCTCCAGTCCCTGTCCCCTACCCAAACTGAAAGTTCCAACCCTCTAATCATATGGCTGGCTCCATTGGCAACCAGCCCCATCCTTTGGGGCTTTTTCGAAGCCACCTTATTAACTTAAACTCAGGTGTAGACAAAAGGGATGTGTTATGAATATCAAGACATATTTATCATTTTTAGGGCTTGGGAAATTCCAAGGGTTATTTGGAAGCCCTGTGCCAGAAATGGGAATGAAGACTAACTATATATTTCTTATTATAAATCATAATATCACAACTCTCAACCCCCAAAAACAAAGCATTATGAAAAATATGGCTTTATTTTAGTTCCAAGCAAGTGTTTCATAGGACTTTTATTCACAGAAGAATCAGGAACAAAAGTGTGTGTAGCCTATAGCAAGTTCCTCATATTTTCTTGTCCTTGTCTCTCCCCACCCCCCATCCCCCAGCTGACCCTATTTATATACAGTCTTCAGATCCTTAGGTCTAAAAACATTTACTAACCTTTTTTATGGCAGGTAGACATTTTTCTTAGACTTGAACGTGCAAAGATGCGTTAAGTTGTAGGAAATAACTCAAAGTCAGCAACTACTGATGGATGAAATAGAGACAGTTTATGTATATGTCATGATAAATGCTGAGTTAGAGGTATATATAGGTACGGAGTGCTTTGGGGACACAAAAGGCACTTGATCTAATGTGGAAGTCTGATCTCTGGAAAGGTGATGCCTGGGATGAGTCTTGAGAGATGAGTGAGAGTTAACCAGGGAAGAAGGGCCTTTCGGGCAGAACAGAGAGCATAGGCAAAGCAGGCAAGAGGTCATAATGGTTTGTGGGAAGAACTTCAGGAATGCTGGTGTTACAAGAACATAAAATACGGAGTTGGAAGTGTTGGAGATGAGATCAAAGAGATATGTTAGTGCTGCATTACCAAACGTCTTGTTTGCTTTGCTGGGAGTGGACTTTTTTTCTATAGTTTTTGGAAAATTTATCTAGGGAAACCTGATAGTAAGAACTGTGTTTTGGATTAAATATTCTAACTCAAATATAGATAACGAGTAGGGACAAGGAACACTATCTGCAAGAAGACCAGGTAGGTGTTAATTAACATAGTTTAGCTGGGAGACCTCAGGGCCCTAAATTATTGCAGTGAATTTGAAATCTAGAAATGGAAGTTTTGAAATACATTTTGGAGGCAGAAATCATAGGCAGGATGTCTAGATGTGGATGTTTAGGGAAAGGGAGCAGTTTGAAAGAATGGCAGGTTTCCCTGTCTTAGTTCATAGGCATATTCCTGTTTTTTTCTAGCTTTGTCATCCTTCACACCTGCTGTCACCCCTCATGTCCATACAGTCACCAAGTCATGAATGATTTCCTGAATTGATACCTTTGTACTTATTCCTGTATTTTTTTTTTTTAAATTCAGGCCTCAATTATTTCTTGACTATACTTCCCCTCTCAAATGCTTCCTTCATTTTGCTACCAGAGGAATCTCACTTAAAATAAATCTGATCTTTCTCTGCCCCTCAACCTCTCTCCAAATAAAACTTTATGAATGATATAAAGCATGGGGTCTAGGGTCTAAAACTTATCAGGATGTGTAGAAATTTTATTCTTTGACAACCATAACTTACTTCCCAAATGGCCTTTTTGCACTTGGAAGTAGTTTAATCATTTTTGGTCCTGACCCATGTCAGGCACTGGTCCCCTTTGTCTGACTAATGCGTTTTATTGTCTTTGCTTTGCTTTGTCTCTCTCCCCCACTAGACTATGAGGACCTTGAGCATAGACAGTATGTCTTGCTCATGTTTGTCCTTAGAGTGTTCAGTATTAATTGAATGAATAAATCAGGGTGTTTGTAGGAGAAAGGTAGCCTTTCTTAGATCATTCCCAGAGAAAAGCACTAAAGAAAAAAAATGTATAATAAAATACCCTGAACGAAAGCCCTGTGTAATGTGGGCAGACGCTGAACAAGTTGCAACAATCGAAGTCCCTGAAAGATATGCCTTTCACTGTATGTATTTTTGAACTAGCACAGTTGGGGCAAGTGAGCTGTGTCCTGGGAGTAACCTGTTGTTCGGAAAACAGGTACTCAGTGGCTCCTGATCTGGGTCAGATTATAACCAATAGCAGTCTGTTGCTTGAAGATTCTGTTTACTAGTTGGTAAGTTGTGTTATACTGATGGATTCAGGCTCTAACAAAGTAGTGCTGTAGGCTTATCCCTAATTCACACTGTAAAATCTGGTGTCTTAGTTCTGTGTTTAGAAAGTATGATAAAAATAAGTCACTTTTATAAAGTGACTGATTATATATGACATCTGTCTAGAACCAAATGAAGAAGAAAATATTCACAAAGAAGGCCTTATAGCTCCTTCTGGAAAAGTCTTAAAATGCCAGGTTTCTAGTCAGGCACCATAGTTCCCATGTACTGTCAAGTTAGCTGTTGATTTCTGTGTGCCCATAAAACAGAAGCACTTTTTATTTCTGGCTTTCCACGTTAATCCAGTGACGGAGCTCTCAGGAAGAAGTGTCTGGCCCACTTGGTCATATTTGTTAGTTGTTATGACCTCTTGTCTACCAGCATCGTCAGATATACTAAGTAGTTTAAAAATTCTTCCCTATGACTAACCTAAATATCTCAAATTTAGTCTATTTCCTTCTGCTGTTTCCTCAACTGGTGGAACACCGTGTGAAATACTCAGAGAACAGGTGGTCACCATGTGAAATACTCAGATTTTACAAGCAACTAAAAGAACTTGTAAATTATTTCCTTCACCTTAGATTTCCCTCCTCGTGCTCATCATGTGTTCGTCAGAATGCCAGGAGCATTCGAAAAATGTGATTCCGTGGAGGGTTGAAGGATCATTTGATGAGGAATGACAGAATCCTTATTCAACCAGCGCTGCTCTTTAGAGAGACATTTAGGGGCATGTGTGTGTGTGTTTCTTTTCTTTTTTTTTTTTTTTTTGCGGTACGCAGGCCTCTCACTGTTGTGGCCTCTCCCGTTGCGGAGCACAGGCTCCGGATGCGCAGGCTCAGCGGCCATGGCTCACGGGCCCAGCCGCTCCGCTGCATGTGGGATCTTCCCGGACCGGGGCACGAACCGGCAGACTCTCAACCACTGCACCACCAGGGAAGCCCTGTGCGTGTTTCTTTATGGGATTAAATTAGGGCTTTTTGAGTCTTAGGGTCTTAAATTTCACTTTTATGCTATTCTAAATTAATTTTACTCAGCTTAAATAAATTTATTGAACTTGTGGTTCAAGTTGGACTTGTGATAAGGAGAGAGAATATTTGGACTCTAGGAAAGAACAAATAGATAACCCCTATTCTTAGCCTTTGCATTGAAATGAACTTTCTAATTAACGCTAAGAGTATTGTTAATAATATACAAAAGAGATTAGGTTGGGCTAAAACTTTCCTTTTCACTTATTTGAAATGACCACAGTGAATGACCCAAAGGACATAAATAAGAATTAAGGTGAGGGAAAATTTAGAATCACAAATAATTGACAAACAGCACAGATGGCTACTCTTTTAATTTAATTAACTGAAAGAAAATTATATCCTTTGGCATAAATTTTAACTTCCTTTGAGAAAGTGTCTTTGGAAGTTTATTTAAATCTATGAAAATCAGAATACCTAAATATTTATATTGTTTGGCATGTTAATAGTTGGAAGAAAGAATAATACAAATCATGTTAATTAATTCTGAACTTTTTGTAGCCAGAGTACTAAACTTTTAAGAATTATTTTTGCTAATTGTATTTGGTAAATTCCCTAATAAAGAATAATCCTATTTCTTAAGTCAAGCTCTATATACACTTGGTGGAAATTTTTATTTTAGCTTCTCTCCATTGTTCATTTTCACAAGTTGGTTGTTTTAAGTCTCAAAGCTGGACTAAGATCATCATTAAAAACATTTATTAACTATTTCTTGAGAAATAGTGAATCACTCCGTGCCTAGGAGTTAAGCCCACCTTTTACTAACCAAAATCTTTTTTGTTTTTCTCTGTTACTCTTTGATAAATAAGAACGAATTAAGCATTGTTTGTGACTATTTTGAATTTTAGCATGATTGCATTCCAGTGAAAATAAAAGATTTTCAGTTAGCCACACTTCTAGTCTTACAATCTGAAGACGTGTCTAAATGTATTCTGACAAATATTCCTTCACAGAATTTAACAGGATTAGGTTTGACCAGCCCTCCCTTATAACCAGCATCGTTATAAACAGTCTACACTTCAGGGACCTGTAGGAGTGATAACTTTGGTAACGTCACTAGAGGCAAGACAGTGACTCTAGACTACACAGACTACATCTCAGAAGTGTTCTCATCATGTTTATATGACGAAACGGAGAGACTTCTTGTTTATAAAGCAAAAGTGATATGTAGCTGTCTAAACTTCAGGCACAAACAGCACTGAATGCTGAACTAGCACAGTAGAGTAAAAAAAAAAAAAATAAGTGTATTTTTGTGAATGAAAATTGAGATTTGTTCTTAAGTTTGTGGCTTAAGTTGTGTGGCTTGAAAGTAGCCAACTGGTACCAATACCATCCAGCCTCCACATTTAACTACCAAGTTGACAGTTTTCAGTGCTGGCAACCTTTGATGCTTTGTCTCATTCCTTTAAGCTTTTCATTGTTCTTAGCAGTTAGTGTGAAATTTTGAGGATTGGAGTCTAAAACCCCAAACTAAATAAGACCAAGGAGTAGCTAAGATTGTATCAATACTTGCTGAAAGTGAAAGAGTAGTTATTTCTTACTAATCCCTACCTTACTGACTGTCGATATTTATCTTTTTGTATCAGGGGTTGTTTGCCAACTGGCAGGGCCACACCACCAATGGCCATCCCTCTGAGGTATTTCTTATGGTGGGTGTACCTAGGAAAAGCTTATGTACAGCAATGCCAGAGAAATAACCGTGTTTGTGCTTTAAGCAGTTAACTACTTTATACTCTACTTGCTTCCATAATGTTTAAGCTGAAGTCATTGAATCCAACTATTAGGTGACAGATAAGATGAACAAGGCCCTAGAGTTGTTAACATGTCCAAGGTAATACGCTTGGTGATAAAATCCAGAGAATAGCTATGACTGTGTGACAGTGTTTACAGAATTGGCTGATTATAATGCATTTGGTCAGCAGTTACACATTGAGCCTTTTTTCATGTGGGAAATACCATGTTAGCTAACAGTCTAGTCCAAGATTTCTCAACCTCCACACTATTAACATGTTGGGCTGAATAAATCAATCAGAATCAATTTCTCTGTCTCTCTCTCTCTCTCTCTCACATACACACACATGCACACGCACACACACATGCACACGCACACACACACACACATTCTCTCCTTCTCTTTCCTGTCATCTTTATCCTGGGAAGCCCTTCAGTCTGTCTGTAGAAATTAGACTTTAGACAGAAATACCTGCAATGATAACTTGTTCTCATAAAGAGAGGTTAACCTGTGAGGTTAACCTAATGTTGAAAGTCAAGGAAGGAAGGGCAGAGGAATTGAGCAGAAAGGGCATTCTGCAGTACAAGATCAGTACAAGATCAGAGCATGTTCTTCCCTGTGGGAGAAAAGGTTGAAGGAGGAGCACCAGACATTTTTGGAAGGCTTCTGGAAGCTGGCCCCCCAATGCTTCTGCTCATATTCTGTGAACAAAACTTATTCACGTGACACATCTCCTTGCTTGGAGATTGGGAAATGCAATCTTTATTCTCGGCGGCTGTGTGCCCTGCTACAATTTAGGGGTTCTATTACTGTGGAAAAGGATGGCACTCTGCCAAAAAAGGCTTTTGATAAAAGCAGAAATAAAGAATTCCATGAGCTTATACACAGGAGAGGGCTGTTCCAAGCTTTGGCTCAAGTGAGTAATTCTTTGATATTGACCAAGGCACTTCAACCCTTTGGAGGATGGGGGTCATTTTCCTTTAAAAAGTTAAAACTAAGCAGTTGTGCTATTTATGCTGATGTTGAGAAAGGTCTTGTGTTTTAGTCTGGACTCCACCCTTTTGCTGATTGAGTGGACTATAGTTAATTTCCATGAACCTCATTTTTCCACTGTATAACATGGGAATCATGATAACACATTATTTATTTCCTATTTATAAACGTGATCTTCTTGAAAGCCTATGATATTGAATGTACAAAATCGGCTCAAGAGAACAAGGTTGTGAATGAGTCTGCAAATCCCTTGAAAATATTATACTTTTATTATCAAAAATCATTAAGATAGCAAACTCAGCAAGATAAAATCTTAAATCCATATCTCAGGAATGTGTGTATTGGTATTAGGCCCAGTTTATGCCCTTCCCAGGGCCTTAGGGTTTGCTCAGAAGATAACTGTGGCCTAGGGTTGTCACTTCTTATTCCTCACACATGATCAGGGCCTGGCTCCAGCCAGGCCCCCATCACCCTGCTTCAGTGGAGTTGCAGCAGCTGTGGTGCACAGGCTCAGTGGCCTATTGGCTGTTGCTCATCACATATGGACTTTTGATAGAGTACAAGGGTGGACCCTGGGCTCTGGCCTCTCCCACAACTACTGGAGGGCCAGATGACAATCTGAAAGAACTCAGGAGAGTTCCTGTCCCATGGAGCAAATGTTGACCACTTATGGGAGAAACTGGCAGATAAATCCTTGCTTACCCAATGGAAATGTTCTGAGGTGTGTTGGTTTTGTAAAACCTGAATGGATATGTACCTTATTGCCTGAGCAACTGGCTGTTTTTCCTCCTGTTTCTGTGGTTCATTCAGTAATAAACATTTGTATCTTCTTTCCTCCTTTCCTGTCTGTTCCCTTTTTCTCTACTGTTGCTCCACAAGGTTGTATGCTAGTTGTAGCAGGCAACAACTTTGCCTCAGGCTCTGTTTTCTAGGAACTTTGGATTAAAAAAAGTATAATATTAATATAATATGAAAAATTAATTTCCACTCGCTGTGGCTTTCACTTTGGGAGTTAAGGAAAAACACCTCTCTCTGTCTCAGTCAGATGCAGTACTTATCATGAGCATTCTCTGTCATGGTGTCAGTCTTTTGTCCCCATGTTTGTTGTCCTTCCATGTTATCAATAGTTTTTGAATTTTGTGACTGAGATTTTTATTTTATTCTCCAAGTCCTCTGTCATCCAAGAAGAAGAGAAATTTGAATGTCGGGCATGAAGAAAAGCTTTGGATTACTTTTAATTAGGAAATCCCTAAACTCACTCAGGGTAATTTTCCAAACATCCTGCCTGGAGTGTGCAGAGTTGTGTAACTTTAGGTTTATCCATGATGTCATGCCAGAGCCCATAAGATTATAGCCACTCCAGACGCTATCCACCCTCCTGATCGCAATCTTCTGTCTTTACACAGTCCACAAGAGGATTGATTAACAATCAAAAATCATCGAAAACGTTCAGTAGCATTCTCTATCTCTCCTAAAGTCTAAAGTAGCATTATAAGTACCTCCTCTGCTTCCTGCTCCTTTTGTCTGTCTTCTTTCTTCCCATTTTCCTCATTTCATCCATTTATTCCCTTTAATGTTTTTCAGTGCTATAATTTTCCCTATAAGCATTGATTCTGCTGTATCCAGAAATTTTAATGTTTAATTTTCATTTAGTTTAAAATGTTTTTAATTTCTCTTCAGATTTCCTCTTTAACCTATGTGTCATTTAGAAGTGTGTTGTTTAATCTCTGAGTATTTTGTGATTTTCCAGCTATCTTTATGTTGTTGATTTCCAACTTAATTCCACTGTGCTCTGAGAATGATTTCTATTTTTTAAATTTGCTAAGATGTGTTTTATGGCCCAGAATGTAGTCTGTGTTGGTGAACATTCCATGCGAGCTTGAGAAGAATGTATAATAATAGTACAGTACGATAGTACAGTAAAACTTTTGAGACCTTGTGTGTTTGTAAATAGTTTTATTCTACCCTCAATCTAGATTGACAATTTGGATGTAGAAATCTAGGTCGGAATTCATTATTCCTGAGAATTTTGAAGGCACTGCACCTTTGTTTTACAACTTCCTGTGTTGTTGCTGTGGGTTCATTATTGATTTCTGATGATTTTTATTTGACCTCTGTTTTTAGGCTTTGATTTTATTCATGGTTTTGTAATATTTTCTCATTTATTGTGCCTTGTATATATTGTGTCATTTCAATATGGATACTTTTTTATCAGTTCTGGAAATTTTCATGAATTATTTTTTTGGTCATTCCCTCCCTACATTTTTTTCTTTCAGTAGTTCTGTTAGTCAGATGTTGGGTTTCATGATTAAGCTTCTAATTTTATCTTTTCTCATCTATTTTCCTTTTTAGTTCACAGCTCTCTTGTTTTATTCATTTACTTATACTGCATTCACATTTTCATATTTATATAGCAACCATTCTCATAAGTTCAATGTGTATATTTATGTCTTATGTTCTTAACAAAATTGGTATTATTTTTCTATGCATGGCTCTTTAATTTACATAAATGATTTTGGGATATTTATCTATTTTGTGCTTTGTGGTTTTCACTCAAAATTGTGTTTTAAGATCCATCCACATGTAATATTTACTTCATGCCTACCAGTTCATGGTATGCTTCTAATTCATTTATGTCCACCAATAAATATCATGGCTATCTTCCTGTTTTCACAAATCCTCATTTGTGTTTCCTTATGGACTTTTCTGTGAGGATCTTTTTGGGATGTACACCAGAAGCTGTTTTTTAGGGCACACATATATGCCACTTAGAAATGTTGAATTTCTCTTTGGAAAGGCTGTACTTCTCTACAATCACACCATACAGAAGGGTTCCTGTGTCTCCAAATTCACTCAACGTGTAGTGTTATTCAGCTTTCTAACTCTTGCCAATCAATAGCTGATAGATATAATGTGATATCTTAATATTTTAATTTGCTTTTCTCTTAAGTACTAATGAGTTTGAAAAGTTCTTTATATGTTTGTTACTCTTTTGGCTTTCTTTTGTGTTATTCCCTCATATCCTTCACATATATTTTTATCTGTTTTTCTATCTTTCCAATTTGTAAGAGTTCATTATAGAGGCAAATATGAAACCTCTGGCTCCTATGAATCTGATCACCTGGACGTGGTAGTGGTGAGATAATTGGAATGGGGCAGATATAATGGATTGTGCTGGTGCAACTACCCAGGAAGGAGCCCTTTTGGAATGTCTGTATTTCAGCAGATTGAGGAAGAGGGACTTGGTGGGGAATGGCTTGGGAGACTGGGAATGGTTGGGTGCAGTTACCCAGAGGTGGGACATTGCTGTGAAAGCTATACTAGGATTCTCAACAACCTGGGTTTCTGGATACCAGGCATCTCTTGGACCTCGGGAAACTCCTGTGTGGGTAGCAAGTGTGTGGAATATCCAAGCATCTGGCCCTTCTCAGACTTAGAAATGGTAGTGTCACCCTAGGCTGCTGTTCTGAGCAGTGAGGAAGTCCCACTATCAGAGGAGAAAGAAGTCTAGCTGGGATTGGTAGTTAGAGCTATTTCTTTTCCTCTTAATGCCTAGCATGGTGGCAGTTTATAAGAATTACACATTTTTCTGGAATAGAAATTTAGCTATCAGTATTTATTATTACTCTTCGTATTACTATTTCTACTACTATGCATTCACTCGAAGGATTTTCAAAATATATGTATAATGCTTATTTAGCTGATGGTTATGCTAACATGTTGACTTAAATAGTTGCATGGGAAATTTTGCAATATCCTGAGTGGCAATTATAACCTTGAAGTTGTCTTAAAATTCAGATGCATAAATCCTAAATATGTGCTCCATTTTAAAAAAAAAAAGGAATATAGAAAATACTTTTTCATTTCCTCTATTTAAAAAAATTTTGATCATGATAACATTAAAATAAAGGTTGCTAAGACAGCTGTTTAAACAAAGATTTGCGTTAATCTTTTATAGAAAAAAATGCAATTAGATAAAGCTTTGAGAATTTCTCTTTGTGATTTTCTAAATGTTGTGGTAGAGTCTATTTTTCACGTTTGGTACCCTCTTGTGGTCAATGCAAGGCATTGATTAGGCCTTGATTTTAACAGTTGTGTATAATTTAACACTTTTTATTTATGTGAGAGACCTATAGTTTATACGAATATTTGACTTTTTTGTCATATACAACAACTTTAAGAGTAAGACTGACACTTGGAGTTTTCTTCCTGTTCCTTACTTCAGGGTATGCAGTGAAGGTGTGGCATGACCACAGTTGCTAATCTTAGAAGCTAAGTGATAATGTGCTCAGAGTAAATACAGTGTAGCTTGGAACACAAATTGAAGACCTTGAACTTATCTTACACTTTTGCAACCGTAATTGGGTTTGGGGATTAATTTGCCATTTTTGATGGTATATTTTAAGATTTTGTAACACACACACACATACAAGCATATATTACACATAAATATGATTTCATTTTACATGATTACCTAGTTCAAATGCACTTACTGTGGGTTTATAGAAAATGTCATACCATTGTGACATAGTCTCTCTTTCTTTGAGTCATGGTATGATAATAAGAAGACATCGATCACATACAGTGTTTAGTAAAGATTTGTGTGTTATTTTCCCTTCCTTCTGCAGCACTGGTTTCAGAGAAAATTCTTCACTTGATATCCACGACAAGTAACACAAAGGACAGGAGGTAGCTGTGTAGTATTAAGTTACTAAGGCCAAATAAGACTTGACTTACAGGAGCAGTAAATCATGGCTTTTGGGGGGAGATGTGAGTTGCAAGAAGTGCTCTTGGCTTTCAAGAACATGCTTCCTTAGATTATAGCTGTCCTTCACGTATCCTACTCTTTCAACTCAGCTCTTTAATTTTATGCTAGAACTGAGTGTGTTTTTGTTGTCTACATCATGGGACCCTTTGAGTAAATCCTTTTCCCGGGCCTGGTGGTGTGAAGGGCCAGGGTTTGAATAAGAGTCCAGGAAGTGCTTCTGGGAACGATTTTTGTATTGCCAGGAATGCTGATGTGTTGGCACGGAATTAACATTTCCCAAAACACCATCAAACACGGACTGAAAAACAAAGATGCAAGTGTAGTCACCACAGCTGTGTTCTCTTTTCCCCCAAATAGTTTCTTCTCTGCACAGTGAGAAATTTTAAGCCCCCTATTGTAAGATGAAAGTGGGTCAGTTTTGTGTACTACACTGTAAGGCAGCTGGTTGCCCCCAGTATTCATGTATCACTGGGATTGAGTTAAGGCCATTTGTGCAGAATTGTCCCTTATATAATGGATATTGTTTTTTTTTTGATCAAATGGAATGTTTGTGAGGGACTGTGGTGCCATGTTATAAGAGGAATAATTTCACTTGTTCATTAGATATTTATTGAGCACTCTCTCAAATTTTCAGTTTTAAGGATGAGAAGATACATGCATAAATTTCCCTGCTACAATGTAGGACATGAACACCATAAGAAACTCATATAAAGCTATATGAGCATCCAAAGGGAGAGAGAGAGTTGATGGAGGGGACATGTGAATGAGGTCTGTTTAAGCTGGATGCTAAGAGTAGATCTAACTTGAATATGTGGTTGTTGGAAAAAGTAAGCATTTGTATCAGAGAGGAGGTGGTCTGCAGAGAACAGAGAATAGGAGCTCAAAAGGGCTAACGAGAGAGGGCTTCCCTGGTGGCGCAGTGGTTGATAGTCCGCCTGCCGATTCAGGGGACACAGTTCGTGCCCCAGTCCGGAGAGATCCCACATGCCGTGGAGTGGCTGGGCCGCTGAGCCTGCGCGTCCGGAGCCTGTGCTCCGTAACAGGAGAGGCCACTACAGTGAGAGGCCCGCGTACCGCAAAAAATAAATAAATAAATAAAGGGCTAATGAGAGAGACTTTTGGACAAATTGCTTGGGCAGGTCAGTTGTGGGCATGAAATGCCAGATTAAAGAGTAACGTCCACTGAGCTAACGATGGAATGTTCACCCAGGTATCTCTTTCAACCGTGGACAGGACAAGCTCCTCCCATTCTGAACCTTGGACTTCTCTGCTTTCTTTTGGGTTCTCTCCTGTACATTTTGTTGTGTGAGTTCCTCAAAAGACCTTTTTTGGATGGGAATGCCACTTTTTATTTTTCAATTTTGTTTCTTCTAGTAGAGCCACATTTTCTCCTTAAATAATAAAAATGCTTTGAAGATGTTGATTTTCCCCCCTCGTCATTTACAGGTATAATACTGTAATACACAGACATACCAGTACTCTTCAAAGATCTAAAAGTGACTAGAACCTTTACAGCAGAACCCTACTTGCTCTTTCCATTTAATGCCATTTTACCAGTTAAGTTTCTGAAGTTCCATCTTTGCAACTAGATCATGATGGGTTCCTGGAAGTACAATTGAGGAGATAAAACGTTTAGAGTGCCAGTGGGTCAACATGGAATTCTGTGGATGTATTAACCTGGATCTGACACCCTCAGGGTCCTCAGAAAGACAGGTCAGAGGCCTGCCCCTCTTCTCCTTTCCTCTTCCCTAACTCCCAAACTCCCTTCCTCTCCTCTCCTCATCCATCCGTCCATCATTTTTAATTAATCTCCTCCAAATACATATGCAAATAATGAAGCAAAGCGTTATGCATAATAATCACAGAGCTTGTTAAAAATAACAATGTCTGAATCTCTATATGAGGGAAATAAGAATCTACATTTTTAATAGGCTTTAAAATACTTGACTCTGATTAAGGTGGTCCAGCTCTTGCACTTCAAGAGACACTGAAATAAAAGCAAGGAATAGTACTTCTTTAGCCAATAAAATTTATGAGTGTGATCACCTAGTATTTATTTCATATGGACCCATGAATGGAAAAGACATACCTGGTGGATAACATATTTATAGTTGAAGAAGATTATATGCCCAGGCATGTCCTGTTCTCTTTAAGATTTTATTCCATTTGCATTTCTATAAAAGTATGCCAGAGGATAAAAGGTAAAGTATCCTCCTCCTCCACAAAAGACTAGACTGGTTTACAGCTCCCCTAGAGAACAGTGTCATTTTAGGGATATGCAAAGGTCAGCTATTAGAGTTCTGTTGAGTATATGACACAGATGTTGCTAATCCTTTTGACTTGACTGAACTGTTCTAATTATTTCACCCTACCAGGTTTTGAAGGTCTATTTTCCTTCCTGTCAAAAATGAGTTGTATGAAATATCAGGCATCTTTTTAAAATATATATATATTATTTTATTTATTTTTTATACAGCAGGTTCTTATTAGTCATCAATTTTATACACATTAGCGTATACATGTCAATCCCAATCACCCAATTCAGAACACCACCATCCCCACCCCCCCGCAGTTTTCCCCCCTTGGTCTCCATATGTTTGTTCTCTACATTTGTGTCTCAACTTCTGCCCTACAAACCGGTTCATCTGTACCATTTTTCTAGGTTCCGCATACATGCGTTAATATACGATATTTGTTTTTCTCTTTCTGACTTATTACTTCACTCTGTATGACAGTCTCTAGATCCATCCACGTCTCAACAAATGACTCAATTTCGTTCCTTTTTATGGCTGAGTAATATTCCATTGTATATATGTACCACAACTTCTTTATCCATTCGTCTGTTGATGGGCATTTAGGTTGCTTCCATGACCTGGCTATTGTAAATAGTGCTGCAGTGAACATTGGGGTGCATGTGTCTATTTGAATTATGGTTTTCTCTGGGTATATGCCCAGTAGTGGGATTGCTGGATCATATGGTAATTCTATTTTTAGTTTTTTAAGGAACATCCATACTGTTCTCCATAGTGGCTGTATCAATTTACATTCACACCAACAGTGCAAGAGGGTTCCCTTTTCTCCACACCCTCTACAGCATTTGTTGTTTGTAGATTTTCTGATGATGCCCATTCTAACTAGTGTGAGGTGATACCTTATTGTAGTTTTGATTTGCATTTCTCTAATAATTAGTGATGTTGAGCAGCTTTTCATGTGCTTCTGGGCCATCTGTATGTCTTCTTTAGAGAAATGTCTATTTAGGTCTTTTGCCCATTTTTGGATTGTGTTGTTTGTTTCTTTAATATTGAGCTGCATGCACTGTTTATATATTTTGGAGATTGATCCTTTGTTCGTTGATTCGTTTGCAAATATTTTCTCCCATTCTGAGGGTTGCCTTTTCGTCTTGTTTATGGTATCCTTTGCTGTGCAACAGCTTTGAAGTTTCATTAGGTCCCATTTGTTTATTTTTGTTTTTATTTCCATTACTCTAGGAGGTGGATCAAGAAAAGATCTTGCTGTGATTTATGTCAAACAGTGTTCTTCCTGTGTTTTCCTCTAAGAGTTTTATAGTGTCCAGTTTTACATTTAGGTCTCAAATCCATTTTGAGTTTATTTTTGTGTATGGTGTTAGGGAGTGTTCTAATTTAATTCTTTTACATGTAGCTGTCCAGTTTTCCCAGCACCCCTTATTGAAGAGACTGTCTTTTCTCCATTGTATATCCTTGCCTCCTTTGTCATAGGTTAGTTGACCATAGGTGCATGGGTTTAGCTCTGGGCTTTCTATCTTGTTCCATTGATCTATGTTTCTGTTTTTGGGCCAGTACCATATTGTCTTGATTACTGTAGCTTTGTAGTATAGTCTGAAGTCAGGGAGTCTGATTTCTCCAGTTCCGTGTTTTTCCCTGAAGACTACTTTGGCTGTTCGGGGTCTTTTGTGTCTCCATATAAATTTTAAGACTTTTTGTTCTAGTTCTATAAAAAATGCCATTGGTAATTTGATAGGGATTGCATTGAATCTGTAGATTGCTTTAGGTGGTATAGTCATTTTCACAATGTTGATTCTTCCAATCCAAGAACATGGTATATCTCTCCATCTGTTGGTAGCATCTTTAATTTCTTTCACCAGTGTCTTATAGTTTTCTGCATACAGGTCTTTTGTCTCCCTAGGTAAGTTTATTCCTAGGTATTTTATTGTTTTTGTTGCAGTGGTAAATGGGAGTGTTTCCTTAATTTCTCTTTCAGATTTTTCATCTTTAGTGTATAGGAATGCAAGAGATTTCTGTGCATTAATTCTGTATCCTGCAACTTTACCAAATTCATTGATTAGCTCTAGTAGTTTTCTGGTGGCATTTTTAGGATTCTCTATGTGTAGTATCATGTCATCTGCAAACAGTGACAGTTTCACTTCTTCTTTTCCAATTTGGATTCCTTTTATTTCTTTTTCTTATCTGATTGCCGTGGCTAGGACTTCCAAAACTATGTTGAATAATAGTGGTGAGAGTGGACATCCTTGTCTTGTTCCTGACCTTAGAGGAAATGCTTTCATTTTTTCACCATTGAGAATGATGTTTGCTGTGGGTTTGTCATATACAACCTTTATTATGTTGAGGTAGGTTCCCTCTATGCCCACTTTCTGGGGAGTTTTTATCATAAATGGGTGTTGAATTTTGTCAAAAGCTTTTTCTACATCTATTTAGATGATCATATGGTTTTTCTTCTTCAATTTGTTAATATGGTATATCACATTGATTGATTTGTGTATATTGAAGAATCCTTGCATCCTTAGGATAAGTCCCACTTGATCATGGTGTGTGATCCTTTTAATGTGTTGTTGGATTTTGTCTGCTAGTATTTTGTTGAGGATTTTTGCATCTATATTCATCAGCGATATTGTTCTGTAATTTTCTTTTTTTGTAGTATCTTTGTCTGCTTTTGGTATCAGGTGATGGTGGCCTCATAGAATGAGTTTGGGAGCGTTCCTTCCTCTGCAAGTTTTGGAAGAGTTTGAGAAGGATGGGTGTTAGCTCTTTTCTAAATATTTGGTAGAATTCCCCTGTGAAGCCATCTGGTCCTGGACTTTTGTTTTTTGGAAGATTTTTAATCACAGTTTGAATTTCATTACTTGTGATTGGTCTGTTCATATTTTCTATTTCTTCCTGGTTCAGTCTTGAAAGGTTATACCTGTGTAAGAATTTGTCCATTTCTTCCAGGTTGTCCATTTTATTGGCCTGGAGTTGCTTGTAGTAGTCTCTTAGGATGCTTTGTATTTCTGCGGTGTCTGTTGTAATTTCTCCTTTTTCATTTCTAATTTTATTGATTTGAGTCCTCTCCCTCTTTTTCTTCATGAGTCTGGCTAACGGTTTATCAATTTCGTTTATTTTCTCAAAGAACCAGCTTTTACTTTTATTGATCTTTGCTATTGTTTTCTTTGTTTCTATTTCATTTATTTGTGCTCTGATCTTTATGATTTCTTTCCTTCTGCTAACTTTGGGTTTTGTTTGTTCTTCTTTCTCTAGTTCCTTTAGGTGTAAGGTTAGATTGTTTATTTGAGATGTTTCTTATTTCTTGACTTAGGCTTGTATAGCTATAAACTTCCCTCTTAGAACTGCTTTTGCTGCACCCCATAGGTTTTGGATCATTGTGTTTTCACTGTCATTTGTCTGTAGGTATTTTTTGATTTCCTCTTTGATTTCTTCAGTGATCTTTTGGTTATTTAGTAACGTATAGTTTAGCCTCCATGTGTTTGTACTTTTTACGTTCTTTTCCCTCTAATTCATTTCTAATCTCAAGCATTGTGGTCAGAAAAGATGCTTGATATGCTTTCAATTTTTTTTAATTTACTGAGGTTTGATTTGTGACCCAAGATGTGATCTATCCTGGAGAATGTTCCGTGCGCACTTGAGAAGAAAGTGTAATCTGCTGTTTTTGGCTGGAATGTCCTATAAATATCAATTAAATCTATCTGGTCTATTGTGTCATTTAAAGCTTGTGTTTCCTTATCAATTTTCTGTTTGGATGATCTGTCCATTGGTATAAGTGAGGTGTTAAAGTCCCACACTATTATTGTGTTACTGTCAATTTCCTCTTTTATAGCTGCTAGCAGTTGCCTTATGTATTGAGGTACTCTTATGTCGTGTGCATATATATTTATAATTGTTATATCTTCTTCTTGGTTTGATCCCTTGATCATTATGTAGTATCCTTGCTTGTCTCTTGTAACATTGTTTAGTTTAAAGTCTATTTTATCTGATAATGAGTATAGCTACCTCAGCTTTCTTTTGATTTCCATTTGCATGGAATATCTTTTTCCATCCCCTCACTTTTAGTCTGTATATGTCCCTAGGTCTGAAGTGGGTCTCTTGTAGACAGCATATATATGGGTCTTGTTTTTGTATCCATTCAGCAAGCCTGTGTCTTTTGGTTGGAGCATTTAATCCATTCATGTTTAAGGTAATTATTGTTATGTATGTTCCTATGACCGTTTTCTTAATTATTTTGGGGTTGTTTTTGTAGGTCCTTTTCTTCTCTTGTGTTTCCCACAAAGAATTTCCTTTCGCATTTGTTGTAGAGCTGGTTTGGTGGTGCTGAATTCTCTTAGCTTTTGCTTGTCTGTAAAGCTTTTGATTTCTCCTTCGAATCTGAATGAGATCCTTGCCAGATAGAGTAATCTTGGTTGTAGGTTTTTCCCTTTCATCACTTTAAGTATATCATGCCACTCCCTCCTGGCTTGTAGAGTTTCTGCTGGGAAATCACCTGTTAACCTTATGGGAATTCCCTTGTATGTTATTTGTCGTTTTTCCCTCGCTGCTTTCAATAATTTTTCTTTGTCTTTAATTTTTGCCAATTTGATTAATATGTGTCTCGGCCTGTTTTTCCTTGCATTTATCCTGTATGGGACTCACTGTGCTTCCTGGACTTGGGTGCCTATTTCCTTTCCCATGTTATGGAAGTTTTTGACTATTATCTCTTCAAATATTTTCTCTAGTCCTTTCTCTCTTCTCCTTCTGGGACCGCTATAATGTGAATGTTGTTGCATTTAATGTTGTCCCAGAGGTCTCTTAGGCTGTCTTCATTTCTTTTCATTCTTTTTTTCTTTATTCTGTTCCACAGCAGTGAATCCCACCATTCTGTCTTCCAGGTCACTTATCCGTTCTTCTGCCTCAGTTATTCTGCTATTGATTCCTTCTAGTGTAGTTATCGTTTCAGTTATTGTATTGTTCATCTCTGTTTGTTCTTTAATTCGTCTAGATCTTTGTTAAACATTTCTTGCATCTTCTCGATCTTTGCCTCCATCCTTTTTCTGAGGTCCTGGATCATCTTCACTATCATTATTCTGAATTCTTTTTCTGGAAGGTTGCCTATCTCCACTTCATTTAGTTGTTTTTCTGGGGGTTTATCTTGTTCCTTCATCTAGTACATAGCACTCTGCCTTTTCATCTTGTCTATCTTTCTATGAATGTGGTTTTTCTTCCACAGGCTGCAGGATTGTAATTCTTCTTGCTTCTGCTGTCTGCCCTCTGGTGGATGAGGCTATCTAAGAGGCCTGTGTAAGTTTCCTGATGGGAGGGACTGGTGGTGGGTAGAGCTGACTGTTGCTCTGGTGGGCAGAGCTCAGTAAGAGGCATCTTTTTTGTGGCTGGGAAATATTATGATTCCTTGAGAAGAGTGTGCAAGTGGTTCTCTAAACTGGTTGTATATTAACTCATCTGAATCACCAAAAAGCCTAAAAGAGATGTTTTCTCTTGGTCCTATCCCAGGTCAGAATTTCTTGCTGAGAATCAGTTATAAAGTGTTCAAAAGGATTCTACTGTAGGCATCCTGCCCCCTCCATACTATAGTTCCATGAACTTCTTTGAGATCAGAATACATACTCAAATGATTTTGTTTCACATCCTTCTTCCTACTCTACTTCATCAAGTTATGCACGTAGTTGAAGCTCACTAAATCTTTATTAAATAATTTCAGCGGATGTTTGATGGGGATGGTGGAAATCAAGGTTTTCTTGATTCTCTAATTTGAATGTTTTATTGTTTTTTTGATCTCCTAGGATGGAAAGAAGAAATTTGACAAGGAGAGTGAAAAATACTATTCTATTCTTGACAAGCATTTAAATTTGTCTGCAAAGAAAAAGGAGTCTCATTTGCAGGAGGTAAGTTTTTCCAGATGAAATGTGGAAAGGGCATTAGCATTGTCCTGTGAAGTCCAAAGTTCGAAAAGTAGACATTATCTCAGAATCTGCTCCTCTTTAATAAAATAATGATAATGAGAATATTTAATTGAGCACTTACTACAGACAGGCACTGTGCTGAGCATTTTACATGCCTTGTGATATTTAATGTTAACAGTTCTAAGAGAAAGATTAGTATTTCCTTCAATAATGAGAAAGAGTGAAACAAGGCTATTTCTTTTTCTTCTTGTTGGGAATATTTTAAATAGCAGGACCTACCAAATTCATGTTATAGCATTTATATTAAGTTAAAAATACCTGTTTTTAAGGTGTTGCATCAGCATTAAGGGGAAAAAAGATACATATACAACTATATGTTTTAAAATCTCCATTATTTTATGTCAATTTTCTGAAAGAACAAGTCAACAGTCAACATTCCTTATATGCATATACTAACATGTACAGTGTATGCATATAAGGAATCCATTTCTTCCTTTTTTCTGAAAATTTCTTCTCATTGGTAGTGTTTCAACTATAATTAGTCAAATCGAATAGTCCTTTTACTGAGGAATAGTGATGGGATATGTTTTTTTTTAAAAAAGGCTCTCTTGTCTTTCATCTTGGCAGCAACTAAATCTTGACACACCATCCATCATTCCCCCAGTGTACAGTGGTGTGTCTCAGAGCTGAGCTGGGAGTTGTTGAGCTAGTCCCCCTACAGCTCATCACTGCTCTCTAGCCCTTCATAGGGAATCTTGTACTGTGCTGAGCCTCCTTTCATCTCTTCTTCCTCTCCTCTCTGTACTTCTAGGGACTGTGGTGGGGAACCTCTTTCAAATGCCTCCTCCTGATCCTCTAGCAAAGCCACCTCCCTTCCTGAACCGTTTTTCAAGTTCAGTCTGGTCCTCTGCCCTCCTTCTTCCTATGCGTCTTTCCCTGACCTCCATATTCAGCCATAAAGCATGCTTGACGAGTTAGAGTTCAAATGCAGTGGAACAGTAGTCCAAAAGGCATGGGAGAGTTGCTTCTGATTCCTTTTTTCTATACTCTTATGTTCCCCTAGAGGGAATTGAATTTCTTCACTTAAAAATGTTTAATGTTGGGGAGTTTTGTTATTTAAATATGTGTTCATTATAATGAATATCTTGTTATTAACACCTGCTGTTAAAATAGGACAATTTAATATACAGCTGTGGGCCTATGGAAAGGTTTTGGGGCTAAAGTGAAATAGAGAAAAATCTGTTATTAAGGAAAATTTTATTTTTAATTTTCATGGACATATTTAATCTTATGAAGTACTATGTTGTTATTTAATATTATGTTCACATATTCCAAACTTCTTAAATGCTCACATATCTCTTTAAACATTGCATTAGAATAAACCTAAGAGAGAATGCGGTATGTAGATGAAGTAGAAAGGGCTCCCCTAACTGTCACCATCATGTACCAAAGGCCATGACCAAGTACCATTTTAAAAATCGACTGTCTCAGAACACTCTTGGACATAAATCACAGCAAGATCTTTTTTGACCCACCTCCTAGAGTAATGAAAATAAAAGCAAAAATAAACAAATGGGACCTAATGAAACTTAAAAGCTTTTGCACAGCAAAGGAAACCATAAACAAGATGAAGAGACAACCCTCAGAATGGGAGAAAATATTTGCAAATGAAACAACTCACAGAAGATTAATTTCCAAAATGTACAAGCAGCTCATGCAACTCAATATCAAAAAAACAAACAACCCAATCCAAAAATGGGTAGAAGACCTAGACACTTCTCCAAAGAAGATACACAGATTGCCAACAAACACATAAAAAAATGCTCAACATCATTAATCATTAGAGAAGTGCAAATCAAAACTACAGTGAGGTATCACCTCACACCAGTCAGAATGGCCATCATCAAAAAATCTATAAACAATTAATGCTGGATAGGGTGTGGAGGAACGGGAACCCTCTTGCACTGTTGGTGGGAATGTAAATTGATACAGCCACTATGGAGAACAGTATGGAGGTTCCTTAAAAGACTAAAAACAGAACTACCATATGACCCAGCAATCCCACTACTGGGCAGATACCTTGAGAAAACCATAATTCAAAAAGAGTCATGTACCACAATGTTCACTGCAGGTCTGTTTACAATAGCCAGGACATGGAAGCAACCTAAGTATCCATTGACAGATGAATGGATAAAGAAGATGTGGCATGTATATACAATGGAATATTACTCAGCCATAAAAAGAAACGAAATGGAGTTACTTGTAGTGAGGTGGATGGACCTAGAGTCTGTCATACAGAGTGAAGTAAGTCAGAAAGAGAAAAACAAATACTGTATGCTAACACAATATATGGAATCTAAAAAAAAAAAAAAAAAAGGTTCTGAAGAACCTAGGGGCAGGGCAGGAATAAAGACGCAGATGTAGAGAATGGACTTGAGGAGAGGGGGATGGGGAAGGGTAAGTTGGGACAAAGTGAGAGAGTAGCATTGACATATATACACTACCAAATGTAAAATAGATAGCTAGTGGGGATCAGCCACATAGCACAGGGAGCTCAGCTTTGTGCTTTGTGACCACCTAGAGGGGTGGGATGGGGGGGTGGGAGGGAGGCGCAAGAGGGAGGAGATATGGGGATATATGTATATGTAGAGCTGATTGACTTTGTTATAAAGCAGAAACTAACACACCATTGTAAAGCAATTATAGTCCAATGAAGATGTTAAAAAAAATTAATCTCCAAAATATACAAACAGCTCATGCAACTCAATATCAAAAAAACAAAAAACCCAATCAGAAAACAGGTGGAAGACCTAAATAGACATTCCTCCAAAGAAGACAAACAGATGGCCAAGAGGCACATGAAAAGATGCTCGACATCACTAATGATTACCGAAATGCAAATCAAAACTACAATGAGGTATCAACTCACACCAGTAAGAATGGCCATCATCAAAAAATCTACAAACAGTAAATGCTGGAGAGGGTGTGGAGAAAAGGGAACCCTCTTGCACTCTTGGTGGGAATGTAAATTGATACAGCCACTATGGAAAACAGTATGGACGTTCCTTAAAAAACTAAAAATAGAACTACCTTATGACCCAGCTACTGGGCATATACCCAGAGAAAACCATAATTCAAAAAGACACATGCACCCCAGTGTTCATAGCAGCACTATTTACAATAGCCAGGACATGGAAGCCACCTAAATGTCCATCAACAGAGGAATGGATAAAGAAGTTGTGGTACGTATATACAATGGAATATTACTCAGCCATAAAAAGGAACAAAATTGGGTCATTTGTAGAGATGTGGATGGACCTAGAGAGTGTCATTCATAGTGAAGTAAGTCAGAAAGAGAAAAACAAATATCATATATTAACTCATATCTGTGGAATCTAGAAAAATGGCATAGATGACCTTATTTGGGAAGCAGAAATGGAGACACAGACGTAGAGAACAAATGTATGGATTCCAAGGGAGAAAAGGGTGGGGTGGGAGGAATTGGGAGGTTGGGATTGACACATATGCACTATTGATACTATATATAAAATAGACAACTGAGGGGAACATACTGTATGGCACAGGGAACTCTACTTAGTGCACTGTGGTGACCTAAATGGGAGGAAAATCCAAAAGAGAGAGGATATATGTGTATGTATGGCCGATTCACTTGGCTGTGCAGTAGAAGCTAACACCACATTGTAAAGCAACTATACTCCAATAAAAATTAATTTAAAAAAAATCAACTGCCTCAAAATCAAGGGTAGTTTTTAGAGTCTCTAAAGGGTTATCAGGTTCTTGGTAACTATGCGAGGCCACCCTTAGATAAGACATTGCTTAAACCATCAAGAAAATGTTAACTTTATCATAACTTTCACGTCCTCTAGAGTTTATGCTTTAATTTTCCCTGACAACCTAGCTCAATATTTAATACTTGTTAGTTGCCCTCAATCCTTTGAGCTATGATAGAATATTCATTCTGGTTTTGTATTTAGTTGGATGCTAGAAAAACATAACACGGTTAGTAACATCCTCCACTTGCCCCACTACACACACACACGCACACGCACACACACACACACACACACACACACACTTTTTTTCCAGGAGGCACAGCCTGCAATAGAATACAACACAGATATTGTGCAGAGAAACTCCTCAGAGCATATAATGTAGTCAAGGAAAAACGTAGCTTGCTTTTTATTTATTCCTCTATCCTTCCAGGAGTCAAACCAGTTATAGGGTGATGCTGCCACACACGTATTTAATTCTGTAACATGGCATTAAAAGTCATCTGTTCCCTTCCAGAGCAGCTCTGGTCCTTCTGTCAGCACCAAGCCTATTAAGTTCTCAGAAAGACCCCTCTGTGCCTTCTCACTGGCACAGCTGACTCTTTGTTCATTTTGCTCATGGAAAATAAGTGACTGCCCATTACCAGGACTGAATTAGGGGTCAGCTTGTGTTGGTAAATCTCCAAGGCCATCAGCTAGATGGACCACTGGAGTAAACAGAATTGGAAACAGACTCATCAAAATTATGGGCTTTACAGTAGATGAAAAGAAGTAATATTTGATATGTGAATGGATAATTTCTTTCTAAGCAAAAAATAAGAGGAAGAGATCATAAAGGAAATGTAGAAAGACCAGAATGCATGAAAGTAATCTATTTTTAAAAAAAATTCAATCAAATTAAAAGGCAAAGTGTTAGGAAATTTATATAATATTTGACACAGGATAACCATCTTTTATATATAAGATGTGTTTGCAAATCAGTGTGAAAAAGATAAAGACTTTAGTGGAAAAAATGGGGTAAGAATATGAAAGGGCACTTCATCAAAGAAGAAATATAAACCATAATGAATATTAAGTTTCAATGTCACATGTATTAAAAAGTACAATTGAATAATTGTAGCAGCATGTTATTTTATTTTCTTAAAATATAATATCCATTGTTAGTGAAGGTATGGGAAACTGAGCATACATTTGCTTTTCTGGTGGGAGTATGAAATCACTCAACTTTTGAGGTAAATTTGACATCATATTTCAATCAATGTTATATGTACAAGATAGTTGAAGTGATTTTATTGATAGAAATTTGCCCTAAAGAAATGATCAGAAATGAGCATAAAAATAAATTGTGTAAATATGTTGATCCAAGAGTTATTCACAGTGCAAATTTTAGAAACATCTGAAATGGCACAAAAGAGTGATTGGGATAAATATACAAATATAGCTTGGCCAAAAATGGAATTGATATGGCTGTGAAAAGTTTTATTTGGAAAATCATTTAAAGACATTTGGAAATATTTTTTGGCCTAAGAGGAAAAAAGAAAAAAAAACAGGATTTAAACCAGAATATACACTATTATTCAGGTTTTTTAAAGTAAGTTTGTGTTTGTGTGCATGTTACACATCAAAATATTGATAGTGGGGCTGCAATTTTTATTTTCTTTACATTTTCCTGTTATAATAATGAACAATGAATAAACTTATAGTAATGAATATGTATTACTTTTATAGTTAGGAAAAAAGTAAAGGGATTCCTTTTAGGAACCCAGAGTTTGGGTTTCCATCTATCACTAAATACACTTTCAAAACGTTCCTCTTCTTCCCACCTCCTGAATGAAGGGAATCCCTCAGGTTCTACCTCATAGCTCTATTCTTATCCTTCAGTTTGTGTCCCTACTAGCTCTGCTCCTTCCATATTGTCTGTAACATCTCGGCAAGTATCTCCACCATCATACCTGACCACCTCTGCACTGTCCACTGACTGGTTACCAGGACTTCCGACTACAACACCTTAGTGACACATGTGAAATCTCACACTTTTTCTCAAATTTGCTTCTCACTTCTTTAATTCTGTTAATGCTGGTATTATTTCTTGTGTCAAAATTATCTTTGACTTTTTTTTTCCCCCTTGCTTCTCACACCGACATCCTTCAACTTCTCTTTCTAGGATATACCAAACACCTTTACCCTTATCAAATAAGAGCTCTCCTTATACTCACATGCATCCAGCTTTACCATTGAGTCAACACATTCTACCGTGTCCTCACTTTAATCTTCTTGAAGTTCACCTCTGATCTTGTCCACACCCTCCTCAAGCTTTTGCATGGTTTATGAGATGTCATGTCATTCTCCCTATTTTGCCTCAATTCTCATTTCTGACTGTTTCAAACCAACACTTTGAATCTATCTACCGAAACATAACTTCTCCTGACTTTATTCCTTCACCGAAACTCTTCTTTTATCTCCATGTACTCTAACCTCGCCATTCTTCATCATCCAGCTTAAATCCTTTCTCCTCTGGGAACGATTCAACAAATATCACCTGAGCCTTTTTCCTCTATTTTGAATTGAGACAGCTTATTGTGGTTAGGGAAGAAGTTAGGTAGAACTATGTGGTTTTCTTATGTAATTAACTTTGTTTCTTACTAGGATGACTTTGCCACATAAGTAACAGCTTATACCTGTTGTTCTGGAATAATTACTACCCCTTTTCAGTTTTAAAAGTTTAGACAATAAATTACATAGTTATTCTACTTCTCCAGTACAAAATACATGACAGTTGCTAGTGGGTATGTGAGTAAGTGTCTGCTACACACTATGAGCTTGAGTACTAAAGGAATTCGTCTGAGGTAAAAGAATGTCTTTCTAAATCTTGTACTGAAGAAAAGAATTAAGCTATTGTATTCTATTAGCACTGTGCATTCTAGACGACCTTTCAAAGCAGATTCGGTATATTGAATTTAGTTGTTGAAGTCTAGGGGAAACCAGGCACAAAATTCCAAGAATCCTCTCCCAGTGGAGACACATAGGACTTAATTCCCCCAGCAATGAGTTGTGACAACATGTGAGAAATGTGGTCTACTAGAAACTCATAGACTGAATGCCCATGGTTTGTTTTGGGGGCTTGTCATATAGGCACCCTCTGCTCATCATGTACCCAAATTCCGGACTCCCAGAAAGAAAGCAGGTGTTCAAAATAAACCATACTGTTTGCACAGTTTCAGCATAGTGAACTACTCTTATCAGTTAGGCTGGTGGGAACCCTCCCAAAATCCACATTCCCATATACCAGCCAAGGGCCAACCTTGTAAGCAGGGCTTTCAGTGGATAGTATTCATGCCTGCTCTGCTAACTTTTTCTGCACAGTTTTGTTGACCAGAAATATTCATTTTAGGCTCTAAGATGTCTCAACATTCTAGTTTGTTACTGTGTGCTAGTTGACGCAAAGACTATCTTTTAAAGTAAATGAAAGCTTCAGAAATAACTTGTGGAATAGACTATTATCTCTGAGACTGAAATTATTCTTGCATCCTTTACACCCAGTGGTGTACTGAAGCTTCCTCTTGGAGAGCTGATTTTTTCATCTCCTTCTCATCACTCGTTCAGTGATGTTGTGTTTGTGATTTGGAACTGGCTATTCTGGGAATATTTTACCACAGAAAACAGCAAATACTGCAAATCAGACACCCTCCCCCACCCACAGGAGAGCCAATTGTTAAACATTTATTAGCATACCACCACCTGTACCCCCTTACCGTTTGTTCTATACATAGTGTGTTCCTCTAAGCAATGGTAAAAAGAAAATATATATGATTTGTGTGGAATAATGACTTTGGGTGGGTGCTGAGAAGCTTCTGGTCCAAATTTCTTACCTGATTTATGTGTTCTTCTCATATATTAGTTTATAAACTTGAAATTCTCAAGTTTAAAAATGCCTACTGAGTTGCTTATAATATTGGGCCATTTTAAATTATATAAATAATTGCATAGCAAGTAGTAAGTATATATAATTATTTTTAAAAGTCTTTCTTTCAAATGAAGTTTTAAGATGCTATGCTAAGCCAGCAAACCTACTTTTATCTTTCTTTAAGCTTTTGTTTGTTAAATTATCATTGTAAAATGGCTACAAAACAATGTCCTATTCCCAAATTGTGGTTGGCAGATACTTGGTATTCCAGAGAGGCCATTCTTTTCATCTGCTTTTAGTAATCTCAGCTGGCAGTGAGGAGTGTGTAGCTGGGCAACGAAAGTAAAATCATGCCTCCCTACTAAACCAAAGTCGGTTGTTTTTTTTTTTTTTTTTTTTTTTTTGGTAGCAATTATCTTGCTCTTTTTTTTTAATTTATTTATTTATTTATTTTTGGCTGTGTTGGCTCTTCGTTTCTGTACGAGGGCTTTCTCTAGTTGTGGCAAGCGGAGGCCACTCTTCATCGCGGTGCACGGGCCTCTCACTATCGCGGCCTCTCTTGTTGCAGAGCACAGGCTCCAGACGCGCAGGCTCAGTAGTTGTGGCTCACGGGCCTGGTTGCTCCATGGCATGTGGGATCTTCCCGGACCAGGGCTTGAACCCGTGTCCCCTGCATTGGCATGCAGATTTTTAACCACTGCGCCACCAGGGAAGCCCCCAAAGTCAGTTTTAAAGACAGCATCCAAGGACGTTGGTGGGCATAGAAGTGGGAAGAGAATGTGCATGGTATTGATGGAGCATGATTCATTGCTTGGAACCTTTGCATTTGGGGCTCTGTTACCAGTATTATCTCTGTAATAGTTTACCTAATATGTGGCTCTGCTGTTTAATATTCTCAGATGATTTTTTTAACATCTTTATTGGAGTATAATTGCATTACAATGGTATGTTAGTTTCTGCTTTATAACACAGTGAATCAGCTATACGTATACATATATCCCTATATCTCCTCCCTCTTGCATCTGCTTCCCATCCTCCCTGTCCCACCCATCTAGGTGGTCACAAAGCACAAAGCTGATCTCCCTGTGCTATGTGGCTGCTTCCCAATAGCTATCTGTTTTACATTTGGTGGTGTATACTACTCAAAGCAATCTACAGATTCAATGCTATCCCTATCAAACTACCAATGGCATTTTTCACAGAACTAGAACCAAAAATTTCACAATTTGTATGGAAACACAAAAGACCCCAAATAGCCAAAGCAATCTTGAGAAAGAAAAATGGAGCTGGAGGAATCAGGCTCCCAGACTTCAGACTATACTACAAAGCTACAGTCATCAGGACAGTGTGGGACTGGAACAAAAACAGAAATATAGATCAATGAAACAGGATAGAAAGCCCAGAGATAAACCCACTCACATATGGTCACCTTATTTTTGATAAAGGAGGCAAGAGTATACAGTGGAGAAAAGACAGCCTCTTCAATAAGTGGTGCTGGGAAAACTGGACATTTACATGTAAAAGAATGAAATTAGAATACTCCCTAACACCATACACAAAAATAATCTCAGATGATTTTTCCTCAATTAAATCCAAACATTATGCAGTTTTCATGATCTTTTATAGTGTGATTCCAGCCTTGCTTCTCCCTCCTTCCTTCCACTTACTTACTCTGAAGGCAAACTCTGTCAGACTCTTTCATGCCTTTTTACTTTATCATGGGAGTGACCTCGTTTTTATCTTTGACTCTTCACAGCCAGTTATTTACCTTAAGATTCAACTCAGAATACCACCATTTTCTCCCAGAATTTGTCTCTTTCTTGTGATTCCCATAGATTTCCATATATTTTTACATACCCCTTTTATAATAATTTTTTAATGAATGTTGTGTGCTTGCTCTGTGTGTGTGTGTGTGTATGTGCATTTTTCTTCCCATTTGAAACACTGTAAGCTCTTGAGGGCAATGACTGTGTTTTCCTAGCCTCTGTATTCCCAAGACATAATAATTGCTATATACAAACTTTTTGAATGACTTAATTTATTTTTAATGATTTTAGAGTAAAACAGGATTTGAGTTCCTCTGTAACAGAACCTTCAGTAATTGCTCCCTGCGTCATGATTTGCCTTTTTTGTGCTTTTTAGGCAGATACACAGATTGACCGAGAGCATCAAAACTTCTATGAGGCATCACTAGAATATGTCTTTAAAATTCAAGAGGTTCAAGAAAAAAAGAAGTTTGAATTTGTCGAACCGGTAAGATTTATTTTCCCTATAAAATAGTAGGTACAGTACATCTCTGAAACAAAATTTGCATTTTTTTCTGTTGAAAATTATGTTTTTTTTTTAAATAAAAGGAGAGAGAGGAGTGGGGGAGGGTGAGTAGGTAGAGCACAGAGCACTTTAGGGCAATGAAACTAATCTATAGGACACTGTAATGGTGGATACATGTTATTCATTATACGTTTGTCAAAACTCATAACACGTACAATACCAAGGGTAAACTGTAATGTAAACTATGAACTTTAATAATAATATGTCAATATTGGGTTATCACTTGTAACCAATGTACCACACTGACGCAAGATGTTAATAATTGGAACTCTGTGTGGGTAGGGGCCAAGGGTGTGTATGTGAACTCTATAATTTCTTTTTTTTTTGAATTTTTAAATTTTATTTATTTATTTTTTATACAGCAGACTCTTATTAGTTATCTGTTTCATACATATTATGAATTCTATAATTTCTGCTCAGTTTTTCTATAAACCTAAAACTGCTCTAAGAATAGCCTATTGATTTAAGAAACCTAAAATTAAAACTTAAGGCATGTATATTACATATACCTAAGGGAATATACCTCACCACTAAAGTGACCCATTTACCAAACCTTTAGTTGAAGGGAGAATAGGTAAGGCTGTATTTCTTCCTTTGTTCCACCCTGCTTCCTTGCAAGGCTGGGACCTGCCTGACTTTCCAGTGAAGTCATTTATTTTCCTAAGTCAGTGTAAAAAGTAATGGATTCCCTAATGTAAACTGCATTATAGAAAAAGAACAGGTGGCTGGTCTTTATAAGCTTGCTTCATTTTCTTAGCATTTTTTTCCCAAGTAATACCCTAATATGTTACAATATTGCCTGAGTAGGCATCTTCATGAGGTATCATCTATGATGAATAAGGGTGAGTTCTATAGCCAAGATAGTGCTCAGTTCCCATGTGATGATGGAGTAGCAATCATAAAATATGTAAGCAATCAAATATATAATTTAAGCCGTACTTTTCTTCCTAGGTCAGTTTATAAAAAATATATTTATAATGGGAAATAAAATACCCTATTCCTATTTTAGTGGAGGTGACACAGAGAAGGGAAGATCCATTTCAAAATATATTTGAAAATTTTATTTCCTGATGAAAGCCCATCAGGGATTCCCTAAAGATGATGAGAAACTGAGACAAGGCAGAGTCTGGGAAGAGTCATCAGCCCCTGCCTGGCTCCCAGCACCTCTGCTTCACTCCTCTCCCTTCAGCCGTAGCCACCTGACTTTCTGCTGGACACTTGGCAAGTTTCTAAGGCGAGCCCTTCAGCTAGAAGGATTTAAGGAACCAGAGGCCACACCACAAGCTCAGGGATTTAACTTTAACCCTGTGTTTGGGATGACAGCCTTGACTCCAAGTTCTTAAACCCCTTAGGGTGAATTGATAACCTCTTATTTAGCAGATGCTTTGAGGATCTGATTAAAAATTTTGGGAAGGCTCTCTGAAACTCATCTGGGGTTCAGGGACAACTGGTCAGCCTAATAAGCCCTAGTCAATGAAGATGACTAATGCTTAAAATTCCTACTCCCCTTCTCATGGAGTAATAAGTTCTGCCTCTGAAGTCTATCATGGTTTTTGAAGCCTCTCTCCTTGCTGGCAAACTTCCTCCTTATGGCCTGCCTCTTGGAATTTCTGAATTTTAGCTCTTTGTTAGAATGCCCCCATTAATTCTGATGGTTTTCCTTCATACTCCTTCATTACCTGTTCCCATTCCCTTCAGATACTGTGCTCATCTTCTCTGCGGTTCTTCCTCGCACCTGGAATTATCCTTTTACATCTGTAGTGCCTCTCTCTCTGGAGAGGTATGCAGGTAGCCTATTTCCCCATCTGAGCCTCTTTTATAGCCCATCCTGTCTGGGAACAGTGAACTAGACCATTCTGTAAGATGACACCAGGTATATAAAGAAAAGGTTGTAAAATTGTTTGCTCATAGGTCACAGAAGGAATGATAAGAATTTATGAATTCCTGTGATAATATAGGAAGAGAAATGGAAATTGTCCTTCAATTGAAATGTGTTTTCTTCTCTCCCTCTACTGTATCCCGAACTGGGACGGTCTGATGATAAGTCTTCTGTAACGCATGCCTTTCTGGTGACACCACAATCAAGGTCAATGTTAAATTTGTCCTTCTTCCAAAATATTTTCCTGGCTGCTGGATTTTTCCTATTAGAATGTCTGGCCAAACCAAATAGTACTGTCAGTTTAGTCTCCTTCTCATTTCCAGCTGCAAAGTCTCATCCACGGGGTTTTACTTAATTTCCACCCCAATGTTGAGAAGAATAGAAACGGGAGCGATAGAACATGGGCATGTTGCTCTTTAGGTTATACATTTACAAATCAATTTGCAGGAAAAAAGCTTTCAAAATTTCAAAAACAAAGCCCGGAGGAGCTATAAACATAAAAGAACATGAGGATACTTTAATATCTTTGCAGGGTTTTTTCTGCAGAAATCCAATTCCTGTTTCATAAAGTTTTATACTGCAGAAATGAAGCAGTCTATGCCAGTTTAGCTGAGATTTATTTAACAAATAAGCATTAGAGTAAAGCAAAATACTTTAGGGATGCAACTAATCTCATACAGATTGTATAATATCAAGTAGAAAATATAAATAGTCCTGGTGATTCCCATTAAATAATATTCTTACTTTATGATGATCATTTGAGATAATTTTACATTGTTTCAATTAATGTCAAGATCCTACGATAGTTGATCTTTGAACAACATGAGTTTAACTTTGTGGATCCCACTTATATTTGGATGTTTTTCAGTAAATACCGCAGTACTACACAATCTGCTGGTTGGTTGAGTCTGAAGATGCAGAACGTACCAAGGCAGGACTGTAAAGTTATATATAGAGTTGCAAAGGTCGTGTGTGTGTGTTTGTGTGTGTGTGTGTGTGTGTGTGTGTGTGTGTGTGTGTAGGCATCCTTAATTACCAAATTGTTTAAGGGTCAATTTGTACTTACAATAAAACTTCTACAGAATATTCAGATGATATTAGGAATAGATGTTCCTACAGTGTCATTATTCTAAGGAGAATCTAGGTCTAATGCAAGGGAAAAAGAGGGGGCATTTATATATTTTTTATAAATTATTTTTGAAGTGTACAGAAAACCAGCTTTTTAAACTCAGTTCTCCATTAGCTTTATGATTTTAATGGCCTTTTTCCCCCTCTGTTTATCTATCATATTTTATTTAGAAAGTGATGGTAGCTAACTCCTGATTTTAGACCCGTACTACCCAGTATGGTAGCAACTACTTGTGTATGTCTATCAAACCCTTGAAATGAGACTAGTGTAGATTAAGATGTGCTCCAAGTGTGAAATAGATACTAGATTGAAAAGGCTTTAGTACAAAAAAATTTTTAAAAAGCATGTGAAATATCATTAAAACCTCTTCTATATTGATTACATGTTGAAATGATAATCTTTTGAATACATTGTATCAAAATATTAAATTTCACTTGATTTAAATTTCTTGTGACTACCAGAAAGTTAAAAATTTCACATTGGTTTGCATTTGTGGTTCACATTATATTTCTGTCCGGTAGTCCTAGCTGCAACCTTTGAGATTTGCCAAAAAGATATTTGAGTTCAGGTCTGTAATGGGGGAAAAGAGATCAGCAAGAGAGAAACATCATCTCCGGACTCTTGACCGTAAGATGCTCCTACTTCTCAGAGTTGCCTGGAGTTTCTGAGAATTTTGAGGGATTAGGAGAAAAAGCTTGAGAAGTAGCTGAACATGAACAACCTACCTAAGAGAGTTTAACCCCAGTGTCTCAGAAGTCTGTTATGGGACATGAAAGTTTGTGGTTCAGAAAACCAAAAGAATCTTTTTATGACAACTCCTTTATGGTTCATTCAGCTGCAGTTGGTGTATGTTTTGATTATAGCCTTTGAGCGTACTTAGTTGGGACTAATGTTTTGTGAGCAACTACTATGTGTCCCATGTTTTCTGTGTTCTCCCACATGAACCCCACCACGGATTTATTATTGGTGGTTGTTATCCTTCCAGATGAGGAAGTTAAGTCACAGAAAGATTATTAGTTGCCTGAGGTCACAAACCTAAAGAGGGGGAGAACCAGGAATCGAGAACCCAAGTCTGAAGTTACAGTTTTATACCACCTACTGCTTTAATGGCTACTTGATTACAAAAATTAGTTCTTCTTAAATAATACTTGCTTTGACCAAATAAAATGGATGACCCTAGAAAACTGGATTGTAAAGCTACTTTGATTCCTTAAAATTAGAAAAAGAAAGTAAGAGATTGACCTTTACTTTGGTAAAGGTACTTGAGTCAGGGCACATACCTGTCCATTCATTCACCTGTTCTTTCATCCTTCTTTCATCATCCTGTTTTAAGTTGTCTCCCCAGGCCACAGGTGACTGGCCACTTTCCATGTAGAGACAGAAAAGTATAATGGCTGAGTGACAATAAGACGGAATTTGGCTTCAGTCTTAATAACTGTGTGAATTTGGCACGCTTGTCAAAGTCTGTGTGCCTCAGGTTTTTATCTGTCAATCAGGGATAAAAATTTGTATGTAGTTCCCAGGATTGTGATGAGTCTCAACCGATGCAGGTAATGCACAGAGTAATTGCCTGGTTCATTATTAACATCAGCAAGGTATCAGCTAGTGTGAGCTCTCACATGGACTGTTATTACTAGATATGAAAACAGTATTGATGAATCATTTATTAGTGTGGCTTCAAAGCCAGAAAAAGCTTTTTCAAAAACACATTTTTAATTTTAACATGCTTCAAAGTATACATCTAAATTCCGTAATAACATTTTCATTTTAGAGTATTTTTTAGCCTTCATTTTAGTCTTTTTGAATTATGTTTAAAATTCATATGATAAATGAAAATAAACTATTAAATATAAACTAAAGCACACTGCTTTTGATCCTCTTCCCTTATTCTGCTGAATTTAATTTTAAATCATTTTCTGAAGAAAATTTCAGGTAATTTAGTTAACATGCTTTAGTTTTTTAACTTATTATATCATGAAGTATACTGTAAAATGCTTTGTGGGTTCTCTAAAAAAGTTTGAATAATGTTGAGACTGAACACCAGCTACTTGCTAAGTTAAAAAAGACTATCAGATAGTATATAGACTTTCGGGTCTTGAAAGTCAAACCTTTTGTGTTCTTTTTCAATATGATTGGTTAGCCTTAATGTAGAAAATTTAATTTAGGGAAAATTAAAGTGAGACTATAAGATAATGTCATTTAAAAAAAAGAAAAACACTGTAGGACTAAAGGTTACATTTGTATCCTGCTGAAAAACCTAAGTGCAATCGTTCTATAAAAATGAAACAATAAAGCTCTCCTCAGCTCGTATATTTTTAAATAAAAACTGTGTTGGTTTTTGGATTTAGTTCTAGATACTGTCATTGAACATCTGAAATTTATAATAGCAGTTAGATAGTGAATAGAATTTTGGGAAAGTAAGAAAAAAGCATTCTATGTGTTTGGCTAACTCATCCCCTTGTACTTCATATATGGGAAAAGAATCTAAAAAAGAGTGGATATATGTATATGTATAACTGATTCACTTTGCTGTATACCTGAAACTAGCACAACATTGTAAATCAACTAAACTCCAATAAATTTTTTAAAATAAATTAAAAAATTAAAAAAAAAGAAACTAACCAACCCTCCCCAAAAAAAAAATCCATCATGTAAAGGCCTGTTCTAAACGTAGCTTCTGCTGGGCTTAGTCATATCAATGGCCACATTACCTTCTTCATTCCCATTTAGTTGAAAAGATAAGTTGACTGTTCTTCCTTGGTTTTGTTCCTTTACCACAGAATTTTACCTCTCCCTACTGCTACTTCATCTGAATTCCATCCCCTTGAGATCTTAGAAATTCTTACCTTCAGGAACTCCAGTGAGACTTTACTGCTGAGGCAGTATATAGCCATGACTTCAAAAAATTTTTGCTTTTTAAATTAATTGAATCTATGTGCATATCTATTCATTCATTCATTTGTTCTCCCATCCTTCTTTCATCACCCTCTTTTAAAAGTTGTCTCCCTAAGCCACAGTCGACTGACCACTTTCCATCCTTGACTCTCCTTTTTTTCTTCAGTTTTCTCATTTATTGGGTTAGATTTTGATACTTTTTCATTTCCATTCGATAAACTCCTCTGAGCGTCCATGCATTAGACTTAAAGCACTCTGTAGTCATTCTGAAGCTGTCCTCTAACATGTTTCTGTTTCCTCCAAGTAAAGAATAGCAAAGACTACAGCAGTAATTTGCAGGTCAGACACCTGTACAGGACGAAAATTGATCCCTTGCCTTTGCCCTACTTTTCCAATCTTCTTAGAGATTTCAGTGGCCAAATGTAAACATCTGTATAAGATTTTGATCTCTTTTAGTACATTGTGGTGCTCTGTGTATAAGTGTTTGTTTTATTTTTTTAAGAAAAACAACCTTATTGGGTTGTATAATAATACACATACCATTCTGTTCACCCAGTTTTAATTCGTTTTTGTCTGTGGTGTGACATTGGTGTCCAACTCTATTCTTTTGCATGTGGCTATCCAGTGGTCCAAGAATTCTTTGTTGAAAAGACTGTTCTTTATCCACTGTATGGTCTTGGCACCCTTGTGGAAAATAAGTTGACCATAGATGTATGGGTTTACTTCTAGAGTCTCAGTTCTCCTCCACTGATTTATATGTCTGTCCTTGTTCCATATCACACTGTGTTGATTATCCCAGTGCTGCTCAGTTTGGACAGCAGTCATCTGGAATTACTGGAATTACTCCAAATTGCTTCGGAGGTCTGCCCCTCACTCCCATGCTAAACCCTGACACCTTTTTCCACTTTGCTATTCACAGTATCACTGGTAACTGTGAGCCCTTAAGGCTTGAAACCTGGTGATTAATGGGCTGGGAAATTATGAATAGCTGTTCCCTTACTGACTTGTAATGGGTTTTGCTAAATGATTATCTATAAAGGCAGTATCAGTTTTTACATTTGGTCAGGTTTTTGGAGTGGAGAAGTCATTTGATTCTAAAGCCCTTGGGAATAATGAAATGCTATATGAGTTTGTCCTGATGATAAAAGCGCCTTTCTTAATATTAAAACCTAATCTGTCTATCTAGTAGTTTGTAGTGATTGTTACTGTTATTTAAAAGTTAAGTTTACTTTAAGGTAAGCTGAGACAGTAGTCTTTTTCCCACCACTCCACCCACTCAGGCACATTGAACAGAGAAAATGACACGTGGGAGATGCAATTCTTAAAGATTGTCAGGCTGTCCTATTAAGTTTCCTTAATTTAACATCATGGAATTTATTGAGGATGAAATGAATGAGTATATATTCAAATTTAAGAAACATTTAACTTTGCTACCATCTAGAGGCAGTTACTTCATACATGCTGTCTTTATTAAACTTTCCCAGATGCTACTTCCAAAGTAGATGTGGAACAAAAGTAAAAGATAGGTGGTTCTTTGTATATAATTTTTCTGTACCTCCCAAAGAATTGTACTGTTCCTAGTGGGTGCTCAGCATGCATTGTGAGATTAAAACATATTTGTTTGCTACTAAATGAATCTGAATTTTACCAGAAATTGCCAATAGGAGATGGATCTCAGGGAATTGGGTGTTTCATGGGAATATTTATTGCAGATAGTCTTAAAGTATCTTCTTTATAAGTTAGATTCTTTGTACTTAGCATGATATTAGAATAGTATCTTTTTTTTATGGCATCCAGTTCCTAATAAGACAGTTTAATTGAGGGCTAATTATAGACATTAAAAAATTAAACAATACTCCTTCCAACAACTTCATAAACTATTATTCAGATATTTAGAAGGCCTAAATACTTCAAAAGTATTTTCTTATTTTGTCTCTGAAAATCTCTAAATCTACACATCCAAGCCTCAGGTAAAGGTAATTTTAATCCTATTTTAAGATACAGTTCTTTTTAATTGGGCCACAGTATGTGCAAACTATATGTCTTAAATTATTGGGTAATTTAACAAATATAGCGTACTTTTAGTAAAGGATAAGCTATTGAATTTTAGTTTTGATAATAATTATTGATGTAAAATTGACAGTGTAAAATAGTTCTAAAATTTGCAAACAATACATTTTGACACATTATCAGGAACTGTTGAACAAGTGAAGGAAATTCTTTAAAATATAACAACTTAAAACCAATTTGAAAGTATATGCTTTCCAAAACGAACATAATTTTGTAAGAAGTTGACTTGTTATAGGAAGAAGAGCGTTAGGTCATTGTAGAATCAGTATTTAACTGTTGGAAATCATAATACACATACATACCAGTTGATGCTTAGCTGAATCCTCCTTCTTCCCCAGACAGAGGAAATGATGGGATGTTATTCACATATGAAAATGGTTTCAAATTGTGTTTCTTCCTTAATTTAAAATAATAGTTTACAGACATATTATGCTATTTGAATTAGAAAAACATTAGCCACTTCTCAAAAATATTTTCTAACTTTATTGTAGGAAGAAGTTGTGGATGAGATTGAATTGGTGGACATGTCTGTGGAATAAAATCCCAGTGAATTAAATGAAAAAATTTAAGTAAATTATTTTTCAGTTATAACATTTCATATAAACAACTGTGTCCTGTAACTCTATGGAGAGCTGCTCTTGCTTTACAAATAAGAACATCATAAATAAGCGCATCTGAATTTGGGATTAGAAGGCTAGGATCATAGAAATTGTGCTTTTCTAAAGGAGATTTTACTGTAGCTCTTACATGAAAGATCTGTATCTAGCACCATGTTTTTGCTCAGTTCTTCCCTCTGTTTTGAGTTCTTCCTGCTGCTTAAGTGTTGTCTGTTTAATACCCAAACCAGTACTGCCACCTTGTGATATTTTTCTTAATTTCATCTGGCCATCCTTATTCCTTTCCTTGGGTACTTTTATCTCTAATTTACTGGTTTAGTCTTCCTCACATCTGCACATGTTTGACCTCCCTATTTTGGTTAGAATCTCTTCTATGTTCCTTTGGTCTTTATCCCCATTAATATTCTCTCCTGGATATTTCGTCAGTGCATTGGAAGATTAGAGTACTTGACTTGACACCTGTCCATGACAAGACTTAAATATTAAATCACGTCTACCAAAAAGAAAAATTTAACTTCCATGTCTTCTGTTTCACATCCATAATTCTAGTGCCTACTTAGGTAAGGAGATTCAAAATTTGTTAGCTTGAGAGATTAGAATGAAATATAATTTCTCTAATTTATTATATTTGATCATCATTTTTAAAAAACACGTTTTCATGGTTTCTTTTGTATCTCTTTATTTTTGCAGCTTTTGTCATTCCTTCAGGGTTTATTTACTTTTTACCACGAGGGATATGAACTCGCCCAGGAATTTGCACCATATAAACAACAGCTGCAGTTCAACTTGCAGAATGTAAGACTATACCTGTTCTCACTGCCTCTCCTTAGTGAATAAGATGATCCCAGGGCAACTGAGTTATGACCAAATTGAACCTTGGAATCTTTTAAAAACTTATCTAAGTACAAAAAAAGCTCACTCACTTAGAAAAACCACTTAATAAATTTACTATTTTTTTTTATAATTGCTGGTTGAAAGTATGCCAGGAAAGAGTAAATCTTATTAAACTCTTTAAAGTTAGAAGAATATATACTGGCAAATTTCATAAAAATAAAAATGTCTGAGGTACAGAAACATTGGAAGCATTTGCCTTTATCTAGTGTTTTCATTATTTTACTGGGTGACCTTAGGCAAGTTGTATTTCCTGAGAGGGCAGAATTTCTATATTTGTGAAATGAACAGGTGGACTTTCACACTCTGTCCCTTTCCTCCCTGAAGTTGTACTATTACATAGCTGATATTTAGTGTTTTGTAAAAATAAATTTAAATGTGGGTTTGAAGCATTCATAATAACTGCTTTAAAGCTACAGGGAGAATTATTTACAAACATCCTATCTCTTTCTGTCAGGGTTTATTTTGTAAAGTTCTCCAATCAATCCTTTTAATATCTGATTGCATAGTTAGACAAATTCTGACTTATGTATGCTGAACACCAGTTACACTTCAAAAAAAAGTTAGCCAATCCATTTCTGCTTATCAAATATGACAACAAAATCTTAATTGTTGAGGATTTTGTATAAATTAAAAGTTATTTCTGAAACCCTGTCTAGTACTCTACAGCTAAAATAATTTGTGAAGGTTTCACTTAATTTTCTGTAAAAAGCCTGCCTTTCACTCCTTACCTGATTCTTGCCATTATGAAGATGTTCAGCAAATAGAAATATGGAGTTGGAGTGTCCCATGAGAAATATGTGATTGGATTTATTCCACCTGTGTTTCGAGTTTAGCTTTTTATTTAACTTAGATTTTCTAGCAGAATCGATTTCACATTCAATTCATTCCATTGTTTTTCAATATGGAATGCATTTGGGCTTTTTTAGTAAATATTAAAAGGGAAAATTATAAAATCCAAAGTATTTTATTATTTATTTCCATATTAAATGCAATTACAGTAAGATTCCTGGGATTTGAGAACAGGAGACAGGTAAAGTATTAGAAAAAATTCTGATTCTTATGTTTAAAAGGGAAAAGCGGCAAATTAACTTACTTTGAGATTCAGGTCTTTTAGTAGGGGCCATAACAAAATCTTAAAGTTGGGTGGTGATGATTTTTATGTTTCCAAATGAATATTGTTGAGATAATGTGGCCTGAATACAAAATTGATTTTCATAGAGAAAAGCCTTATGCTTTCTATGTCTTCCCTTAAGTAAACATGCTATGATGTGAATAAGCTATTTCTTACAATAGAAGAAGTTAGAACTTGGAAGCCTGTTCATTTTTATGAGTTAATTTATGCACTGACTTCTTGATAACTATATAAGGATTTCTGAAAAACAAGCTAAGTGATATGTCTTCAGAAAAGTTCTTGGAATAAAAGTGATGAACTTTTTTCTTGGTAAGTGCCACATATATCAAAAGTATGTGGATTTATTTTAATCCCCAAAAGAAATTAAGTCCCTGTGTATCTTCCTTTTTACCTTAGGTATTATGGCATATAGAACTCTATTTAATTAGTATTGTGTATTTGTAAAACTATAAGTTGTCCCCTAGGTAATGTTAAGTGGGAAATTGGATGAAACACACACACACACACACACACACACACACACACACACACACACACACACACACACACACACACACACACACGGAGATTCAAAGAGAAACATGCAGAAGGTCATTCAGCAAAGTTTCACTAAAGTAATTCAAAATTAGAGCCTAGGATTCAACGGAGAGGGTTGTGGATATGGTGAACAGTCCTGAAAGGATCAAGGTTATCCTTGGCACCATTTGCAGTTTTGAAACTTTAGGCTGGAGGTTCCTCAAAACTGATAGAAAACAATGAAGGAAATTGTTATTTCTGTTTACTTAAGACAAGGAATAATTTTGAAAGTACGCGACAAGAGGTAGAGCGGTTGATGCAAAGGATGAAATCTGCCAGTCAAGATTACAGACCACCCAGCCAGTGGACGATGGAAGGCTACCTTTATGTCCAGGAGAAACGTGAGTTGCAAAGACAGAAGTTAATGTCTCTTATGATTAACATTCTGTTTCTGTGAGAAGTGAGTTGGTTAGTTTCTTTTCCTTCAAGTAGGAAGACTGAAATTCCTGACAGCTTTATCCTACTTAGTCTGCTCTGCCAACCACTGCCACCTAAGTGTGGAAGTTCTTCCCCTTTGCACCATCAGATTCTCTAAGTTGGTATGTTATGAACTTGGAACTTACACTTTTCATGATGATATAGTAACACGAGTTCAGGTTTAGAATTTAATTGTGATATCTAATCTCAATTTAAAGTTTCATGGAGAATTAAAAATCAAAGCCTTTATCAGATGAATCATCTTGGTGACTTTGGTAATAGTTTTCCCCTTCAGCAGCATTATTTCATTTAATTCTGTGCTCTGACAGTTTTCAGGAGTAAAATTGGCAATTATGTAATGTCAAACTGGCACTCTTTACTTCCTGATGTTAGGAAATAAGCATCAGACCCAATAGAACACTACTATAATTGCCTCACACTAAGAAAGTTTTTTCTCACAAAAATTAATGAAAAGCCCTTCAAACTTGTATAACTAGGGTCCTTTCTTGTCATAAAGTGGAACGAGTGTGACTAAATTAACTCTTTATTTCAAACCAGAATGCCCTAAAGCACTCTCTTACTGTTTGTGCTAAAGGAACAGTTGTTTTTTATTTCCAGTGCATCATGGACCAGTGTCCTCGTAAAACACAAAATTACGTGCTTGGATTTTGCAGTAATCTCAAATTGCTCTGAAAGTTTTGAAATGCTTATTCTCACTTTCCGTACTTTTTCTCACATACTGGGACTAACAGACTACATGCAGTAGCACTGCTCCAAGTCTCCCTATCTGTAGACAATACATCAATGTAGTTGTTTTGGTTAGAAGACATTATAGTTAAAGGGTTTGAGATGCGGAAGCTGTAGATGTTGGGTTGACTGTGAAAGTTTTTTGGACATGATGCAAAATGATCACTAAAATGCCAACATATTTTATATTTTACATGCCTAGGTGATGCTCATTTGTTCCTTAGCAATATGCAAGTGAATAACAGTTTGATCCAGTTATCTTGGCAAACATTTATTACTACATAGGTGGTAGAGGGCTGCTGGCTCAGCAGGTCCGGTTCCAGGACTTCCTCTCTCGTAACTATCTACCTTTGACCAGCCTGCTGCTTTCAGATGTTAAAATGGTAAATCTGATTACCTGCCTATCTATTCTCTAATTAGAATATCATAAATAGGTTTTACCAAAATTTCTTGAAAAAGACCGATTCTTTGGTCATATATACAGTATATGGATTTGACTCAGGACTCTAAGGAAATGTTTGAATACTGAATAATTATTCCATATTTGAGAGCCTCACTGTGAGGGCACCTGGAGGGGAGCTCACATTTTGCTGAGTGGAAGAATTTGTGGATAATGAGGCCTGTTCAAACCTGCATCTGGTAGAGGAGGTCCCATCCTCTTGCCTGAAGAGTTTTTATTCATTTTAACTCAATAATACTTTATTTCTTGAGGTTCCCCCCCCCCATTGTTAACACAGTTGTTGAAAGCTTTGTGAGTATACAATATCTTGTTCTAAACAAAAAAGCTTTGGATTACCTAGCAAAATTCTTGTGTACATAACCTTCAAATATGCCCTGTTCAATTGCTACTTGGTAGTTTATCCATTGGATGGTGCCGTGGTTTGCTTACCCATTCCCCAGCTGTTGGACATTTGGATCAAACTAAAAGCATAGTTCCTACCATACGACCCAGCAATCCCACTACTGGGCATATACCCTGAGAAAACCATAATTCAAAAAGAGTCATGTACCAAAATGTTCATTGCAGCTCTATTTACAATAGCCAGGACATGGAAGCAACCTATGTGTCCATCAACAGATGAATGGATAAAGAAGATGTGGCATATATATACAATGGAATATTACTCAGCCATAAAAAGAAACGAAACTGAGTTATTTGTAGTGAGGTGGATGGACCTAGAGTTTGTCATACAAAGTGAAATAAGTCAGAAAGAGAAAAACAAATACTGTATGCTAACACATATATATGGAATCTAAGGGAAAAAAAAAAAGGTCATGGAGAACCTAGGGGCAAGACAGGAATAAAGTCACAGACCTACTAGAGAATGGACTTGAGGATACGGGGAGGGGGAAGGGTAAGCTGGGACAAAGTGAGAGAGTGGCATGGACATATATACACTACCAAACGTAAAATAGATAGCTAGTGGGAAGTAGCCACATAGCACGGGGAGATCAGCTCAGTGCTTTGTGACCACCTAGAGGGGTGGGATAGGGAGGGTGGGAGGGAGGGAGATGCAAGAGGGAAGAAATATGGGGACATATGTATGTGTATAACTGATTCACTTTGTTATAAAGCAGAAACTAACACACCATTGTAAAGCAATTATACTCCAATAAAGATGTTTTAAAAAATAAAAATAAAAGCATAGTTCCTTTAATAATTTCAGGGCTGGATGGGTGGACAAAATGCAGTGTTTTATGCACCTGTCTGATGTTGGTATCTTTTGTTCTAAGATACGTGACTTCTCCTCTGAGTCAGGCTGAACTGATCATAAAGCCCTTTGTGGCACTGACCTTTTTTTCTGAGAGTTCCTGTCCCTCTAAATGATAACATCTACTCTTAGGCTACAAAACTCAGGTAAATCTTCAACTCTAGTGTCTCTCTGTAGCCTGGGACCAAGTCTGTCCATTTATCTTGTCGATTAACTTTGAACCCACACCTTCTCTCCATCTCCACAGTCTTGCAGTGACCTCCTAACTGTTCTCTTTTCACCTCCAGGCTTGTCCAGCTCAGTCCATTCTCAGAGAGCTTCCAGCAGCTCCCTGCAGTGCTTGCTTGGTTGTGCCTCTCCTGTGATGGCCCTGGCCGTGCATGGCATTCAAGGCTCTCACAGTTGGGCTCCTCTCTTTTTAGCATCCTCTCTTATGATGTTGTCTTCCTGCTCCCATGGCAGCTTCCATCTCCATTTTTCTCTATAGCTACCTGTGTTATTTTTGTAGCTTTAGCGAGGTAAACTTGGCATGCATCAAATTGCACATACTTAAAAAGTACAGTTTGATCAGTTTTGCCATATGTATGCACCTGTGAAGCCATCACCACAATCAACATAATGAACATATTCATCACCTTCAAAAATGTTCTTATGCCCCAATATAATCCCTCCCTCCTTTAATTCCCACTTACCATCCACCCCTCTTCCCCTTGCCTAGGGATTTAAAAAGAAAAAATGAATGGATTTATGTGCTGTTGGTATTATTTTTCTATAAGGGACAAGTATTCAAAGCCCCTTTCTACTTGGAATCTTTGAAAGCATTTACATTAAGAAAATCTGACCAGTTCACTAAGACATATTGATTGTACTCTTGCTGTCACTGAGTAAGTCCTGTGGGGAACAGAAAATGAGATGAAGAATATGGCTTCAGGGTGTTTATTCTGTAATGGAAGGCACAAGATTAACTCACACAACTAGCAACCAGTGATCAATAGTAAATATCAGAGCTGTAAATTGAGTGATGAATGGAGATGGATGTAATGGGGTGGTAGCAGATTATTGCTGTTTAGACATAGCATTCCACTTTATCTGGATATGTGGTTTGTATGTTACCCACCTCTAGGCAAACATTAAATTACGTTCTAGTAGACTCCAGTTTAACCAGGAAGAGCATGGGGTCCAGAGTCAGACAGAACTATGTTGGAATTTTATGCTACCTGTTAACTGGGTGATTCTGGGTAGGCAACTTTCTGAGTTCAGTCTCCTCATTTATAAAAGAGAGATATTTACATCTGTCTCACAATAATATCGCAGGAATTAGAGATAGTGTATGTAAAATGTCTCTGTTATCAATAGTGGTGCATAATAATACCACGGTGCTTCTAGGAGCCCTTACTATTCTGTGTAATTTATATTTGTCTCATTTAATTCTTAAGACAACTCCTGAAAAATATCATTCCTCTGAAAAGAACAACTCCAATCACATGTCCTATTGATGAAGAAAGTAGCACCATCTGCAGCTCTTAAGCTTTATTTTCTTTTATGTAAAATGTACTTTATAATGTCTGACTTTAAAAGTTCCTAGATAAAATGTTGGCACTTAGTAGGTATTCAGTGAATATTAATTCCTTCCCATTCCACAGACATCATCTCAGCAACCTCAGATGATCACTGGGTAAAAACTTGTTTTGTTTTGCAACTTTAGAGCTATAATAAATTCTATTTACCCAGACTTTTTTTAGGGACTTCAGAATTGCTTGCCTAAGAATGTCTGCCCCGGCCTGGTGCCAGGCAACTTTAAAGAAAGCAGCCTGTGTGTGCAGCACACTTGAAGATTGAATGCATGAGGTTCTGAACTTAAGATGGAGGCAGGAAAAAACACCTTGGGTCTAAAATGTCATCAGAGTGTTGCAGCAGCTTTATTTAAAAATTACAGTTAATATTGCTTCATAAATCGCTTCCTAAGTAGTAAAGTCACTATAAGGATTTCTATCCAGCCACTTTCCACTAATCAGCTCTAAGCCTGTAAGTGTTTTACGCCACATGTAACAGAGTTATCAGCAAGTATTGTTAAGTATTATAGTGTGAAATGGTCCCAAAACAGAATTGAAGTTAATTGTAGTAATCCTTTGTGATTATCAAGTATATAGCTGCACCCCATAATTTTAAAATCTGGAGTGGTTAAAGCTAACCATGACACCAAGGGCACTACTATTATAGAAAAAAAATTCAAATGGCTCATGAAACACTTTTCTCAAGTGGTGCATTTCTACAATTCAGTTTCTTGCTTTTGGATATATGGTTGTAAAACCAAGCCAGCAATAACATTGTACATAATTGTTGCTAGAGAGATCCAGGTGTTACGCCAAATGGGACCCTACATGAAGAAGCTATAGGAAACAAACTCCATTTTCAACCCTCTCAGCCCTCTACGGCATTTGGGTGCAGGATAATTGGCTTCCCTGGGGAAAAGCTGAAGGTTTTCTACCCGGGTCATGAAAAAATTGAACTTATGGTGCATCCCTGTGCCCTGGTGAAGCAGCATTAAACAGTTCTTAAGACTACTGGATGATTAAGTGGCACACTGTGGGAAAGGGTTGCACACCACAGCAGGATTGTGTTTATGGGGAAAAAGAAAGTGAGCAGTTTACATATACAGCTTTTAATATAAATGGTAGAAATTATTTTCCTTTTACAGAGTACTTTGAATTCACTTTTTTCAGATTAGTGTTAAGAGGAAATAACTCTATGATCAGTAAAGTCTTAGAGAAAGATGAGTGATTCATTCCTTCTTTCACTTAACAAATCTTTATTGAGGAAGAACTGTATGTCTGGCCCTGTTCTAAGGATTAAGAATATACTAGTCAGCAGGACATCACTTGTTCCTGTTCTCATAGAGCCTTAGTGATGGAGACAGACAATAAATTGGGTGAATTAGTAAAATGTTAGTCATATCAGTGGTAAAGTGAAGAAATAAAGTTAAAACAAGAAAGAGACATAAGAAATATCAAGGTGAGGGTGTTGTGATGTTAGCTATCTCTACCGAAAAGGCCATTTTATAAAGGTGACATTTAGTAAAAGACCTGAAAGAAGTGACATTGTCATGCAGCTATCTGAAGGAAAAGTAGTCCAGTTAAGTGCAAATGCTCTGGGGTAGAAATGCATTCACTGAGTGCTGAGATCAGCAAGGGGGCCAGTGTAGCTGGAGTAGAGTATATGAGGCAAAAGGCAGTGAGATCAATACTGAGGAGCCAGATCATGTGGGGCCTTTGGCTTTTATCTGGGGTAATGTGGGAAACGACTGGAGAGTTTTGAACAAAGGGGTGAAATGACCTGGCTAAATTTTTAGCAGGGTATTTCTGGCAGTTTCAAAAATAGAGGACAAAGATAGAAGTAAGGAGACCTGTTATAGTACCTCAGACTGTCATTTCTCATTCTTCCTACCTCTATGGGATGCAAGTATACCACTTTTACAGATGAGATAACTGAAGTTCAGATCTAAAGTAACTCTTGAGTTTACAGAGTGAGTGTCGGTACTGTAAATAAAGCCAAGTTGTTTGGCTGCAAGACACTCTACCCTACACCACTCTTGCTCCAGACTAGCCTTTCTCACTCACAGTAAGCATTCCCAACTTGCATGGTCTATGGAAATACTCAGTTGTGTTTCATAGCATCGAAAACTGTACAAACTTCGGTACAGATCATTTATTAACAATCTGTAATGTTTGTTTCCTTACACTAGGACCGCTTGGTTTTACATGGATTAAACACTATTGTACATATGATAAGGGAAGTAAAACATTTACAATGAGTGTTTCAGAAATGAAATCCAGTGGGAAAATGGTGAGTTGTTTTTGTTTTTTAATTGAACTTGTTATTTAAATAATGGAAGCAAAACAAACAAAAATCATATGTGCTTATTTTTCTAATAAACGTGCTCACAATTTTTAAAAATTGAAAAGTCAAAAATTTTCCTCTTGCTTTAGTGACCTTGAAGACTTATAAAGAGTGGCCAGGATTTTTCTTTTATTTTGGCTATGGAATGTTTATAAGCAGTTATATTAAATGTAGGGACACCTTGGTAGGTGTCATCTCCTATCCCTGGCAGCAGAGTTGTTTGCGTTGTTGGTTGGCCAGCAGCCCATAGAGACTGTCAGTGGCTGCTCCAGGCTCACGGTGTCTGCATCTTTCTTCCAGGTGGTCTCTTGTGGGAGCCCGGGTTTGCCCCTGCATGCCACTTCCTTTTCTGCACTGTGTACTACTTGCTGAAATGCTGGCCAACAAAGTTTCTCAGAAGAAATCAATCAATGCTTATTTACCCCTAAAGTAAATCAGTCACTGAATGTCTCGCATGGGTAGTGAACAGTACAGAACAAAGTGTACCTTATATGCGGAAGTGCTACAGAATACAACGCCTTTATTGCATGTAGTGTACACTCTTTTTGTGAGTTAAGATATGAATATGGCAAACAGTTGGACCTATGAATTAAATAATTGAACCGTCATCTAAGAATCCTAGAGCTGGGAGTTATCCTAAAGATTACTTAGGCTAGCCTCATTTTACCTGATTAAAAAATAAAGACAATAGAAAGTAAGTGACTTATTCAGCTAATTTGTGGTGTAGATAGATCATGGCAGCGGTAAATGTTGATCTAACTTAGACACATACTCAAATACATCAGCTGAAACTTATTGTGCTTGGGCATTCATTAGAGTCTAATAATTCAAAGTAAGAGACATAAAATAAAGGAGAACATACCAGAGAAAAAGAAACCTTAGATTGCTACCCTCACAAGAAGTTATTAATGCTATAATCATGCCTAGTTTCTACTCTAAAAGTTTCATAAGAAAAAATATTGCCAAAAGTCAGTATATGTGACAGTCAGTGAGCTAATAATAAATAGACCAAGCTAGATTTCTATTAATAAGAGAGATTTGCAACCAGAAACAATAGAATTAACCAGGCATTAGGTAAATATTCCCCTTAAAATTGACTGGCATTTCAGGTATAGAAGAGAATTATGAATTGAGCCTATGTTGGATCCTGTCAAAAGAGGTTTAGTTTAGTTTTAGCAGCAGACTACTAGTTGGTTACCAGCAGGGGAATCACGTGGTATGCATGATAGTAATAGCATTATAGCAAGTACCTACTAGAACTTTAATGTTTTGGTAGCTCTCTTTTTTTTTTTTTTTTTTTTTTTTTGCGGTACACAGGCCTCTCACTGTTGTGGCCCCTCCCACTCTGGAGCACGGGCTCCGGACGCACAGGCTCAGCGGCCATGGCTCACGGGCCTAGCCGCTCCGCGGCATGTGGGATCTTCCCGGACCGGGGCACAAACCCACGTCCCCTGCATCGGCAGGCGGACTCTCAACCACTGCGCCACCAGGGAAGCCCTTGGTAGCTCTCTTGAGGTTTTGAGCCGGCTATCATTTAATACTCTATGGCTCCAATACAAACACACACACACACACACACACACACACACACACATATTATAGTATAATTTAACATTATAAGTAAATACGTTGAAGGGTACTAGACAGGCATGTCACAGAATTCTTTGAATAAAACATGTATATGTGATTAATTTATTAATAAATGGTTTGGTGTATTACAGTTGGGCAGTTAACATTAGGCAGAAGTCTTTTTATTTATAGAAACCGGGTGTGATTATTATCTTTATACATAAACTGTACTCTAAGTTGTCATTTTAATATGGAAACTTTAGGTGGTGTATTTAATATATTTCATTTCACCTTGTCATCATGTCAGTAATGTGCTCCACTTCTTGTTTCAGAATGGCCTTGTTACTAGCTCACCAGAAATGTTTAAATTAAAATCCTGTATCCGACGAAAGACAGATTCAATTGATAAACGATTCTGCTTTGACATAGAAGTAGTCGAAAGGTTTGAACTTTTCACTTTACATTTTTTAATAATCTAAATTATTTGTTTCTTTCTATGTATAGATGTAAATATGAAACAGCATAAAGTGCTTGTTTTTCAGTCTCTTTTTTAAAGACAATATATATGTTTATTTCATTCTTTCACTTGTTTCTTCAACAAATAAGTATTGCATGATGCTTTCAAAAAAGTAAATCAGACACAGAGTGCTACCAAAGGGTAACATCACTCAGAGAAGAATCTGGATAATCAGTAAAGATGACTGCCTTAGGGGAAAGTGCATATTGTGGACTGAGGTCCCCATCAAAATGAAGAAACCTGATGGCATTGTTCATGGCTCCTGGGTCAGCCTTTTTGTATGGTTTTGAAATCTAGTGGCCTTGTTCCCAAGGAATAATAAGACACAACTGCAAATTCCATAAGCTTTCTTTAGCCAGTGAAAATCAGTGCCTACCATGTACACAACACTGTTCTGGGCATTCTTAGCCACAGAATATTGGGAGAGACATAAAGGTTGTGCATTCAAGCTTATCATCTAGTAGAATTATTTAGCTCTGTTCCTTTATTGTTTCAGTACAAGTAGAATAGAAACAAAATAAGGAGGAGTATGTTTCTTGATCTCTGTTGCATTCCATAATCTATTTTTCTTCCCCTGCATTACCACCATGCTTTTCTGAATATCTCTAGCTTTATGTGTGCGTGCGTGTGCGTGCGTGTGTGTGTGTGTGTACACTATATATATACTCTGACATACTATATACACTGTTATATACTATAGCTTATGTACGATAGCTTGTTAACTATTTAGTAGGGCATGGCCTTGTTCTTATGCTTCTTCAAAATAGTGTTAGCTATTTTGGCCCTGTGTTCTTATGCTTTATAGATCTGCTTATTAAGTTTCCCTTTCTCTCCAAAACATCCTTTGGGATTTCTGACTGGAGTTCCATTAAAGTTATTAAATTTCAATAAATTAATCAATGGTGAGTTGAACTCTCCCAAGGATTTTACATATCTTTTACATATATATTTTTTTCAGATTTGGTTTCAGGTATATTCTTTTTATTTAAATTTTGAATAAAATTCTTTAGTAGAAACTCTTTTTTTGTTTTATGGTTAAGATTGCCACAGAGAAAGGCTATTAATTTTTTTTATATATCAATCTATATCCAGTACAGTTGTTGAACTCTTGGTTTTAATAGTTTTGTGGTAGGAACTTCTGTTTTTTCTATGTAGATAAATACCAACATGTTAGTGATTTCTCTTTTCTTTTTTTCGACACTATCTAGATATATCCATGGAGCACACTGTTAAACTCTGTGCTTTAGTTGTTTCATCTGTAAAACAAGGATAATCAGTACACACATCAAAGGGTTGTTGTGAGGAATAAATGAGATAATAAAGGAGACATACTTATAACACAGTGCTTGGCACATAATAAACAGCCAACAAGTATTGATTGTTGTTATTATTTGTGTTTTACACTGGCTTAAATTCTCCAAGATAAAATTACCTTGATCTTTATAATACATTTTCCCTTTTCCTATCAGTCTAATGAGCTGTTTTCCTGTTTACGTAGAGATATATGCCTTTATCACAGTTTTAACTCACTCCAGGCTTTTAACCACACAATATTTAAATGAAATTTCCTTCTTCATGTACCTTTTCACAGAACCCTCTAGTTTTCTATTTATCTTATGGACAGCCTCCACAATTAATTAGATTAATTTCACTTTTTTCTGAATTTTCTATTTTTCTCTCTCTTATATTGGTTTCCTTCCTCCCTTTGCTTGCTCGTTTCTTGAAGCACATCCTCAAGTAGCTATCTCAGAATGGGTGCATGGGAGAGAGTTGTTTTTATACATATTAATTGTAATATTGTGATCATTGTATATGTAAACACTTTGGTTTTAGTGTCTTCTTAATAATTGACTAGTTATAGTATAAGGCTTTCCATATTGCTATATACTCATTGTAATTATTTTTAGTGACTAGTTGTACCACGTTGGGTCATAATCTTAATCATTCTCATACTGTGGAATGTTTCTGTGCTTTTGAACTTCTGTGAATGTAGCTTTTCATCCTTTTTGGTCATTTCAGGGGAAATAGTATGAGCCTAAGCTCCTTCAGATAGTCTTATACCTAAAACACTTACTGATTTCATTTTTTAAATTTCTTCTTTCTTCTTCTCTTTCCTATCTTTTTTTCTCTCTTTTCATTTCTTTTTTCTCTTTCCTGCTTTTTCTTCAAATTTTACTTTTAAAGTTAGCTAAGAATTTAAAAATAATAATAAATGTGTAAAGGCATAAAAGTAGTAAATTGAATATATAAAATATTTTTTAATAGGCACGGAATCATCACATTGCAAGCCTTTTCAGAAGCTAATCGGAAACTCTGGCTTGAAGCCATGGATGGGAAGGAACCGGTAGGGATATGACATATTCTGTAATTTAGATTTTATTGTTCTAATAATTGCAAAGTACATCTGAAAAAAATTTTATATGTCTATAGTGTATTTGAAAATATTAAAATAGTAAATCAGAGGAGTAGAGACCCCTACTGTTTTCCTAGTGTTGCGTCACTGGCACATAACACCAACTTCTGAATTCATTTCCCCAGGGGACTTCCAGGACTAATTTAAAACCCTAAAATTACTTTTAAAAATTACTTATAATCATTAATTTGGCTACATTGATTAGATTATTTTATTTATTTAATAATTCTTGAGTGCCCACTCTGCAAGGCCTGTGCTAGGCTTTATGAGCAGCATGATGAACAAGTTTCAGGGAAAGAACTAATCCTGGTCCTAGACCATTGTTTAAAAGTCTCCTTTGCTAAAACTGTTTGTGGCTTGACATTTTCCCTCTATCCAGATCCCCATTTTTATAATAGTTATTTTGATGTTGACATAATTTACTTAAAATTATCATGGAGGCTTATATAAAAAAGGGAATAAATCATTGATGACTTTTGTGAAGAACACTGCAATAAATGATTAGAGAGATGAGCACACAGAGCAAATAGGATGCACCAGCCTGTCCCTTGAAAACTATCTTTTAAATGGCAGAGAACCTGTGACCATTCTTCTGAAAAGTACCTATTGCAACAACAGAGCTACACAAAGTGTGTTCCCCAGACTGAGTCCATCCTACAAACCGTTACCAGGCTTCAATAAGATGAGTGCAGAGATTATGATTAAGCATCTGGAAAATTTTATAGCAATGAGAAGTCATTTTACATCTGTTGAATTTAATAATAAAAAATTTGGACTCTGTATCTATTCTTTATCATGTGTATTACCTTTAAATTTTATTGTAATTTATAAAAATGTCACTCAGCGACAGATTAAAAATTAAAAACAAAGGAAATTGGTTCTTTACCACTAACAGTTGAGGAGCAAGCCCTGACCTAGAAGAAATTTAGAAGACAGTGTGATAGCTCAACAAGTACAAGTTAGGATTGTACACACTGAGAAAAAAACACTAAGCAGATAATTTAAGGAAGGAACAATCAGGTGAAATCCATCATGAGATACTTCCGAAGAAGGGAAATTATGCATCATGTTGGAGAATAGAATGAGATGCTTAGATCAGAGGGAAAGAGGTAAAACTTTGCCCAGGGCAGGACAGCCAGGGATGGAAAGGAGTGGGAGGCAAGATTGGAAGTCGGGCTGGGGAGATGGCATTGTGGACACAGTAGTTGTAAGACCTTGAAATCAAGACACTCCCTTTGTGTATCAGTGTACCAATATCACCCTGGTAATCTTCTGTGCTGGGTCATTAATTGAAAGTAACTGACTGGCTTCCTTTGTTTTTTAGATTTATACTCTGCCTGCGATTATTAGCAAGAAAGAAGAAAGTAAGTCATGCTAATAATTATTTCAAATGTTATCACATAGATTTTTTTTTTTTAGTTGAAGTACCATAACATATTAATTTCAGGTGTACAACATAGTAATTTAATCTTTGTATACACTGTGAAGTGATTACTGCAATGTCTAGTACTATCTGTCACCATACGATTGTCCCCCTTCATCCATTTCACCCACCCTCCAACCCCCTTCCCTTCTGATAACCATGAATCTGTTCTCTATATCTGAGTTTGGTTTCATTTTCTTTGTTTGTTTTGTTTTGTATATTCCACATATAAGTAAAATCATATGGTATTTGTCTTTCTCTGACTTATTTCACTTAGCATAATGCCTTTGAGGTCCCTCCATGTTCTTGCAAATGGCAAAGTTTCCTTTTTTGCAGCTGAGTAGTTATCCACTGTGTATATATAGCATGTCTTCTTTATCCAGTCCTCCACCAATGGAAATTTAGGTTATATCCTTATCTTGGGTATTGTAAATAATGCTGCAATGAACATAGCAGTGTATATACCTTTTTGAATTAATGTTTTCATTTTCTTTGGATAAATACCCAGAAGTAGAATAGCTGGATCATATGGTAGCTCTGTTCTTAAACTTCAAAATACCTTTGTTCTATTTTCCATAGTGGCTGCAGCAATATACTTTCCCACCAATAGTGTACAGAGTTTCTCTTCTTTCCACATCCTCTACAAAACTTGTTATTTCTTGTCTTTTTGATGATAGCTATTATAGCAGGTGGGAGGTGATATTTCATTGCGGTTTTGATTTGCATTTCTCTGATGATTAGTGGTGTTGAACATCTTTTCATGTGCATGTGGGCCGTCTGTATGTGTTTTGGAAAAAAATATCTACATAGATCCTTTGCCCATTTTTTAATCAAATTGTTTTTCGCTATTGAGTTGTTTGAATTCTTTATATATTTTGGATATTAACTCCTTATCATATATGATTTGCAAATATTTTCTCCCATTCAGTAGGTCACCACTATATATATATATATATATATATATATATATATATATATATATATATATATAGTTTTTTTTTGTTTGTTTTTGTTTTTTTTTCTGTACGTGGGCCTCTCACCATTGTGGCCTCTCCCTCCATGGAGCACAGGCTCCGGACGCACAGGCTCAGCGGCCATGGCTCACGGGCCCAGCCGCTCCGCGGCATATGGGATCCTCCCGGACCGGGGCACGAACCCGCGTCCCCTGCATCGGCAGGCGGACTCTCAACCACTGCGCCACCAGGGAAGCCCTCACCACTATATTTTGCTGATGGTTTCCTTTGCTGTGCAGAAGCTTTTCTGTTTGATGTAGTCCCACTTGTTTATTTTTACTTTTGTTGCCTTTGCTTTTGGGGTCAAATTCAAAAATTCCATGCCAACACTGATATCAAGGAGCTTATTGCCTATGTTTTCTTCTAGAAGTTTTATGGATTCAGGACTATTTTAAGTTTTAATCCATTTTGAGTTGATTTTTGTGTGTGGAATAAGATAGTGGTCTAGATTCATTCCTTTCCATGTATCTGCCCAGTTTTCCCAGCACCATTTATTGAAGAGACTGTCTTTTTCCCACTGTATATTCTTTATTCCTTTGCCATAAATTATTTATTCATATATATATGGGTTTATTTCTGGACCCTCTACTCTGTTCCATTGATTTATGCATCTGTTTTTATGCCAATACCATACTGTATTGATTACTATAACTTTATAGTTTAGTTTGAAATCAGGGAGTTTGATACCTTCACCTTTCTTTTTTTTTTTTGACTTTTTTTTGGTTTGTTTTTCTCATGATTCTTTTGTCTATTCAGGGTCTTTCATGGTTCCATACAATTTTAGAATTATTAATTCTACTTCTGTGATAAATGATAGGGATTGCATTGAATCCGCAGAATGCCTTGGGTAGTACGGGCATTTTAATGATACTCATTTTTCCAATTCATAAGCATGGTATACCTTTCCATTTGTTTGTGTCATCTTAAATTTCTTTCATCAGTGTCTTAGAGTTTTCAATGTACATCTTTCACCTCCTTGGTTAAATTTATTACTGGATATTTTACTCTTTTTGATGCAGTTGTAAATGGGATTGTTTTCCTAGTTACCTTTTCTGATATTTTGTAATTAGTGTATAAAAATGCAACAGATTTCTGTATATTGATTTTGTATCCTGCAACTTTACTGAATTCATTTATTAGTTCTAAGAGTTTTTTTTGGTGGAGTCTATAGTTTGTTTTCTCTATACAGTATCATGCCATCTGCAAATAGTGACATTTTTTCTTCTTCCTTTCCAATTGGGATTCCTTTTATTTATTTATTTTTAGCCTAATTTCTGTGTCTAGGACTTCCAATATTATGTTGAATAAAAGTAGTGAGAGTTGACATTCTTCTATAGTTCCTAATCTTAAAGGAAAAGCTTTCATCTTTTCACTATTGAATATGATATTGCCTGTGGACTTGTCATATATGGCCTTTATTATGTCAATGTATGTTCCCTCTATACCCACTGTGTTGAGAGGTTTCATCGTAATTGGAAGTTGAATTTTGTCAAATGCTTTCTCTGCATCTATGGAAATGATCATATGAGTTTTATTCTTCATTTTGTAAATGTGTGTGTCATGTTTATTGATTTGTGGATGTTGAACTAGCCTTGCATCCTTGGAATAAGTCTCACTTGATCATGTTGTATGATTCTTTTTATATATTGTTGAATTCAGTTTGCTGATATTTTGTTGAAGATTTTTACATCTATTTTCATGAGGGGTATTGGTTTTCCTTTTTGTGGTGCCCTTGTCTGATTTTGGTATCAGGATAATGATGGCCACATAAAATGAGTTTGGAAATGTTCCCTCTTCTTCAATTTTTGGATGAGTTTGAGAAGGATAGGTATTTAATCTTTGGATGTTTGATAGACTCCATGGGTGACACTCTCTGATCCTGTACTTTTGTTTGTTGAGATTTTTTGCAATCTCTTTACTAATAATCAGTCTATTCAGATATTTTATTTCTTTATAATTAAGTCTTAGAAGATGACATGTTTCTATATTCTAGGTTATCCAATTTGTTGGCATATAATTGTTCTTAGTAGTCTTTCATGATCCTTTGTATTTCTCTGGTATCGGTTGTAATTTCTCCTCTTTCATTTTCGACTTTACTTATTTGAGCCCTCTCTCTTTTATTCTTGGTTAGTCTAGCTAAAGATTTGTCCATTTTGTTTATCTTTTCAAAGAACTAGCTCTTGGTTTCATTGATTTTTTAAAAAATATTTTTTTAGTCTCTGTTTTATTTATTTTCACACTGATCTTTATTATTTCCTTCCTTCTACTACCTTTGGACTTCATTCGTCTTTTTCTACTTACTTTAGGTTTAAAGTTAGATTGTTTGAGATTTGTCTTTTATCTTTAGGTAGGCCTGTATTGCTATAAACTTCCCTCTTACAACGGCTTTTGCTTTGTCCCATAGATATTGGAATGTTGTATTTCCATTTTCGTTGTTCATATTATTTATTGATTTCCCCTCGGATTTCTTCATTGACCCATTGGTTGTTCAGTAGCATGTTATTTAATCTCCACGTATTTGTGATTTTTCCAGTTTTATTCTTGTAGGTCTAGTTTCGTACCATTGTGGTTGTAAAAGATGTTTTATATGATTTCAGTCTTCTTAAATTTATTGAGATTTGTTTTGTGGCATAAAATGTAATCTATCCTGGAGAATGTTTCATGTGCACTTGAGAAGAATGTGTATTCTGCAGCTTTTGGATGGTATGTTCTATATGTGTCTATTAAGTATATCTGGTCTAATATGCTGTTTAAGGCCAGTGTTTCCTTATGGAAGTTCTCATTGTGTTCATCTTTGTGGAAGTTCTCATTGTGTTCATCTTTTCTTCCAAGAGGTCAGTGAGCATCTCTATGTCCATTACTTTAAACTCTTTAGCAGGTAAATTACCTCCATTTCAGCAAGGTTTTTTTTCCTGGATTTTTATCTTTTCTTTTGTTTGGGACATATTCCTCTGTTTTCTCATTTTGCTTATCTCTCTGTGTTTGTTTCTACATATTAGGCAATACAGTTACCTCTCCCAGTCTTGTAGGAGTGACCCTGTGTAGATGAACCTGATTTTTCAACCCTGCCCTGTTTGTTGTCTCTGAAACATTTGTAATTATCTAAGCAGTTTAATTTTTTTCTTGATAAGTCCCAGAGGTTGTGCCAAGACCTATCAGTGCTCCAAAGGGAGGGATCTAATTCCACCCCTAGTTTCAGGCTATTTGGAATGAAGACCCTCAGGTAGAAGCTTTTAAAGAACACACATATATATAGTATTGTGTGACCATGGTTGTAACTCCCTACTGACCTCAAGACCAGGTGATTTGGAGGTGTCCCCTTGGTGACTGTTGCAAAAGACAGGGCTTCTCTCTGGGAGGTGCAGGTGATCTGTCATGAGGCCAAGGGATAGTGCAAAGGTGGCATCCCCCAGTCTATATTCCCCCAGAGCTCCTCCATAGCTTCTAGATGTGTGGTAAACTTGAAGCCTTCCCCTCAGGCTTAAGCTCTGGGACGAGTAAATAGGGCTTTTTCACAGGAAGTCTGGGGGTGTGTTTCAGTATGCTGTCAGTGTCTTAGGGGTGGTTCCATACCATGAACTGTCTCAATTATTTCAGAGCCATAAGGCCCAGAAATGCAAGCCTCCCTGGACACCATAGCCAGGTGCTCAAGGGCTGTCTCGTACGTGGAATGCATGTGCCTTCTGGCTTCAGTGGGCCACGGGAGAGCCTGGGGTGGGACTGCTGGCTGCATTGGTGCTGCAGAAGCACATGATGGTCACAGTGAGGCTGATCTTGGGTGGCCTCAGCCTGCAGCGGCTTGAAGCAGAATTTCGGTTGCCCAACCAGAGATTGAAGTCAGGCCATGGCAGTGAGAGTGCTGCATCCTAGCCACTAGACCATGAGGGACAGTGGCCAGTGACAAAGCTCCTGGCCTTGAATTCCCACAAAGAAACAGAAAGTAGTGAAACAAGTAAAGTGTTTATTAGGAGGCAGAAAGGTACATGTGAATAGACTCAGGCAGACTCAGAGAGAGTCGCACCCTCTTGGTAGTTTGAATCACTTATATGGGGCATTTCTTCTGGCCAATCATCTTGTTTTGCCTGGCTCTGAATCTGTATTTGGTTTATCTCAAGGTCCTCCCATGTGTGCGCACACATCTCTTAGCCAAGATGGATTCTAGCAAAGAGGCCTATGGGTAGGTTGACATCACTTACTATGGAGTGACACCCCCTCCCTTTTGAACTCCAGGGAGCCTTTCTGTGCGTGTATAGTCAGGAAGGTCTCCTTGACTTCAAGAATGAAGAATATGTGGTCTCTTTATTTCTTTCTTTTTTTTTTTTTTTTTTTTTTTTTGCAGTACGCGGGCCTCTCACTGTTGTGGCCTCTCCCATTGCGGAGCACAGGCTCCGGACACGCAGGCTCAGCGGCCATGGCTCACGGGCCCAGCCGCTCTGCGGCATGTGGGATCTTCCCGGACCGGGGCACGAACCCATGTCACCTGCATCAGCAGGCGGACTCTCAACCACTGTGCCACCAGGGAAGCCCTCTTTATTTCTTATTGGGGCAGGGCTCAGCTTCTCCTCCCTCCTGTTATTGTCTTCATCTTGGAGTATCTGTCCATAGAGGACAAACTCCAGCTGCTCAGCCTGGGGCCCATCTATCTCCTCCCTCAAGGCCACAGGAACACATGGGGGTAGTGTGAGATAACGGGCTGCAGCAGAACTACAGGGATACGTGAGGGTGGGGTAAGACCCCCTGGCTTCAGGGGGACCAGAGGAGAGTGTGGAGGCAAGTCAAGTCCTTTAACTCTAGCATTGTGGAGTGAGAGCACAAAAATGGTGCTCACCAGCACCTCTGTCCCAGGAGAAAGTCCCAAAGACCTCTGTAGACCCTTTAATCTTAGCTAATGAATCTCCTTCATGTATGGTCTAGGAGCTTTTCAAACTTGGTTTTGCACTGGGTCCTGAGGTGAATGAGTCTGCACGTGAGCTCTTTAAGAGCAAACTTTTCTGTCCCCACATCCTTTTGTTGGTTTTCAAAGCCAAAAGTTTTGGGCACTCATCTCTCCAGTGCATGTTGTAAGTGTTGGGGTACCTGATGTGGGGCACAAACCCCTAGCTCCTCAGGGAGAAGTTCCATATTTGTGAGATCCCTTGTGCTTGTGGGTTGCTGTGCCAGAGGTGAGGTTTTTGGTGAGACTGCACTTCTGACTCTCCTAGCCATCTTGATGTGGTCCTTTTATCCTTTGTTGTGGAGGTGCTGTTTAGCTAGTTTTCAGGTCTTTGTCAGATCCATATGTAGTTGTAGATTTGGTGTGTCCATGGGAGGAGGTGAATCCAGGATCTTCCTATGCTGGCATCTTAAACCAACCCCCATCATGTAGTTATTTTTATCACAGAGGTATTATGTGATATTAAAAGTTAACTCTGGAAAAATCATAGTAGTGCACCTTTGTTCTGATGGTACTCAGCAAATTTGAAATTTTCATTCAGAGTTTCTCATGTTAAAACCACTAACTACTGGGCTTTATAGTAACCAAAATTATTTTATTTATTTGGCATTTATTACTTATAAGTATGTACCCTGCTTTATCCCAGAAAGAGATTTGAGGCAATTGATATTTTGTTTGATTTTCTTTTTAATGGCAATAGAGGGTTTCTTTATCTTATTTTCTCTGCTCCAATTTACAAAACTGAAGATATGAACACTGCTAATTTTAGGGGATTGTGCCCAAGATTGTGAAGTGTAAGGACATTGTCATAACACATGGGATATGTAGGAAAACATGTTGTGGCTGTATTATTACTGAATTTGTGTCAAACCATTCTGAATGAACACATTTTATGTATTTTCCATCATATTCTGAATCCTTTTTAGTCATCTGCCACCTTTAATCGTTGGTTAGTTTAGGGTATCTTCATATGTAATTTACATATACAAATTATTTGACATTTAAAATCAAATTTTATATGTTTCTAAGGTTATGTGTATATCCTTTAAAGCACTTTCAAATTTTATTTAACTCAATTGACTTTCATGATGTCTAAATTTATTTTTAAAACAGCCTTAATAAGCCTGACTTTTGGATTGTTATTAAAATACAAGTTAGAATGGAGTAACAATAAAAACTGGGAAAGCACTCATTTGAAAGTAATAAATATTGAGTGTATTCAAAAGCCTATCATTTTATCTGGATGAAATGCTTCCTAGTGATTAATTTCAGAAATTATCAAGAGAAAATGCATAATTTAAAATACCTTTAATGTTAAAGAGTTAAAATAATATTTCCAGTTTTTATTCTTGTGTTCATTTCTTTTTTGCCAGTCAGAGTGATTAGTATAAAATCTTTCATTGCCCACTTTTATCTAATCAGGGAAACATTAACCAACCGACAAGAGGTTTGTAAGTACTGAATGTTCATTCTAAACAATTACCTAAAAAGTAATCTGTTGTGTAATTTGCATTTGAGTAGAGTTTGAAATGTGTTTTCTAACATTGGTTTCATTGTTCATATCCAGTATAAAGATAGTCCTTTCAAATTCAAATGAACCTACTCAAAGACAAATCCTTCCTGAAAAACAAATGAATATATATATAAGATATTGAATAGAGCTTTTGAATGGGGACGTGGTCAAGTCATTCAGAATATATTTGATACTTAATGCACCTTGGAACTAGTTTTTATCATAACTAGGTAATTTGAGTGAGAAAGTTATCAAATGTACTTATGCTGTGATGGAGGGAGTTTGGGCTTCTTGTAGTAAAAACTCACTCTTCTGGAAATCAGCTTTCCTGTAGTCTTAGGCACCTGAAACATCACTATGCCACCATGTGTAATTATAAATTGATACGTTTTTCAGAGAAATAGGTGTCTGAGAGTCCATGTGTTTGTATGATTTATCACATTCTGGCTCTTGATATGAGGTATCAGTTTTCCACCCAGTTCCCTGAACAGGAGGTGACAGATTCCATCTCTTCTCCATAGTTCTCCATGCAGGCCTTTCCTGAGATGTGTGCTCAGCACATATTTGCTCTTATTCTTATTCAGTGCCACTAGGCTTTTATTGCCCAGGGGGAGATTTTGATCATGAAAAAAATCTTTAAATTACCTTTGCTCTATTAATAGGTAGTACTTGAAGTTATAAATCTTAAACCTATTTTTGAGTTTTATTTTTATTATTTTGTCTTAAGCCATAATTTTTCTTTAATCCTATTTTTAATCAACATACAGCTCTTATTTATAAATGTACTAATTTTAAAAGTAAGTCATTTTCACTTCTTTATTTTTCCACAAATTTGATAAAATTCTCCCACTTATACATTTAATCAATCAAGCCTCTATAGACATGTCAAATTATAAATACAAAACTAGTAAATTTCATTCTCTCAAACTCAACACCCTAATGAGACAAATTTGTGATTCTGGCAGAATATAATCTTCCTAAACACGAGGCATCTTTTGTAGTCTAGTAAATTTGCTTATAAATGCAGAAAATAATACCTTTTTAAGTATTCTAAACGTTCTAAAAAGTCACATGTGAAATTGTGTAGTCATTTCAGAAGGTCTTGCTACATTGGTATAAAGCCAAGTTATCCAAAATTACACTTGTTTTGAGTTGTTTTTAAACATTCTTGGAGATTCATATTTGCTTACCTGAACAGAATCAGTACTCTGTTTTAAAAGTCAAGACTATGGCATATGCCGCCAATAAAAGAAACTCTGAGTAGTAGAGGCACAGGATTGATTGCACCTTCTACAAATAAGCTCCCCCTTGCTGTGGGGTGGACTTTTTGGTATTGCCAATTTGCGTGAGGGAGGCTTTCTAAACATTTTCAATCCAACATGCAATGAAGTGCCTTTCCAAGTCCTCAGAATTTAATCTTTTTTTTTTTTTTTTTTGCGGTATGCGGGCCTCTCACTGTTGTGGCCTCTCCCGTTGTGGAGCACAGGCTCCGGACGCGCAGACTCAGTGGCCATGGCTCATGGGCCTAGCCGCTCTGCGGCATGTGGGATCTTCCCGGACCGGGGCACGAACCTGCGTGCCCTGCATCGGCAGACGGACTCTCAACCACTGCGCCACCAGGGGAGCCCAGAATTTAATCTTTTTGCATATAATTTTGAACAATCTACTATATCAAGGCCTAAAATTTATTAATGGACTTTTGAATCTCTTCCTCAGGCTGTAATTTTACCCCTTTCTCTTCTATCATGTCTTATCAGCCACTATTTTTCCAGTGATTTAATGACTCCTAGGACATATCTTTATGCTAAACAGTATTCCAGATTCAAGCACTTGATCCTATTAAGAGTAACATCATGTTTTCTTCCTAGTAATAGGTCCAGAATTTTATTTGTTTCAGTTCAAAGTTATATGCCAGTGATTGTGAAGTTCTCAAACCTCTTTCTCTGATCTTGAATAAATCATGCGAGTTCATCATGTTATGAGTTCAGCATCTTGTGTCTTCTTTATGTTTGCCCCTTCCATCATTTTTCTACACACCATTTTGTTTTCTGAGATCTATGTCCCTTTTTGACACTTGACTCTCCCCCAAGGTGGCGTTATGTCAATTTTAGTCTGTAACTTCTCTCACAGTTGGTATTTGAAACCAGTACCAGCCTTGATCCATTTGCCATCTTGAGAAGTGCTTCTTTATAGCCTTGGTAATTCAGATGGATTCCACTTATCTTAAATTATTCCTGTTATCCTTTGGAAACTCAGTTTTGCTGGGCATGTGTGTTTTTGAACTGTGGAAGATAACAGTCAAGCTTAGGATGGTAAAATCTAAAACTCAGATTAAAAAAAAAACTGTTTTGAATGTCAGCAATTGGGAGTAGTCTGTGCTTTCACTGAAAACCCTAAAAGCAACAGACAGATGAAGAACTATCTAGTGTCCTAAAATAGGGCCATATTGTGAATATACAGAGGACATATGCTGTTCAATGGAGAGTGAAACTATGCTGTGACTGTAATGGGACTCTTTACAAGCCTAACCTGAAAAAGTCTCCCTACTTTGTGGTTACTCTTAATTTACCATTTTCAGAATCTAGATGCTGTAAATGAGACTAGCATAATTTAGTAGTGAAGGAAGATTTGACTCGTCTTTATGAAAAAAGCATCAAGTTAAAAAGCTAGAGCGTTGGTCAGTTACAGGATATTAAATCCACAGATACTTTTCTGGTTGTAAAATATACCACAGTATCCTTTTCTTGAAATTATAAGACTTTGGGAATGGATTTATTTTGAGAGTACTTACTACGCAGATTATCCCTCAATTAAGATTAGAACTAAAAAAAAAAAAAAAAAAGATTAGAACTAAACTGTTCCTCAAGCCGTGCCATTGAAAATATAATTCCGCCATTTGAGCTCATTTTTCAAAGAAGCAAATTATCTGTCTTGAGACACCTTTTCTGTCGTGAGACTTTCATCATGGGACTAGTTGTTAACAGGGACAGAGGCAGTTGCCTTTTTTTCCTAGGCTTGCTTTCTCTGGCATTGTCTCTTGGTGCCCTGAGCCTTGTCCCCACTCATACATACATTTGATTTGGTGGCTTTTCAGCTGGTCCCTCTACCCTATGTCTTGGAGAAATTGGGAATTGCGAAAGGAAAGGTTTCTAGTTCTCATTCTCTCATGCAATTCTGTTCAACGATACTCCATTTTGGAACTACTTTATTCCAATCATTGTGAATAAGAAAAAGGAAGTTCTTTCAAATGATGTTTCTGCTATTAAAAGTCACTACTCATCTGTGTAGTGGTAAAGTCTCCTAACATTCAGTTCTCATGTACAAAATCAAAGGGATTGGACTAGAAGATAATTTTATAATTTCCCAACAACTCCAAATTTCTACCACTCTGTGTTTCAGTGGCTTTTCCCATGTGTACCCAGGGAATGTATTCTCCCCAGCAACAAACAGAAAAAGTGAACTCAATCTTATCCTTGGGAAGCGCCATCTGTCACAAATGTTTTGGCACTTCCTACTGCTATTTAGATAGCTCAGCTCTTCTCCCCAAGGCCACTGAGCAAATACAGTTCTGTTTCCATCGCTGAGACCCAGGAAGAGGGTCAGAGCTCAAGTCTTCTTCATGGGCAGAGCAGAAAGAGAAAATAGTTTGGGCCGGGGCTGTGGAGAGTTAACTACTACCTTTAGGGAAAAGAGAAAATGTCCTGTGGGAACCACAAACGCCATTAAATGCACTCATCTTCTTTTCCTGTTTCTTTCAAGCCACATATAGTATGATATTAGTTGTCTGTGATAGGGGCCTTTTAATCTGAAATGGCAGACTAGAAATGTGAATTGGAAATTAAAGACAAGTGCTACTTTGTTTTGTCAACCCTGAGAATGTATTGTAAGGCCAAGTAGATTACATCTGTAAGGACATGCTGGGTTTTTAATTACTAGGAAATTGAAGGTACAAGGACTTTTGCTTTGTTAGCTGCATGGAAAACAATTCTTTCTTTTCTTTCCTCCTCATGGCTTTTTGAATTCTGTTGAGATTAATAGCTTTTGTGCTGCTAAACTGCCTTATGGAAACTTTACTTGAGTTTCAATAAAAACTTCAGCCCTGAATAGTTGCTGGAGGGAAATAGGAATGTTTCTATTTAACTTTTGATTGAATAAATTAAGTTCTTTAGTTAGCCAATCTTCTTCTTCACCCCCAAAGGCCAGGTATCATTAATATTGTAAGATGTCAATTCCTGGGAATTTGTGGTAGTTGTATTTTGCATACCCCTCCGGTCCTCTCTACAGAGAGAAACTGGGCTGAGGCAAGAGCCCTGGAGAGGAGTTGACAAAAGCAACTCCTGTTAGCTGATAAGCTCTATCCCTTGTAGAAGCCAGAGAGGGTACTTGAGCAAGCCAGCTACAAACCAATAACTAGCCAGCTATGGATCAGTAAGCACGTGTTGTCTGCCTGCTCTGGGCCAGGCACTGAGCCCTGATTCAGTAGTTCGTACTTCAGACAGATGCATATGCTCCCCTCTCTACCGCTGCAGCAGGAGTACTTGCCCTCCACTAAAGAAAGAATCAGGATAAATTATCAGCTTTTAATGGTGTGATTTTATTTAGTAAGAACCTCTTCCACTGACTTCTCATTTGAACATTAAGGAGTTCCCAGGTTTTCTTTTTTAAGCCATAGAGACCTATTTTTGCTGAATTCTCATTAGCACTAGCATACTAAGTGTAGTAGTAACCCCTTCATGGCTTTGGAAGGTGGAAAGGTTTCCTTTACCGAATGTGTTTGTCTCTGACTTCCCTCAGAAGCACCCCTCCTTATGACTTCCTCCTCCATCACTCACTGGGAGACAGAGGGTGCTAAAGCCTGTTTAAGCTATATCGCCGCCTTCTCCTCAGACCTCAGCAGAAACTGCTGAGTGCTTGGATGAAGGCACTGTTGATCAGTAGTTTGTTAGGTAGCCATGAAGGGGTGCTGCCTTTTTATATGAATGGACAAATCAGCAGCCAGAAACTCGGATGAATACCAGTTAAGCGAGGAAAAGCGAAGTGTGTAGGATTGGCTTTATTCCATTTAGTCCTTTTTGCCATAACAATCTGTTTAAGTTGTACATGATTAAATCAGAACTGGCCAGGTTATGCTGTGGTCTCAGAGACTTAACCACAATAAAGGTTCATCTCTTGAATATGCGATATGTCCATTCAGGTCAGCTGTGATTCTCTTATACATAATTTTTACTCTAAAACCCAAGCTCATGTAATACCTTCTCTCTGTAACATTGATGATCTTGTACCAGAGGGGGGAAAAAATGGCAGGCTTCCACAATACATACCAGCTCTTCCTAGCTGATGGATAATGACATTTGTGACTTCCATTCATATTTCGTTGGCTAGTGCATATCATATGACCAAGTCTGTCTTAGAGGGAGCTGAGAAACATAATCTTCCTGCAGGAAGGAGCAGCAAATATGAGTGAACAGTAATCCCAGGCTACTACAGTTCCGTTCCAATGAGAGGATGTGTTTGTTCATTGTGATTATTGAAGTTTAATGAGAGCATAGGGACATATATGTGAATATCCAACTTGTTGTCTCTTCAGTGGTCAGCTAGATTCACAGGGCCTGAGTGGTTTATGCCTGATCTCCATTTTTTTAAAGAAATAGATCACTGTGGGCTTCCCTGGTGGTGCAGGGTTTAAGAATCCCCCTGCCAATGCAGGGGACACGGGTTCGATCCCTGGTCTGGGAAGATCCCACATGCCACGGAGCAACTAAGCCCGTGTGCCACAACTACTGAGCCTGCACTCTGGAGCCCACAAGCCACAACTGCTGAGGCCCGCATGCCACAACAACTGAAGCCTGCGTGCCTAGAGCCTGTGCTCCGCAACAAGAGAAGACACCACAATGAGAAGTCCGCACACCACAACGAAGAGTACACCCTGCTCACCCCAACTAGAGAAAGCCCACGCGCAGCAACGAAGACCCAATACAGCCAAAAATAAATAAATAAATAAATAAATTTATATTAAAAAAATAGATCATTGCCCTGGCCCTAAATATTTTTAAAATAAGTAATATAGTATGCCTCTGAAAAATAACACTTCTGGCAGATAGTACCTCAAGCCCCGTGACTTCAGCCAGGCCCCAAGAATACATGTGATTGACATATGTAGATTTTATATTCTCCTCTAGCCAATAATGATGATGATGATAACAGCCAACACTTCTGCAGCACTTACTATATTCCAAGTACTGTTCTAGGAGCTTTGCAAATGTTAACATATTTCATCTGTGAATAGCCCTGTGAAGACAATACTACTATTATCCTTACTGTATAGAAGAGGAATCTGAGGATGAGAGAGATTAAAACTGTGTCCAGTAATACAGCTGCTAAATGGGAGAGTAACTACTGTCTCTTTCATCTGGTTAGTACTAGTGGCTGACCCTTTTTTTTTTTTTACCGTTTCTTCTTTTTCTCAGTGATGTGTGGATAGGAGCACATGGGGAAGGAAACTAGCATCTGATTAGGTTTGTTCCATTGTTTTCCACTCTTCAGTGCTTCATGTGGATTTTGTCTTCATCTTACTACAACCCTTTAACATAGGTATTGTTATTTCCCTCATTTTATACATGAAAGAACTAGAGTTCATAAAAGTTAATAGGCACACTTCCATCCACACAGCAGTAAATAGTAGAGCTGAGATCCATCCCAGGTTTGCCTGGCTCTAAGCAAAGCTGGGTGCTACCTCTGCACCATGGAACCTCTCTATACTCTTTCAGGCAATAGAAAAGGATGTTCAAAGGAAACAAAACAAAAATGCATGGTTATTTTTGCCAACACAGTGTATTTTTTCACATTCCTGAATTTATCGATAATGTTTTATTTACTCACGTGAAGAGAGCTAAAACACAAGGTCCATGGGACACATCAGGACAGTGGCACCCATGGAATGACCTGGCAGTCAGACTGAATGTTTGTAAAATTTTCTTCTTCATAATTAGCCTGTGATACTGGTTTACTAAGATAGAATGGTGTATTGCCACCAAATATCCCAGTATACCTTCAAGATATAGCCTGGTTATTACTTATTTTTCTCAAAATGGATATTTAAAGAAAATCTGTTTTTATATATCACAATTATTTTCGTTCATTTAGCCAAGGGCAGGTTTTACTGAAATTTTTAAAAAATGGATTTCTCTTTCTTTTAATACTTTTTATTGAAAAGTTCAAAAATGTGACCTCAAGAACCAAATGTTATAAATGTCAGGAACTTGCAGTTTTAATTGATACAAAATGCTAGTGTATCATTTTTACCAGGGTTACATTTTTTGGCTCAGTTTCTGTTATTAAAAATGAAAATTAATAATTGATTCCTTCTCCATTCTACCTTTTTCCTATGTTCAATAAATATTTTAAATTATCTGAATATATTCATACTATAATGCTGTGCTTGGCATTTTGGGTTATTGGAAGTAAGCAATCCCTTCTTGGTGCCCAAAGAAGCTTCCCTCTCATGTAGGTAGTCAGCTCTAGAAAGATGCTTGATTAATGGCCATTCATTCTTGTATGTTGAGTTCACCCAAAGCATTCACTGAGTTCTGTTCCCTTGACATCTAGGGCACTGGGGACACACAAATAAATAAGCCAGTTTGTATTGGTAGCAATATATATTTTAGTTTTGGCATTTTTACATGTTTAAATCTATTTTTTATTTTTAAAAACTAATTTAAAAGATATATAAAATAGTTACAAAATCCAATGAATAAAAATGACAATTTCTACCTTCTGTCCTTTTCTTTCTTACTTGCAATTTGCATGATCTTTCTAGAGCTTTTTCCTAGGAAAATAGAAACATTCATACCCTCAAATTTTATGTTTTAAAAAATTGGGTTGTATTGTCCTATAGATTACTTTTTTTTTTCGCCTAACAACGTATAATAAATATTCTACCAAGTCAGTATCTCTAGATTTTTTTAATTTTAAAAAAAATTTTATACAATTTTTAAAGGTTACTTTCCATTTACAAAATTATTACAAAATGTTGGCTATATTCCCCATTTTGTACAATACACCCTTGAGCCTATCTTACATCCAATAGTTTGTACCTCCCGCTCCTCCCCCACTAGTAGCAACTAGTTTGTTCTCTATATCTGTATCTGCTGTTTTTGTTATATTTATTAGTTTGTTGTATTTTTTAGATTCCACAGATAACCACTGGTAACCACTAGTTTGTTCTCTATATCTGTGAGTCTGCTTCTTTTTTGTTATATTCACTAGTTTGTTGTATGTTTTAGATTCCACATATAAGTGATATCATACAGTATTTGTCTTTCTCTGTCTTACTTGTTTCATTTAGCATAATACCCAATTGCTGCTATTCTTTTTTATGTCTGAGTAGTATTCCATTGTGTGTATATATACCACATCTTCTTTATCCATTCATCTGCTGATGGACACTTAGGTTGTTTCCATATCTTGGCAATTGTAAATAATGCTGCAGTGAACATTGGGGTACATGTATCTTTTTGAATTAATATTTTGGGTTTTTTTGGATATATACCCAGGAGTGGAATTGCTGAGTCATATGCTAGTTCTATTTTTAGTTTTTTGAGAAACCTCCATACTGTTCTCCACAGTGGCTGCACTAGTTTACATTCCTACCAACAGTATACAAGGATTCTGTTTTCTTTACATCCTTGGCAACAGTTGTTACTTGTGTTTTTGTTCTTTTGTTTTTTTGATGATGGCCATTCTGACAGGTATGGGATGATATCACATTGTAGTACTTCTAGTTTTTTGATTTCTCATTTCTAATCTCAGATTTCTCAAACTTTTCAGTCAATTCAGTTTCAGTGATTTTCGTGGTCTAGGATTTCTTCAAAGTTTTTTGTCTTTCCTGGCACCTATTTTTTTTAGCATAATTTTTTGATATATATTTTTCTGTCTGTGAATCTGTGTAGTTACATGGATGTATTTAATCCACCATCTTTAAATGGAAACCAGTTTTAATTTTTTATTGGTTTGAATTGTCTTCATATATTATGATTTGGGAATATTAAGAAATACAATATGTACACCACATCTGATGAAAAATTTTATTATAGTATCAAAAAATTTTTAAATTTTTCCTCTGAGTGTTATTTGGTATTTTTAAATCCATTCTGTTTAAACAAGTAACCTAACTTGATCTGGCCCCCAAACCTTAAGAAAATTTGAAAAATCTAAAGAAAATCTGTCAAAAAGCAATGAAAATAAATTGCTGTTTCATAATAGAGGATCTTTGGGGGATTTTTAGCGGACTCACTAAGCATATTTTGAACATGATTCAAAATGCAATAGAATAGAACATTGAGCTTGAATTCAGGAGACCTGAGTTAAAATGTGGCTCTAGATCTTAGAACAAAGAAAAGAAGTTTTCAGCAACTTGGTGAACCATCTTAAGATTGCAAAGCTTTCTCTCTACCTCATAATGTTGTTTTGAGAATCTCATGGGAAAAAAATATGTGAATAGCTATGTAATATAATTATTAATTATATCTAATAATATAATTATTATTAGATCTATGTTTCTAATGAAGCAAGTTGATATAAAAACGTTGGTGAATGTGAACCTCCCTCCTTCAGTTCTACCCCCAAATAAAAATTAATATGCTAACCAAAATATTTGACAAATTCAGTAACAACCCCTGTGCCATCAAGCCATGAAACTACAGAGCCAACTGAAGCAGGAATGCAAGTTCAACATAAATACTTAATATGATTTTCTTTTACTTTCAGTGTACTTAAATGAAGCAGGGTTCAACTTTGTGAGAAAATGCATTCAAGCTGTGGAAACGAGAGGTCGGTGTTGCCTGATGGGTACACTGTTACTGTTGTGTGGTCCCTTCTTACATAGAAACTGCACAGAATGGGGATATACTTAGTTATTAACAGGAGATTTATTTTAAGTAATATATGAATTATAAGTTATACAAACACATAAGTAACTATACTTTGAACTTCAGTTTACCAAAATCATACTACAGACGTACTTGATTTTTAATGAATTTTCATAATATAGCCTCATTTTACTTCTTATTGATGGACTCTGTTTTTTGTTTTTTTTTTTTTCAAGCTTTAGGAAGGTAAGATTCCTAAGGAGCTTGAATTCAGCTCTCCTCTTTCCCTACATTATATCTCAGAGTGATTTTAGTCATTGTCACAATTTCAGCACCTTTCCTCATTCTAGTTATGACCTCGGTCCTGAAGTCCTCTCCAGTTGCCTTTTACTTCCTGGAAAACTTGTCTAAAGCAAAACCTCCTATTGGGCTTTGGAGTTCTTTAAACTTAGATTCAAATTTTGGTGCTGCCACTTAGAAGTTTTGCGAAGTTAAGTAGGTTCCCTAAAATCTCTGAATCTGTTTCCTCACCTTTAAAGGGAAGCTATCAATTCCATCAAACTGTTCAACATGCAGGACTCTGTGACTGAGGAAACAGAGTATGAGAAATACTGATCATCCCTTTCCATCTTGGATGCTTTTTTATATTCAAGTAGTGGTGAATAAGCAGGTGTACTTCGCTATTTTGAAGCTCTTTAGACTTTCAAATCACTGTTCAATGTCTGCTCTGAGAAATATATGTCTGATGGATGTTTCTAGGGTAGGTTTGCTAAAGTTAGACTGTAAAATTGGATACATAGCTTTCAGATTTTGTGTAGGCATATATCTGAGTTTTTAACATTTTGTACTTCAGAAGCTGTGTCTTAAGCCATTTTCTTGTGATTTTTCCTTCTCATTAGGCATCACAATTTTAGGTCTTTACCGAATAGGAGGAGTGAACTCCAAAGTTCAGAAACTCATGAATACCACATTTTGTAAGTTTTGGATGAAGCCAGTTACTTACTTAATTTTTGTATTCTTAAAGAAAATTCAAACCATAGGTTTCTTTGAGATCTAGATTATTGCTTATCTTTGAGTATTTTCAAGTCATATTTAAAATTAATATTTGTATTCAGCTTTTAAAGTCCATTGTAATAGATGAACAATCAGAATTTGAGAAGGGGCCCTTTTTATAATATTGGACTTTTCCTCAAGTATCCTTTGATTAGCTAGAGGTACAATAGGATTTATGGATGCTGGGATTCAGATTGCCTGACTTGGAATCTTAACTGGGCCAGTTAAAAGCTTTGTGACCTTGGGTAATTTGCTTAACTTCTCTGTGCCTTCACCTCCTTATTTGTAAGCCTAATACATAGTAAGTGTGCTGTGATGTTAGCAATTAGCAAACATCTGATTTGAAAAACTATATTCCATTAGAAATCTTTGAGGTTCAGTGTCAGAGTGAGCTTTGCACCAACTCATGCAAACAACAATCCTAAGGTTAACTCCATTGGCATTCTAAGAAATACATGCCTCTCTCTGTCACCTACTTATGTTAGTATCCATTTTCTTAATGGTGTGAGTGATGTTTTGAATTGCACAGTTTAAACATCTTATTTTAATTCTTTTCAGCTCCCAAATCCCCTCCTGATATGGACATTGATATTGAACTGTGGGATAATAAGACAATAACAAGTGGGCTGAAAAACTACCTCAGGTGAGGGGGGCTTAACTCTTGCCACCGTGCTGTGGTTTCTCAGTCACCCTCTTGGGCAGTCACCACGCATCCCAGGGAGCCCCTGTTTCTTAGCTTCACTCCTCAACACAGTTCCTTCACTTAAGGTGGAATAGCACAGGGTGGTAGTGGTTACGTTTAGTGTTCTGGAACTTATATGTGCTTGTTCAAACAATACACTTAAAAGGCTGCAATAATTTATGAATACTAAATAATAATTTCTGTTTCATGTTAGATTTGAATTCGGGTTTTCATGTATTTTTTTAAGACACCGCAAGTTGAATTTGAAAAAAAAAAAAAAATTTCACTATTGCCCCCATATCTGAGAGGGTTTTTGCTCCTCTGGTCCAATAGTTCTCACAAAGTTAAAAAAAAAAAAAAAAAAAAATTGTCTCCCAGCCTCCCATTTTAATACAGTGGTGGCAAGAAGTGCTCAGGGGCCTTGGTATCTTTGAGGTCTGCATTTTAGAACTACCTGTAGACTCCCTGCTAGGACTTTATCAAACGCCTAATTACCCAATTCTTAAAGAAGCACTGAAAGGTCAGGGGAAATCACAAGATACTGCCATTCTAAAATTTGCTTCATTCTCTATTGTAGGTGCCTGGCAGAACCACTGATGACTTACAAATTACACAAAGATTTTATTGTTGCTGTTAGTAAGTACATTTCCACTGGATGCATTAAAAATGATGTGGTTTTATGCTGTATTAGAGGTGTAAGTTTAAACCTGCTAGTTAACATTTTCCTGTCTATTGCTTAAGAAACTGTCATTCTCATATTTAATAGTTTACAATATGGTTATAAGAAATCACAGTGAACTAAAATACTTTGTTACTTAATAAGACCTTATTGGGGTGGCGAGTATGATGTCATTAGAAAGAGCTGTGAGGAATTATTCCAATTACATTTTACTTGATTGGTGAATGTCAGTTTCTTACAAGAGCAATTTCATGGTTAAATAAACAAGACCACAAATCTGTACAGTCAGTTATGCCAGTGCTTTCACTATACACATACTCACATGCTGTGCTCCTAAATCTGGAGAAAGGGTCAGATATTTTTGGCAGGCAGCAAGCACCTTTTCTCTCTTTTTATATTTCTTGATGATGATCAGATATTTATGTTGTTTCTTTAGATCTGTGACTGCCATAATGTGATATGAATAGATAGGCTTAATTCAAAATTGGGGGGGGGCAGGGGAAGGGGCCAGTGACAATCTTGTAACCTGAGAAGTTAGAAGTGTGTACTTGAAAAACGTTGGGCTCAAAGTGCCAGGTCGCCATCTGAGCCCATCACAACAAGTTGTAACACTTAGGAGTTGGCATTTCATTGTTAGGATGTATGAGGTATGACTGTAACAAGAGTATTTTCCACAGTCTAAGAAAGAAATCAGCTGCATTAGTTTACCACACATTGTAATGTCACAGGAAGTATTGTCTACTGACAAAAGTGTCAGGTAAAGCTGAATGATCTTGGTTTTCAGTCCAGCGTACATGACTGACCACATGATCTCACAAACATCTATACTACTTAGCTTTCTCCTGAAAGCTCTGCACTTGACATCCTCTTTGTAGAAACCTGTCTTTGTAAGAAGAACAAGACCTTAGAAAATATATAATCCAACCTCATTTTATTAACTAGGAAATCAGGACCCAGAGGGGGCAGATGACTTTGTCCAAGGACACTGGTAAATTCATAGCAATATCAGGACTACAAGCCAGCTTTTTTGACCCTTAACCTAGAACACTTTCTTACAAAAATTTAGTTTTATAGAAAACGGTGTTTGATCCACTTAGCTAGAATGGCTCAATGAGCTGGTTGTTCTGATACAAACATTTGGTCACAAGATTTTTTTTCTTCACTTCTGTGACAAATAATGATCATATTATTCACTACCATGATAATTAAAATGTGTCTTATGTATAAGAATTTATCTTTTGTCTGGGTCAAGGATCATAAAATTAGGTATTATTTGGGTTCAAGCAAGAGAAATCCAGCTCAGGAAAAAGGGGGAGTTATTCAGAGACTAAGGGGAGTCCCTCAGAATTCCTTGGCAGAGAATGGGTCCTGCCTTCCATGGCCTGCAACCAGGAACCTCAGAGTAGGAAATAGATGTTTCTCTGCCCATCCTCCCAACTCTTTTTGGAGGGTCTCTCATTTTTGTTCTTTGCTGCATATCTGCCTTATTCTTATCTTCGCTTCCAGACAGATTTTTCTTGGCTTTCTACCTGGGTTTACATGATGTGCCTTTTCACGTATCCAGCAGGCAGATCAGTTTTTGTGTCTCCATTCCAACGCCTGGGAGAAACTTCACGTTTGGCCCAACCAAAGCCAGGCTCTTTCCTTACCTCATGAACAAATAGCTGTGCCCAGAAGAGATGAAGGTCCCATAATGTAAACCCTATGTGTTGGGCACTTTCTGAAGAAAGGGCTTGGCAGGGTGAGCAGTCAACCCAGAATCTGTTTATTGTAGTAAGAGACTATTAAATAGATTCCTTGTTCTGAAGCATTAGAAGTTTCTCTAGAAGACTTGTCAACATCTTGGCTCTTGCCTTGTAGACTAGACTTGCTTTAGATGATTTTTTGCTTTTCAGATTTACCATTGTCAGCGTGGGCTTAAAAATCTACCAGGCCTTTGTTTGTGCAATAATCCTGACACCTCACAAAAATAACTCCCTGCCATCTTTGGATCTATAAAATTTGGAAAGGAATACCTGCTTCCTCTGGTTTGATGGAGTCACTTGGAGGTTTCAATGCGTTAGAGTGTATTGTAGTGCCTGGCACATTAGGCCACTTGCAACAACTGCTGTGATCACTCACGTTGCTAAAGGTTTTATTCTATCCTTGTGTAGCAAAACCCAAGGAGGAGATGAATTATGGTTGTATGGAAGTATACAGCTCAGGGGCTAAGAGCACATGTCTGGATTAGATAGAACTGGGTTTGACTTCTCTACTTACTGATTGCAGACCATGGACAAATTACTCAACGTCTCTAAGCCTTAGGAAATGATAGTGATAATACTTACCATGTGAAGCAGTGCTTATAAGGCACAATGGGTGGAAGTGGTTATGATACTTTAATTACTAATGTTTATATATGCATTTTAATACAATTAAAATTTGAACCTTTGCAACCTTTTTTATGTTACAGAGTCTGATGACCAAAACTACCGGGTGGAGGCTGTACATGCATTAGTGCACAAATTACCAGAGAAAAACAGAGAGATGCTGGACATCTTAATAAAGCACCTGGTCAAGTAATTCTCTGACTTATGTTGTTCACTTAATTACTTGTTCAGCTGTTAAACTTAAGCATGTTCATGTCTTTTTAAAGGGTGTGATGGAGCTATAACCTTGCTATTATAATCAGAGTCCATTGAATGTGCTTAAAAAATGATGTGGCAGTTTGTTTTTAAGATACATCTATACGTGTGTGTGTGTACCTGTGTATGTTTACGACATGCAAATAATTATACCCTTGCAACCGTTATACTAATGATGGAAAATTTTCATGTCAACTTAAAAATATATGAAGGGGTATATAGCTCTTTCCCAGTTCTTTTAGATACATTGTAAGCCCAAAGTTTGAAGACCAGTTCTCTATTCTACTAGGGTCACCAGGTTGTACCAGGTCAAACTGCCACTTGAATGTTAGCTTCCTTCTCCAGATTCATAGTATCTGTTGGCCTCTGAAGATCTTTCTAACTCCGCTGTTAGTTCATCTATGTATTTAAAAATCTTGATAGATAGATATTGTATTAGTCAAGTTTCTCCAGAGAAACAGAACCGATAGGATATTGTGTGTGTGTATGTATATACATACACACATATATGCATATATGTATATATATATATATATACATACATACACACACATATGTATAAGAGAGAGATTGACTGATTGCAAGGAATTGGCTAAACAATTGCAGAGACTGATTTCAAGGCAGGCTGGAGACCCAGAGAAGAGTTGATGTCGCAGCTTGAATCCAAGGCAGCCTGAGGCACAATTCCTTCTTCCTCAGGGACCTCAGTCTTTTTCTCTTAAGACCTTGAACTGATGTTGGATGAGGCCCACCCATGTTATGGACAGTTGTCTACTTTACTCAGAGCCTACTGATTTTAAGGTTAATGTCATCTAAAAGTACTTTCACAGAAATATCTAGAATTATGTTTCACCAAATATCAGGGTACTGCAGCCTAGAAAATTTGACACGTAACTTTAGCCATCACAGATCTATCTTGATTCACACACACACACACACACACACACACACACACACACATACATTTAATCAAGAAGTTTGTTAGCCATGCTGCTGGAAACAAAAGTCCAAATTCAGGTTTTAAACTTACTTAAAAATTCCCTTATAGCCCCATTTACAAATAGGAACATTTTTTGTCTTAATGAGTACCACGATTCATAATCAAATGATTAATCCTTCCTTGTTTGCTACAAGTAGTAACCCAATGTACCCTAATTTGAGCCATGCACATTTGAAACAGTGATGTACATTAATCAGCCTCATCTTAACTTGCAGACTTTGAGATAATATGAATTTAGCCTCCTTGAAATAAGAAGGAAATCCACTAGGAATGACTTCATTTCAAGTTCATTTTTAACTGTTGCTCATATCAGCACCTCTTTTAGCTAATGAATAGGGACTCACTATCCTTGGTCAGAATTACATAGTCTTGAATTATGCTTTTTGAGTTCTGTGACCTCTTCATGAAACTTATCCATACTGTATTTAGTGGGCATTCTCTTGCTGTATTCAAGCTAATTTTTTAGCAAAGCCTTTTAAAATGTACCTTTAAAGTTTCATGAGTGTCACATAAAATGGTTTTGCTTAATTATTCAGAATGTTAGATGAACACAAGTTTCACCTTTAATTATGAATGTGATACAGGAAATAGCAGAGAGAGAGTGTCTAGCCATTGAAGAGTACTTAAAATTCTTCTGCCCAACCTTCACCACCATTCCTGGCTCTTTCTTGAATCTGTAAAAGGTCAGTCTCCACTGTTTGAGCAGCAGCAGTAGAATGTGTGCCCACATCACCAATGACTTACTTAAGTAAACTAATAACACTCTTGGTCCCTGGCCACCTTATTGACTTAAGAAAAGAGAATTTAAGATCAGTGACCTGGATTGGTCACTGGCCTAAAGAACCAATGACTGATTCCAAATCTCCATTAATTAGCTCTGAGACATGGTATAAATCATTGATGTACTTCTGAAAATACTTTGTCTTTAAAACAAGGACATCTGTGGAATCTGCTTTGTACACAAGTTGAGGGAATGAGTTCCAGAACTGGCTGAAATGTGGAATGATAAGGGTCTGTACTGACTGACTAGCTCAGCAGAAGGGAAATTCAATGAAGAGAAAATAGGTGATCAAAATATTTTATCTTCTGAACACCATAGTCATTAACTCTCCTTTTCAAAACAGACCAGTTTTTTATGATTTCTAAATTTATTCCCAGTGAGCTTAATTCAGTCATATTCTAGGTTACTTATATTACCAGGAACTCTTACATTTTAGAGTATATCAAGGGTACCTAGAGTCAGTTTAATTACAGGGAAGACTATTATTTTAAGACCATATTTTATTCAGTTTAACTCATTTTATTTAATTCTCCCAAACTGCTCTAAGGATTGTCCTTCTTATACTTTGTAGATGAGGGAACTGAAGCCTAGAGAGAGGTATTAAATAATGGACTGATTGCACCTAGCTTCCAAGTTGGAAGGACCCAAGCTTTAAATACAGACAGGCTCACTGCCTTTACAGATGACTTAGTAGACTCTCTAATACATTTTAAGCAATTAATATAATATTTGGTTGTATAAAAAGGAAACTTGGAATGAAATTCTTATACTAACCAAGAACCTTCTGAGCTAGTGCTGTCTTGGGTACAAGGGGAAAATTCAGTCAGTGGGACAGTCAGCTCTTCCTGTCCTATGCCAAAAGTCACATGGATAATCCAGAATCCTAGATTCCTCATAAAATTTTACTTTTGTTTCTAGAATGAAGTTAGTGTGCATACTCAATCAGATATAAACATTATCTTATGTTCCTTCCTAGAACTTTATATTCTAACAACCTGGCTGGGAGTAAGATAGAAAAGGCAGTGGTTAACCTAGGAGACTGGTTAAATAAATGAGATTTCCTATTAATGCATCCAATTTCCAAGTTAAATCAGTTAACTAGTCAAAGTCATTTTTGAGAGTTTACTGGGATTACTTTTCTAAGGTCAGTAGTATCAGAGCCCTTTCATTTTATTTTCATTTTCAGGCCAGCACTGATGCTACCATATCTCCTTGTCTTACTGTTTGCCTAGCCCAGTGCTCAGCGCTAGGGAGGCACTTAGGGAAGTTTTGGATGGATGGTGGATGGTGGATGGATAGAAGGGAAGTAGGATGGAAACATGCCATAACCAGTCATCTTATGTGGGGAGCTCAGGGGTACTCCTGACTTGAAGTCAGGAGACCCAATTTGAAACAAAATCTCTGTTCCTAATTTGCTGTGACCTCAGGTACATCATTTTTACTTGAGGAGCTTCTTTTTGAAAAATCTGTACAATAGAAAATAACTGGCTTCCTGGGAGGATTAAGTGCAATATTATCTATGAAAATGCCTGGCAGTAGGTTCTCAATATATGTTTAGTGAATCCGAATATAATTATAACCAGTCTACTCCTTTTCTCTACTTTTTAAAAAAATTTTTTTATTGAAGTAGTATAGTTAATTTACAATGTTGTGTTAATTACTGCTGTACAACACAGTTATTCAGTTTTTTTATATATATATATATATATATATATATATATATATATATATACACACACACACACACACACACACACACACATTCTTTTTATATATATATTCTTTTCCATTATGGTTTATCACAGGATGTTGACTATAGTTCTCTGTGCTATACAGTAAGGCCTTTTTGTTTATCCATTCTCTATATAAAAGCTTACATCTGCTAACCCCAACCTCCCACTGTGTCCCTCCCCCAACCCCTTCCCCCTTGGCAACCACCAGTCTGTTCTCTATGTCCATGATTCTGTTTCTGTTTCATAGATAGGTTCATTTGTGTCATATTTTAGATTCCACATATAAGTGATATCATATGGTATTTTTCTTTCTCTTTCTGACTTGCTTCACTTAGTATTGTAATTTCTAGTTGCATCCATGTTGCTTCAAATGGCATTGTTTCATTCTTCTTTATGGCTGAGTAGTATTCCATTGTATGTATGTACCACATCTTTATCCATTCATCCGTCAGTGGACATTTAGGTTGTTTCCATTTCTTGGCTGTTGTGAATAATGCTGCTATGAACATAGGGGTGCATGTATCTTTTTGAATTATAGTTTTGTCTGGTTACATGCCCAGGAATGGGATTGCTGGATCATATGGTAATTCTACTTGTAGTTTTCTGAGGAACCTCCATACTGTTTTCCACAGTGGCTATACCAACTTACACTCCCACCCACAGTGTAGGAGGGTTCCCTTTTCTCCACACCCTCTCCAGCATTTGTTATCTGCAGGCTTTTTAATGATGGCCATTATGACTGACAACCAGTCTACTCTTAACCATCTGTTCTAAAAGAAGTATAGTACTGTAGGAAATACCAAACAGCTGATAATCTCTCTAGGGTGATTGAACTCCACTTAGGAAATCAAGGTTTTTTCCTTCGATAGATTAACCTTTGTAATTATGTTTTACTTTGGCCAGTGTTAACTTTTTACATCTTTTTAGACTATACCCACTAATGCCAGTTGGGAGTAGCTGAACCTGACTATTTGGGAAAGTTAGCCTGTAATGGCATGTTTATATTTTATGCCATAAGTTTAGTGGATGAGAACATTTAATAATTATTAAACATATAACTTAAAATATTTTGTTCCTCTTATTTGCAGAGTGTCACTACATAGCCAGCAAAATCTCATGACTGTCTCAAACCTTGGTGTCATATTTGGTCCGACTCTAATGAGAGCACAGGAAGAAACTGTGGCTGCCATGATGAATATTAAATTTCAGAATATTGTGGTTGAAATTCTGATAGAGCACTATGAAAAGGTATACTGAATTTTCATGTAGAAATATAAAATTTTATCTGGCTTCTAAGAAGAAATCTTGCATTTGTATCATCTATGATCCTCACATTGTGATCTAAGATCCCTATTTGGTATCAGTCTTGTAAATTTTGTGTAAATTGCTTCTTCATGAGGACTTTGATTTTCTTTTTTCTTGTTCAGTTTTTAAGTGCTTCTCAAAATCCTCTAAGTAAATGATTTCCTTTCTTTTGACATTATTTACTTGTCAAGATTTTCTTCTTTAGTATTTATATAATTAGTTTTTTACTCATACTCAGAAAATAGAATCATTTTGCGGTTAAGTCTATTTTAACTTTTTTCAGCTTTTTGGAATTAGACTCTCCTTATACAGCAGAGCTAATATTCTAGATAAAACAAAAGAAAATAATCAGGGAACAGTCTTGAAACCCTCTCTATATCCAATCCCTAAGGAGGCTTTCTCTAAAAGAGTGAGATCTTAGAATAACTATAAAAGTGAGAAATTGGGAGAGCCAAGTTGATTGGATTATTAAGCAAACTCAGCCATTGAAGGTCTAAACATTGTGATCCATTTATGTCTGATCTAGTCCTTGTGAGAGGATGGCAGTGCCTCTCTCCTTCCCCAGTTCCTCTCTGGTGCCTGTAGAAGGATATCCTTGGTACCTAGCTAAGACTGTAAGCGCTCTTAAAACCCAAGAGTGCACGGCTGCATCCTATAGCTGTGCTCAGACCTCTGCCTGCAGCTTGTCATAGTCTTGACAGTTCGGGGCCAACAGCATGTCAGCACCTTCTCCTGAGAAGCAAGGGGCTGCTCAGCTGGGGAATGGTACAAAACGAGCCTCTTCCCCTCAGGTTATGTTCAGCATGAAGGTGAAAGAGAATATCATAGTAAAAAGAATCAGTGTGTCTTGACATAGACATTTGTTAATATTTGAGACATTTCTTAAAATTATTGGAAAATCTGAATTTCACTATTGGGGAATGGGGAAGAATAAAAAAGAAAACCCAGAGGAAGCATTACTCAGTGTAAATGGAAAAGTTATAAATGCTCTAGGATATTTATTTTTTGTATCAAGCATCTCTTGCCATGCAATTGATGAACTAACGTATAGTTCTAAGATTATTTAATAGCTCTCAAAGCCAATTTTATGACGAAAATGTCAATTTCACCTTTTTATTGACCTCAGTCCATTTTTCTTCTACGTAGATTTTTCATACTGCCCCAGACCCAAGCATCCCTCTTCCTCAGCCTCAGTCTCGATCTGGATCCCGAAGGACACGTGCAATTTGCCTCTCCACAGGCTCCCGGAAGCCCAGAGGGAGGTATACCCCATGCTTGGCAGAACCCGATAGTAAGTGTACTGGCCTCAAGGAGATGCCTTCTTCATTAATTCGGCTTTATCACACCTTATTAGTACTTAGGTAGAAATAGAAGATATTCTTACTGGTGCTGTCGTCTTAACACCTGCCCCCCACAACCCACCACATTACGTAGTCTCTGTCAGTATAGTTGGAAGGTACCTTGGACAAGCAAATTCATTCCTGATACAAAGGGAAAAAATAATTTGTGCAATGCCCTTTTTCTCTGTAACGGTGATTAAGTACATCGGGTGCTACTTCGTAGCAGGTTTTGTCCTGTTGTCAAAGTCATAGAGAAGAAAGCAAGAGAAAGCCTGGCTGAGGCAGTCATTTTCTTTCTTCCTTTCACATTATGTTCTTAAAGCATCATCTCTTGGGTATCAAAGGGTCTGAAACAGAGAGAAAAGAAATAAAAAGAGAATCTACACCACACATTATTGCTAACTTACTATTCTGAGCCAAGCCCCACCATAAGGTGGGTGGCAGCTTGAGCCCAAAGCATGTGCTAAACTGTGGCCATTTTCATTTTATTTTCGACTCCCAACCCTCTCCCCACACTCCCAGTTTTCCCCACAATCAGTGTTAAATTTTTAATTTAGATCTACTATTTGAATACTTTATTACAGCTTCTCTGATTTTTTTCTTATACCTTACTTGTAGAAACATTAAAAAATACAGCCAGTTAAAATAACCAGTTTTCTTATGTTGCTACATTCTTAGCAGAAAAAGGAGAAAAATCCTTTCTTTAAAAATTCTGAGGAGCTTATAACTTGCAGCCGACTGTTAATGGTGCCTTTGAATGAAGGAGGACTCAGATACCATTGTAACTCAGAATCACCTAAGATCAGAAAAGTAAAAGAAGGCAGACATATGTCTCAGCATTTCCCCCTTCCATTGATTTCTTTAATATCATCAAGAAATCTTATTTCTCATACTTGTGAGTCCTGTTTCAGAAGCAAATTTTGTCTGAATTCAAGTCAGCCCACTAATGCTTCAAGAAATAACATTATTTCATCCGGGCAGGGCACATATAAAAGCTCCCTTGAATAGTATTGAAAAAAGCCTTCACCGAGTTCAAATGCATATTTTAAAGCATTTCTCCAGAACTGAGGAACAGTCCTCCATAGCACGTAAAGGCCTATCACTTCAGTGGGGTCAGGTGGCCACGGAGCACATGAGAGCTGGAGAACAGAAGGGTTTGGGGGTGCCGGTTTCAACAGAGAGCCGCTGTTCTTTTCTCTCCCACCCCTGCCCCTGCTCAGGCGACTCCTATAGCAGCAGCCCGGACAGCACACCAATGGGGAGCATTGAGTCACTTTCCTCTCACTCCTCTGAACAAAACAGCACGACAAAGTCCGCTTCCTGCCCTCCCAGGGAGAAATCTGGAGGGATTCCTTGGATTGCATCCCCATCACCTTCCAATGGACAGAAAAGTCTTGGTCTCTGGACAACTAGTCCTGAGTCAAGTTCTAGAGAAGATGCAACCAAAACAGATGCAGAATCAGATTGCCAGAGTGTCACTTCGGTCACTAGCCCAGGGGATGTGTCCCCACCCATAGACCTGGCCAAGAAAGGGCCTTATGGGCTTCCAGGACTGAAAAGAGCCTCAGCTTCCTCTCTCAGATCCATCTCTGCAGCGGAAGGTAAGCCAGCATAGAGCCTGTGCAGGATGTCATTGTTCCTGTGTCACCTGCTGGATTGTTCAGCATGGTTAAGGAGGGAAAACTTAATAGTGAAGGGACAGACAATGCTTACCTGCTTTGTTCCTGAGCTAGGATTTTTAAAACTCCTGTATGCTGTGACATTTTTTCTGGATCTTTCCATCTCTCTGAGGTGATGTCTTTGTAATTACGGTAGACTGTGATCTCCCAGAGTGATGGGCTGCTGTGCTCAAAGAACATTCTGTCCCTTCTCATTTGGGCTCAGAGAAAAATGCCTCCTTTTGTTATGCGCATGGACTGTGTTATGGCTCTTATTTTGTCTAATAGCACCTTGCCTGTTTTCTTGGGCTTTCTCTTTAGGAAACAAGAGCTACAGTGGATCCATTCAAAGCTTAACTTCCATAGGTTCCAAAGAGACGCCCAAAGCCCCGCCAAACCCAGATCTGCCTCCCAAAATGTGCAGGAAGTTAAGGCTAGACGCTGCCTCCAGCAATGGTTACCAGCGACCCGGCTCCGTGTAAGTGAGAGAGCCTTTGTTTGCTATTTGCTGTGCTTCCCAGGGGTATACAGGGGCTGAGTGTGTGCATAAGTACTCTTAGGTTTCCCACAGCCAAATGCTCACCTGTGGAGTGGGTGCCATCAACTTCTGCAGGACCCTGTCCTCTTTTACAAGTGATGTGAAAGTTAGTACGCTTAGGATATACATATAAAATCTCATGGGGAGACTCTTCAGGCACTTTCCTTAGGAGCAGAGCTATGGCTTAATTTAAAGACATGAAAACAGATGTATAATATAGTGGTTTGGGGTTTTGAAACTAGACGCCTTCCTGTGAAAGCGAAACATCCACCACTCAGCTGTGGCGACTGCCCATATCCTTGACCCTCCCTCTCTTTGTTAGAAATATAGCTGCTTTCTGTCTGGTGAGGGTTGGTTTTCTCTCCTCTCCATCGTATGTCTCCCCTACCTGAGTACTCACTGATTTAAACTCCGAGAGAACAGGGAACATGAAAGGCAAGAAGGAGTGCTTCTAATTGAAAGAAATGACCCAGAGGTGTAAAGGCCGAGAGGGTAGGGTGTATAGATGAGAACAGAAAGGGGGCAAAGAGGAGAAAATGAGAAACTGGAAAAGCAAGTAAGAGAATCCAAAGAGGAAAGTTTTTCTCCCTTTCATTTTATTTTCCTGACTTTTGCTGAGCTTTTCCAAACGCTGTATGAGCTATTACTGAGCATCCTTGCATATTGTTATTTCTTTTAAGGTCCACAGTGTCCTTCTGCAGTAGGTGGTATAAATCTTGTTTTAGAGATAATTAGAGCTAATACTGGAAAGTTAAGGTACACACACACTCAGCCAGTAAGTGGCAGAGCTGGGATTGTAACCCAGGGTTGTCCAACTTGAGTCTGTGCTATTTCTCTTATGCCATGCCCATTTTTAATATGGTGGTATTCCTGACATTTTAATTATTCATTACAAGTCCAGTAAGGCATTTTACTAAGCCTGTTTCCAGAGGAACAGCATCTTAAATTTATTAGTACATCCCTTTCTTTGACAAGAACCTTTTGTTTCAGAGTGTGTTTCACATATGTTATCTCTCATGTTCAGAAATCCAGCTACCACGATATAGGCAGATATATTTGTAACTCTGTCTGCTCTAGTTCTGGTGTGTATAGTTCTAGCCCTTAAGAGAAATTAAATTTTAAGCCAAATATGTCAAGGAAGATGGGAGAATATAAACTCTCTCCTTTGTGGGGGAAAGAGAAGAGCTGCTATTTTGTGATTTTTACGGATAAAGTAGAAATTAAAATGTAGAGACCGTATGTTCTGTATTAGGTGTAAAATGATCCTTCAGATTATCAAATGGCTCATCTCTGGGAAAAAAAGTTTGTCATTTAAAGAAATAAGATAGTTTTTAAATATCTAATTTAAAAAATCATTCAAAGAATTTTATATTCTCTTCTAGTAAATATAGGAATTTTTCTAATTATCTAGGGTACCTTAGTTTTAGTTCTTTTCACTGTCTACCCAATAGTCTCACTTTTCAAATAGATGCCTTTCCCTCATCATGATTTGAAACAAATTTATTTATTGGTCATATTTTCAGAGTTCTCTCTTTTCACTTTATAGGAACTGTGTTCAAATATTTTAAAAATACGTGAAACAATTTTAGAATTAGTTGTGTCTTAGCTATCAGAACACAAAACAGTTCTTCTTTTGTCTTGTTGATGTGACTCCTCCCTTGTGGCTCCACGGGAGTCAATGAAAAAGTGTTCCTTTTTTTCTGCTCCCAGGGTTTTCTCAGGTACAAAAAATGCAGGCAGTAAGATCCCCAGAGGAAGTAGCTATAGGTTTATTACTGTCTGGTACTCGGTGAGCTAGAGACTACATCTAAAAATTTCTTCTACATTAAAGCTTAAAACAATTAAAATTCAGGTCAAATTTTGGGGACAAATGTTAACTAATTTTTCTGTTTGGGTTAACTGATAACCCTGAATTTTGCTTTGAGCTGCATGATTTTCTAATGGATTTTAATGAAACTTGTATTTTAAAATTATTTTTCAGTGTGGCAGCAAAGGCCCAACTGTTTGAAAACGTTGGTTCACTTAAGTCAGTTTCTTCTGGGCGGTAAGTTCTCAAAACTCTTCAAGTAAAAAACATAAAATAGTGGTGACATTGTTGCCTTGTGTTGACATGGCAGGTCATCTTTGACAGCTCTGCCCCTCAGGTCTGCAGATGGTCAAATCCACCTCTGCTGTCTTCACAGGGAAGTGGTCATGACCATATACAGCATTTAGCATGTCAAAATGTTACAGCAGTGCCTTGTTCGCTAAAACCTTCACAAAGGAAGGGGTCTAAACAAAGAGGTTTTCTGAAAGACACAAGTTGCCGTAACCCTTTGCATACCAAAGACTCCTTTGATAACAGTTAGTTTGTGGACATTTTTCAAATGTGTGTTTTTGACTTGTAAAAGTTAATAGCACTTTTTTTCTGGAAGAAGCTTCATGAACATGCATTTAAAGACTGCTTATTCTTAATGGCCACTATGGTGCTGTAGAGCTGATTGCCCCAGGGGACTCTGGTGTTTGAGTGCAGTACTTCATTCAGGGTTTCCAGATTTTACCTTCTGCTCCATTTTTAGAAGGACAAGAATTGTTATATCTTGCTGTTCTTCATGTGCTTGCTTCTAAGTACCTGCTTCCTCTTCTCTCGGTCCAAATTGATTCTTCTCATCTGCAGTGGACTTTGGGTTTTAATTTTGAATATGTCTAAACTAATGGAATTTCTTAGTATTTTGCTATTTGTGATTTTTTTCTTTTTCTTTTTCTTTTTTTTTACCATCAGCAACTAGTACAGGTTGGAAATATTCAGTGAATGCTTGTTGAAAGAGAACATAAATGAGAACACTTGAAGGACAAACCTTGATTCTTTTGTTTTTTTGGATGTACTGACCAAAAAAAAACAAGGTTTGTCCTTCAAGTGTTCTCATTTATATTCTTGACCATATAAAAGTATGTGAACTTTCTCAGCAAACATTTTTTAAGCACCTGCACAATATTGGGCTTTGTCCTAGTTACTAGGGATAACAGTAACCTTCACACTCTTTTTTTCCAAAGCTTCGTGAGGGTGCTCCTATGTTAGTGTTTTTAACTCCACAGAGTAGAGCCGCTTTGGTATCTCACTAGGACGATGGTCAATGCCTTGCATTTATATAGCAAATCCCAGCGTACTTGCATGTACCTTACCTCTGTCTGTAGCATCTTCACCTTCTTCCTTTTTATCAAGGCATGGTGAAAACTAAGCACTGTGCATGTCAGAGCAAACATGATCTCTCTGAGACTGTCACTACTGTTAGGCCTTAGTGTAAGGGATTTAACCTTGCTACTTCTGTCTGTCTTGCTAAATGATTGAATTGCTCCACTAGATGGAGCCCTTTTATTAGGAAGCTCTAAACAATCTTAAGAACTCAAGTACTGGAATCAGAGATAATCTTTTAAGAGCTTTAAGACAGCAAGATATTAATGAAGTAAATCAGTATATGACAGTAAATTAATTACTCTGTTATACAGTAAGCTTACTCAGATGTTCAACAATCAATCTATGCATTTGCAATATGCTTTTACATTCCAAATACTCCAAATCCACTTCTAATAGTTGTCGGCATAAACTTAGAGCTCACTCAATGATATATTGAAGTTTAAGTCTTCTCTGTCAGTCAGTGTGCAGCACTTGTGCACAGTGTCATAACTTTTCACCTGCCCTTTTATTTTGCTTAACTTTGTCTGCCTTTATCAGTTTAGGTAAAACAGTTACCTGTTGCGGTCTTCAAGGGGTGATCTTATGTGGGAGTATCCCTATACAGACTGTGTTTGCCCAGTGCCTTTGGTGAAAGAGCTGGATTTGATGTAGATGCAAGTCACATCTTTTCTCAGGGTGTGCAGACAGCTGTCACCTTGGTAGGGGGTGTGGCTGGTGCTGGAGGGACTAGAGCCTGCACAGGACGTGAGGCATGGCTTTGCCTCTGCTTAGCGACTGTCACTGTCCTACCGGGGACAGGGTCTGATCCCACGTTGCTGGAGCAGAAGCCCTGAAGGTATGGCCTGAACTGGCTCTGTTCCCTTTAAATGTGTGTGTTTCCCTCTCCCTGCACCAGGACCCTTGCCCCAGAGGGGGAAGTGCTAAAGCAAGTGGGGCCCATGTAGGCTCTCAGCTCATGTCAGCTGCAGACAGAGGTCCGATGCACTGCCTGTGCAGGTGCCCATGGCTCTGCTCAGACACAGCCTCTGGTGCAAGTCACCTTCATCCCTCACAGCCAATCACTGCCCTGACCTCTGCTGCCCCTACCGTGTCATAGAACTGTTCCACAAGGCAGGCAGGATGCGCACAGACTCTCTGTGTGTATGGGGGGCCACCACACACACACAGAGTGTGGAGTGGCCACCGTCAGAGATCTGGGTTGCTTCTGATGCACTGCTTGAGTAAGGGCCACCAATGGCTGCCACTGCCCCACCCAGGCTCTGCCCTGGCACCGGGTCACCTCTGCATCCCACAGTCAAGTCGTCTCCCTAGTCCTTGCTGTCCCAGGTCCAGTGCTGCACTGTGATGTGGAGTCTGTGAGGCTGGAACATTGGCTGGGCTTGAGCTGGGGTGTATGTGGTGAGGCAGCTGCCAGAAACCCAGCAGCCGCTAGGATCGACCTCTCTCCACCCTGCCAGGGGAAAAGCCAGTGTGCATGTGCTCTTCCCAAGAGGAATCCAGGCTTCCCACAGCCCTCCTGTTGGTACCACTGGTCCTCCAACCAGCCAAGGGCACTTTTCTCCCCCACATAGGCCCTCAGGACTGGGGCACCCAACCTGGGGCTTGTATCGCTCCCTTCCCAGGATAGCTCTCTGCCTGTCTAATCTCTCTTTTCCTCTGAGTTCCCTCCCAGGGGTACAGATCCTGACCCAAATGCTTCTCTTCCCTTCCTACTCAATTCCATGTGTATCTTTCTTGGTTGTACAGGAGTCCTCCTGCCAGTTTCCAATTTGTTTTCAGTGAGAATTGTTCCACATGTAGATGTATTTTGGATGTGTTCATGGGTGGAGGTGAGGTCTATGTTCTCTTACTCTGCCATCTTGGTCTGAATTCTGGGAAATCCATTTTCTTTATCTATGAAATGAAGGTCACAATTCTGTTTCTGACATGTTGTCAGTGTACAAAATGATGTATTTGAAGTACATGGTAAATTCTCCATAGACGGTCTCTACAATAATAACTAATATTGTTATAATTATTATTATCGAAACTGCTTGCTTAAGATCATCAAGCCTCTAATTAATATGTGTTTGGTATTTGAACATTAACTCTTAACAGTCATTTGAAATCCTTTTGTACCATTAAATACAACTAAACAACAGAAGTTGAGGGTATTTCCCTTACTAACCTCCTACAATGCCTATTTTGCTTTCCTTCTAGGGACCTTAGGATACTCTTGAATTGGACCTCGAAGAATGGTAGAACTGGTAGTGGATGGTAGAGAGACTAGCCACATTTGGGAAAGAGACCAGTTGGGAGATTTTAGTGGATAGTCTTGAGCAACAGAAAAATAACACCTCTGGATTCACTGCAGCCTCTGAGAGTCATTGAGCAAAGAGGTGATCTAATCAGTGATGCACTTGATCAGATCATTCAAGTGGCTTTTCAAGGAGGTTGTTGAAGGGAAGAGAACCATTTAAGGTGGAACTGGTGATATTTTAAAGATATTTTAAAGACCTTAATTAGGGCATTAACAAAAGCATGAAAAACTGTAAGGAGAATTTTATGGCTAGAACTAGGATTGAGCAACTGCTTTGATACTGGGAATGGGAAGGTTCCAAGTCTTCGAGACTGACTGTCAGAAAGAGTGATTGATAACTTAGCTCCTGAGCTTAGTTTATGAGCGTATGGAGAGGGGCAAGGAACATTTTGGCCCCTGTGTTTGAGGAGCCTGAGGACCATTGAGAGGCAGTTAGAAACGTGCAGCTGGAACCAGGAGAGAGCATGAAGTTTGATGCCAGAAACTTCTGCACAGCAATTATACTGTATAGATGAAGGCGTGCTTACCCAGTGATGGGGCTTACTGAGGGAAAAGGTAAAGTGGCTGGGCATTGGTCTTTGAGGAATGGTTTCATTTAAGAGTCAGGCAAAGAAGAAGGTGGAGGAATCATCACGAGGAGAAAGCAAGGTCAGTGTGGTAGAAGCTACCAAAAAGTCAAGGAGCTCATGAGAGGAGGGCACTGGTTTTAACCTCTAAGACATCACTGGAAATCTTTAAGAAATCAGGTTCAGTGGAGTGGGAGGGGCCCCTCTGCAAGGGAACTTAACCTGCCAGACTTGTTAAAATGAATATTCCTGAATTTGCCACAGACTCGGTAAACCATAGTATCTGAGACTGAGGCCCGGAGAATATGTATTTTTGACAACTTCCCCAAGTGATTCTTAGGTACAAAAAAAAGTTTGAGAACCACTGGAATAGAGAAGAATGTCATAGTACTTAGCGTGACCCTAAGCAGGCATTGGTTATTTTATACTTGTTTCTCTTAACCTGTAAAATGCTTTCAAGAGCCAAATGTCACTAGGCTCTGTCTCACGATTACAAAGGCCTGTGGAAAACAGTACCCTTAAAGCTTTCAGCTCTGTCTCAATGAGTTATACCTCGGCAGTGGGGAAATCCACTTTAAAGTAATATAATTTAGGCAAGCTGTACCAATATTTTCTGAAAGTTGAATTGAGAATTAGAATTAATTAAGAATTGAGTGCCTGGCCCATTATAAACAATCAAATTTTCTATTATTATAATCTAAAACCAATATTTTGTTTATAATTACAAAGCACCAAAACAAAGCTCAGCAAAGTCTTCTCGTTTAGTGAATTTGAGTTTTTAAAAGGCTGTAAGTCATTGCTTCAGAGCACACTGACACATGTAAGACATACATAAGATAAAGCACTGTGACACACACAAGAAAGACAAAGGAAGCCATAGTAATTAAAAATAACATTTTTCTTTTTTTAGGGAATATAAAGAATACTGATAAACTAAAAAAAGTGAATAAAAGCCACCTGTCATTTTGCCACCTAAAGATAACCACATATTGTTGCACAACCATCTAATCTTACCTGTTGACAGTGGTTCTCAAACAACTTACACAACTAAAAACATTGTTGAGGACCTCCAAGGAGCTTTTGTTTATGTGGGTTATATCTATTAATATTTATTGTATTAGAAATTTAAACAGAACATTTTTAAATGTTTCTGAATTTATTTAACAAAAATAAGCTCATAACTAATGGGTGACAATAGCAAGATGCAGGTGTGATTATTCACTCTTATTAACAGTCAACAATTATTAATAGTAGAAGTGATTTTTCAGTGACAGTATCTTGAGACTTTACAAATGATATTTCAGTGGCTTCACCAGGTATGCACTAGATCATCAATCAGGAGATGTAGATTTTAGCCTGACTCTGCCATAATGTTCATTTCTCTTGGCCTTCATTTCTACATAAAGAAGGTGGACCAAGGAAATATGTAGGTTTCCTTTCAAAATCCAAACTCATTATATGACTCAAGTCCCCTGGATGATCACAAGTCCCCCAGCATATGCTGGGGTCACCCTTTTCTGTACAACCAAGTCAGACAGTTTATGTACCTACCCCCAAGTCATAACAGGGTCTCGCCTTCCCATCTCTTCCCTCTTCCAAAGGCCATATTTCTAATGTGTTTAAGACAACAGGAGTTGTTTCTTATCTTCCCCTAAGCTGGGCCACACAGAAGCCCCCTCCTCTGCTGTTGCCGTACACCTGCCATGCTGCAGTCAGCTTCTATCCCTTAATGATGGTCACTGCCAGGACCTCAGGAACTGGCATGATTTTACATTTCTGCAGATCTCCTTAATATCTGTCATAATAGGAAATAAATGTATTCTCATACACATTCCATTAGCTGTCAGAGTAGTGCCTCTCAGGGTCCCACCTACCCCTCCTTCCAGATTTCCCTTGACCACACTTTGAGAACCGCTCCTCTGTGATAAACACAGAAAAGGACCCATGAAGGTGTTGTTCGTGGTATTGTTCCCACCATGGTGCCCAAGAAAGTACATGCTCAACAGAATTGTTGGGAAAATAGATAAAATACACATTTTAACCTAAAAAGACTTTTTTATTCAGTTTTTCACTCCATTTTTAATGGAGTTGCAATATTCTTGTCTTTGACACAAGCAACTTTGACTCTACAAGCTCCTGTAAGAGATTTTTAGCATTGAGAAATCCAATACTCAGACATCCAAGCCAGAAACAGCCCATATTTGTTGGCAAAAACCTAAGAAAAGAGTAATTTTAAGAAATCTCCAACCAGTGACTAAAAAAGCAAATGTGTGTTTATTGCATTACCTATAAGTGTTTATTGCGAATTGTCATAGGCAGTTTGGAGGTCTTGCCAATGACTAATTTTTCTGTAAAATTTTTGCCTTGCATGCTGACACTGTTTCATGTCATGTTTTCTTCTATAGCGTTATTCATAGTAGCTACCTAATAATTCATTGGATTTGGTGTATTTTGTTTATTAAATCCTGTACTGATGAATAATTAGATTGTGGTGATTTGTTTGTTTTTAGTTTTTCTGTATGTTACTGCTTTGGCACCTTTTAGACTATATCTTCCTACTCCCCTCAGAAGGGCATTCCTACCCACTTCAGAAGTGAAATTCTCAGCATACAAAAAATGTGTGAGAGACAGTGAGTGTGTATGTGTGTTTAACATTGTTAAGTGGCCCTTCAGAAAACATTACATCAATTTTGATTTGGTGAATTTTTTATTTTGCTTATCATTGAGTATTGAGAATTTTGCACACTGACCCTGTCAAACCTTTAAGTCTACTCGTGAACATTAGACAGTGTTTAGAATTAGGAATAGGGCTTGTGAACAGATCATCTTCCAAATGATAAGAGAAGAAATGGCTTTCAGGACAGCAGGCATCATTACCTTACTTTCCAATGCGAAAGGAAGCAGGATTCTCAAAATCCTTTTCAAAGGATATTAGAATCTTGTGAACAGAGACTCAATAGGTGACAGTGTTATTTTCACATCTTCTTCAATACACCAAGGCAGTAAAAGAAGAAGCATTAGCACCTGGAAAGAAAACTCCACTGACACAGAATTCTACATTAAATCATCAAAGCTCTCTGCTGAGTTAACACCTGTAGATACAGAGCTCAGCAGAAGAAAATTATACCTGTCTAGTCACATGCCCAGGTAATTGAAAAGTCATGACAGATATTATTTTGTGCTGTATATTTTGACACATTTAACAGTATCCATTTATTTAGTGATGTAATTATTCTGTATGTGTTCCCTCACCATCCAATCCGATAAAAAACTATAAGGAGAACACTCATGTCTGAAATATTAATATAAATAATTTGGTTGCATTTTAAAGTATATGAAAAATTATGTCATTGCAAGGATTATTATATCTTAATCATTTCTATAACTCTGGAATTTGTTTCCTTATGCATGCCTTAATTTATCTTAATGATTCAAAGTAATAAGACAGTGATTATTGGTGGAAATCACTGCTGCTAGAAAATTTGACTTTTTAAAAAATCTTTACATGTTTTTAGAGAAGAGGTTCTGCAACCCTCAATTATATCAGATATCAGATCACATTATATCAGATCAAATTAGATCAAGTTACACCAAATTATATCAGATCAAATGTCTATACTTGACTAGAAGATTTATAGGAAAAACTAGTATCATTTCTATATAAGATCACCATAGTCTGATTCTCAGAAGTCTTCATAACTTGGTAGCATCCTCTCCCCGCACCCCTAACCCATGTCAACCAACACACCCATGTGCACACGTTCACATGCACATGTGAGCACATGGCTGTTCTTTAGTGTAAAATCTTGTCCTTCTCTGGGTGCCTCCACTTCATCAGTTTTTCCTTAGACCATGTTTCATTGGGAAGTGGTGGTGTGTGCCTACCGCAGACTCTCCTAGCAAAGTTTCTGAAAGTACAGCCTGAGACTCACCTCATATGAAATAGACTCTGGGGGCAGGGCCATGGTTTTCCTCTGTAAGCTTTCCCATCTTCAGGTAGCCACTTGGGAAGCCTAGTTTAAGTGACCTAGCCTCATTCGGGAAGTTTAGAGATAAGACCCAGGGTCTAGCTCCAATAGGGAAATGTAATCATAATGTAACACTGTTACTTTGAGGGCCTCAGATGGCAAATACTGCTGATGCTTCTTTGCTGATGAAGTATTGATTGGGACCTCAGGGAGGAAAGACAAGATGCCTTGAATCTTTAAGAGGACTTATCATGTAGAAAAAGAGTCCAGAGAACCTTCCCTTTTTTTTTAACTCATTAATTCAGCAAATATTTACGAGTTACTATTAAGCATCAGGCATTGTTCACAGAGGTTACATTCTAACTGGGGGAGAAGACAAGAAATATCAACAGTGGCACCAGAATACCATGCAGACTTCAAACTGGAGAATATGAGAGTTGCCTGGACAGCTATTTTACAGTGTGTGGTCAGGGAAGACCTGGCCTTCAGTGAAACTCAAGAAATGTAAGATAAACTAGAGGGCCATAGCTGAGTGAAGATCAAGAAAGTATCTCAGAGCGAGGCCCAGCCAGCCCTGAGGTGGGGCTGGGTTTGGCGTGTTTTGGGAGGAGAAAGACGGCCGGTGTGACCGATGTATAGTAGGTGAGTAGAGGCAGGTACAAAAGATGTAGGAAATTCTGGCAGGTGCCACATTGTATATGGTATGGAGGACAGAGGTGGGAACCAGTTCAGGGTTTTCAGGGAAATCATGTGATCATAATGTGATCATCAAAACCTTTCAAACTACCCTCTGGCTGCTCTGTATAGAACGGATTGCAAGGGGACAGAAGAGGAAGCCCAGAGGATTTAGGAAGTTAGTAAGCCGTTCAGTGAGCTATGCCAGAAATGATCTTGGCTTGGACTCTGGTTGTGGTAGAGATGGTGAGAAGTAGGTGGAGTCAGGTCACTGGATGTTGCAGAGTAAAGGCGACTTCATTGGTGACTTGATTAACCTCCTCAGATGATGGCTTTTTTAGTGTTGTCTCAGATGGTTTGAAACAGCTCTCATGTAAAACTCTGAAATTCTGGCTTCCCTTAAAAAAACAGAGTATCTGGCTACTTGGAACCTGAACTCCCACATGAGAACAGACGTCAGAGCTGAGTGCTGTTTTCCCTTTTTAAGAGATGGGTATACTCTGATTTATAAAGACATGTCGCCACGTCTCCCTGACAGTGAGGCTGTTGTTGGTTGCCATTTATCATCAACTTATCCTATTGTTTTTCTTATTTCATGCCCACTTAGTTTATTTACCATACCCTATAGACCTTTTAATTTGTGGATCTCACCTCTTATAGTCTGAAATTAAAGTGGCAAATAAATAAATAGGGCTTTAAGGTACCTAAGAACCTCTATAGAGCTGAAAAATAGCCTATTTAGCAGAATACTAACAAATAATAGTGTTCTTTAAAACCAGCTTATTTTATTTGTTGTAAGTCAGGTGATTACCCTTGGGGGCATTGCCTGGAAGCACAAGAAAGGCTTTGGGTTGTGCTGTCAGTGTTCTCTGGTTGCACAAATTTGTTCACTTTGTGAAATGCACTTATGCACACTTACATGTGCACATTATGTATATCATGCTTCACTTATAACTAAAACCAGTATCTTTTTTTTTTTTTTTTTTGGTATGTGGGCCTCTCACTGTTGTGGCCTCTCCCGTTGCGGAGCACAGGCTCCGGACGCACAGGCCCAGCGGCCATGGCTCACGGGCCCAGCCGCTCCGCGGCATGTGGGATCCTCCCGGACAGGGGCACGAACCCGTGTCCCCTGCATCGGCAGGCGGACTCTCAACCACTGTGCCACCAGGGAAGCCCCAGTATCTTTTTTTAAGAATAGTTTTAAGTATAAATATACTTGAGCGTTGTGGTTTTCACAGATTGTCTTTTGCTCTTTCAGCCAAGCCAAAGCCATGTACTCCTGTAAAGCAGAGCACAGCCATGAGCTTTCCTTCCCACAGGGAGCAATATTTTCTAATGGTAAGTACACCCATTCCCTTTGCTTAAGTTTATCATCATGGGGAGGAGGAAGAAGGAGTGGTGTAGCGATGAGTCTAAAGTAGAAGCCAGGAAACTCAGAATCATGTCCAACCTCTCATACCTGTACAAGTGAACGCATCAAATCCCTCTAGACCCCAGTTTCCTCCCCTGTGTCAGAGAGAGAGTGATTGATTATATAAATGCAAAAGGCATTTCCAGCTTTACAGGTGCTGTGACACTGTTTTGACAGCTTGAGTATATATGCATACAATCTGATGTGGATTTTTACCCATTTGTGTATAGAATTATTTGAAGCTAATGTTGACTGAGTGATATTTCTTTATGTATTTTAATTTTTGCCAGTGTACCCATCAGTGGAACCAGGATGGTTGAAGGCAACATATGAAGGCAAAACAGGACTCGTCCCAGAAAATTATGTTGTCTTCCTCTAATACTTTTTAGTGGATGGCAGTATCTTCATGGTATCCATGGTAACAAATAATAAGTGCTATGATTTTATCTGACACAGATATGGGGATCAGCCTGCTAAAATGAAAACAGTCAATTTCTACCAAGTTTTACACCAGCAGACTATGTGGCTCCCTATTAATGGAAAGGGAAAAAAAATGTTTAAATTGTTTGCCATTCTTTTTAATTTTGGCTAGTTTCATATTTTAAAATAGCTTATCCTCTCCTCCCCACTCCCCCTTTTTTTTGGAAAAGTAACTCTCCACGATGTCTCTTTCATAATAATTATAGAATCTCAAATACTGTGTTAAGTACTATATCCCAGAAATTTGGAAACCAGAAATCTGCTATAAGACTTTTGAAATCTGCCCTTTACTGTCTGGTGTTCTCTGAGAAACCTTGAAATCATTACTAAAAAATGTAATTTAAATTGTTCATTTATTATTTTTTCTTAAAAATATACTGCTTTTATATATGATTGTTTTGCTGGTCCTAAACATTTCAAGGAAATAAGGAGTTTTTCTTAACATAGGTTTATTTTTATTTGTTTACCAAGTAGATGATAATATTCAAAAGCAGTAATGAGTAATGTATATGATGTCTGTAAATGAAACCAAATTAGGTCGTACACTGATTCCACTGTAAACATTCTATCCAGCATTCCAGATGCCTTCTCTGGGCTTAGAGCAGGATTCAGCAAACTATTTCTGTAAGGGCCTGATAATAAATATTTTGGGCTTAACAGGTCACGTGGTCTCCATCACACTACTCCACTCTGCCATTGTAGCAGAAAGCAGCCATAGACAACATGTAAATGGCTGTGGCTGTGTACCAATACTGCTTTCTTTCAGGACACTGAAATTTGAAAATCATGATTCTCACGTGTCATGAAATATTAAGCTTCTTTGACTTTTAAAATTCCATTTAAAAATATAAATGTTTTTAGCTGATGGGCCATACACGAACAGGTGACAGGCCAGATTTGACCCATGGGTCATGGTTTGCTGACCCCTGGTTTAGAGGATGTGTAAAACTATCTTTATAACTTTGAGATTTTATGAAATTTTATTCCATTAACATATAAATACTGATAAATCATATGCACATATCCTCTGCTGGTAGCATTATAGGGGTATCACAAATGTATAATTACAGTAATAGGAAAACAATGTAAAAGTGCAGTACACAGGCATACAACTTAAATTGTACTTGTAACTCTGTAAAGTGTGAAAGTATTTTATTGATATCTAATTTTGGCTTTTGAGAAATTGTCCTACAAATGATAAAGATGCTGTTTTAGGGACACTATGCCTTCTAAAGTCTACGCTTAGTTGAAACATAATCTAAACATAAAGGTACAAGATTCTTAAATTATTTTGAACCAGAGATTGAAATTGTTTCATCATCTCTAGCAGTAATAAAGTCATACATAATTTTCTGTTATGCCTTTCAATTTACAGCCTTTATTAGGAATTTCACTGAATTTATAGGGCATAGAAATAGGTGTTTACTATCCATTTATATTTACCATCAACATCTGATCATTCATCAATCATTATTTAAATTATTTCTATTTTAATAATCCTCATATTATTTCTATACATATCTGCATATGGCAAAGAGCCTTTCTTCTCAAGATTCCAAAAAGCTGGTTCCCTGCCATCTACTGCCACAGCACTGGCTCCCTTGGCCACAGTATTTTACTTCTTACTTCAGAGTTCTTCACTGTACAGACACTCAGGTATTGACTGTAGACAGTTCTTTTTACGTGATATTATGATCTGTAATCTCAATCTCTTCTTTAAATTAATGTTTCTAGAGTCAATAGGTTAAATTATACACACACACATATACAACTATGCCTTGGAGCATGTATGCTTTTAAAATTAAAAATGGAATAATGGATTAGGATTTAAAGGTAAAGTGAATAACAGTAGGCAGAATCACAACCAGAAAGAAATATCAGTGCATTGAAATAAAGGAATAAGAAATATTTAATGTTGTAAAAATTAGTAATATAATGAAAAAATATGATACATTTGTCTCCTTTTTTTTTACCTGCTAGTGTTGATTTTTTACACTATAATTTTGTATTGCTAGAACTTCTTGGTCTCTGGATCCTTGGTGGTCCTTAGTAATAGTAATTGTATTGCTGACACCCTGACTACCCTCTGCTGGAACAGAGGTAATCTCTCTAGTAGACCAGTCCCTTAGTCTAAAACACCCTCAGTTAAAGCACCCTTGCAAGCATCTGGCATCCTACTAAATTAGAGCCTCTTAAGGCAAATTGATTTTCTTTCAAAGACCAACTTGACTCCAAAAAGTGATTCAGAGTCCTACTTCACTTGCTGCTGCATAGAGAAATCGCAACCTTCATTTTATTTTAACACAGGCCAGAGTGTTCCTGCCTCTGAGTTGTCTGTGAACTAATTCCACAGATGCTCAGTGAGGAATTAAAGCATTTGCTGTTAAAGACATGGGCGTGAGGCCCCTCTCCTTTCTCTTTGAGGCATATATTGTGGCAGTACTTGATATGGTCCCTGTTTTGAAACAGACTACAAAAATGCTTGTTCAAATTGTGCTTTTGTTTGAAGTTTTAATCTTACAGATTTGTGAGGATAGTCTTTTCTTCATATTGATCGTATGTGGAAGCAAGTCATGGCCATATGCTAGAGATAGACTGAAGCTGCTTTTCCCTAGAAATGTTTCCAACAGAAAACGTATTTATGAGCATTGGGAAAATCAGGATATGTGTTCTAAATCACATGGAATATTAATTACACAAGAAGGTAATGCCAGTCACTAGAAGAGGATCACATTTGAAATTATAACAGCGTTTCAATAATGAAACCTTAGCTTTTCAGAGACATAGTAAAGATATGTTAGAACTGCCATATGCACACCTTTGAAACACACAACGTGGGTGCCCTAATCACTGCTGACAGTATAATCAGTATGAGAGTGAGATTGATGAGTCCAAGTCAATCATCTCATCTGTTATGTGAAAAAATCCTCGAGTACAAAACTTTTACGTGTATTACAGGTGATTTTGTTGTGCTGTAATGCCACCAACTTATAGGAACTAGTCAGTTAACTGAAGGCTTTTTCTGTTGTGTGTAAATGTCTGAGCAGTGAAATAATCTTTGTATTCCTGTAAAGTCTGTGAAGTATGAGAAAGTGCCGTTTCTCCTTGTTACATGAGAGTGGTTTTACCAGTTGTGTTGGCGCTCTGTGCCTTGCACTGTGAATGGGCATAATCAGGCTTCCCAACAGTGGCTCTTTCAAGAAGGGTGGAGATTTTTTGTAAATGCACCTTACAATCCCAAACTACCCAGGTTCTCAAATAGCAAAAGTAGGAAAAGAGACATAATGATTTGGAGTTTATTCCTATTCTGTGATAATTGATTTTACGTATTGTGGCGTGCCTCCTAAAAATCCACCAAGATGTAAGGAAAGTAAATCTGACCCTGCAGTCCTGTGGAGACAGCACCTGCCGACTTCTTCACTCTCAGCCTCATCTTCAGGTCTGTCCGTGTCTGATGTGCAGAGGATATCATTCACATGGATGCTGATTTAGAAGAGTCCCTCAGAGCCTTTCTTCAAACAACTTCAACTTCAATTTAGCTCCCCAATTATGTATTTGGGATGCCTTAATTATTTAGAACCCCATCTTGATTTGTACTCTATTGACTGAAGTTAGAGGAGGTGGACCAATTTAAGAAGAGATTTTATTCTTTGGTTTTACAATACATTTGTAATTTACAGCTGTTACTATGTCCTAAGATCAGGGAATTGGACCCCAAAGTCATATCTCCTGGTAAAGAAAAAAGGCAGAGACATGATTATTGTCTAGAAGTTGTTTTCCTCTTTAGTAAAATTTTCCCACTTAGGGTAGAAATTGCTATTTACTTTTCCCTCCTACCTTGTTTGGTTACCTTACAAACTCAAAACACTTTTTCCAGGTGAATAGTCTATTGAATAAACTTCTGAATAGTCTGTATCCTACCTGTCTCCCGTTGATCCACAGACTTAATTCAGGTATTTCTCAACGAGTCTCACATCTCCTAACCATATTCACTGTATCCGTTTTTTGTCACCAGTAACTCTGTGCCTCAAATCTATGTGGTAGTGACCTCAGACAAATTCACACTTAGGAATGACATGGTCTTTTAGAGGATCAGATCAACAAATAGGATTTTTCACTTTTTTTCAGGCAGGTGCATTCACTGTTTTAAATAACAGATGTCAAATAAGTTGATAGCACTCACAGCAAGCCACAGACAGAAAACTGATGCGCATATTCTAGACCAAAGTTTAGAAGCTATTTCATGACTTAGGGAACCCAACAGGTTATACTCTTTCCTTGGCACTCATGGGAGAGATGCCAGGTTCAGAGGTTGAACATTCCTTTCTTGGTGCCATAGGGAGAAAATGGAGTCTGTGTGCTTGCTGAGGAGTCTCAAAAGGCAGGGCCATTTACGGTTATCACAAACATAAATATCCTCCATGATCCACGATGGTCATGTTCAGGGCCACGTGAGGACCTTCAGTGTTGGGGAGAGTGCCTACCCCACCTTAATTAGATGATCACTTTCTCCCCTTTTATCATCTCTTGGCAGTGTTTCCCATGGTCTTTACCCTTCCAGAGCCCAACCTGGACTTGAATCCATTGCCTCTTAGATTAAAACTGTGCATTGTTTTTTATATGGCGGTTAGAGATTTTATATCTGCCTTTGTATCTTCAGTCATGATGTATGCTTAAAAGCTGAGATATCACATATTGAGGGCTGCAATTTCAAGAGTCTTTTTGAACTCTTAGCTGAAGCCTTTCCAAATAAATAAGGAGTGTGGCAGGGAAGACGACTGTTCTTTTTTGTTTTGTTTTGTTTTGTTTTTTAATTTGAATCCTATTTATATACTGTTAAATTTGAGGTACTATAGTTTATATAAAAGCTAAATATTTAGATGACATATTTCAGTATTAGGAATTTGTCTGCAGCCATTAACATAACAAATTAAATAATAGATATGATGAAAATGATTGTCAGTAAATTATCATATTGAATTTTTTGTTTATTTTGTAGTGTCTTGTATTTATCTGCACTTCATGTATATATATGCACGCATACATATACAAACATGTAAATAACTTCATGTTATTCCATATCTAAATTGCCACAGTATCTTTAATGTATGTTTACACTGTATTTTAAATTACTTTAAAAATAAACTATGTAAGCACATTTTAATTTAGTCCTTGTACTTGAAAACCCAGTGTGTTGGAGGGCAGCTGTCTTGGATTCATATAGAAAAAACCCCAAAGTTTCAGGTATTGTGAATGGTCATTTTGGGTGTGGCTGAATGGGAAAAAATCATAGCAGAATTGATAACTTTTAGATCCTGATAATTGGACCTTTTCCCGAGAAATTGGCATTATGAAAGATCAAGAAAATGTTAATAATGCAGATGTCTACAGGAAGGAGAATCAAACAGATCATAAACAAATTATCAAAAAACGGGTATGCAGGCTTACCTGAAAATAAGTCTGTGGAAGTTTACAAATGTGCCATGGAAGAAGCATCAACATACAAATAATCCCCTTAGATTTTTATTAGTTTTATGATCCTTTTGGTCACTGTTTGACTTCTAGCTAAAATTTTGCTTTTCTTCATCAAAAAAAAGGGAATCGTATATTTATTTTGCGCTGCTAAATGGATTATTAGAGTGTAACAAATCCTTGCAAAAACTAAGCCTGACTGCTTAGTAACAGGACCATTGGGCATACAACCTGATTTGTTCAAATGGATTGTAACTTTCTTCAATATCAAGAGGAGAAGCAATAAATTCACGACAAAGACCTGTTGAGCTAAAAAGGTATTAATGTGAATAAATTCCAGTATGATTAAGCAGGAAAGAACTGTTAGGATAGGTAATAGAGATCATTGTGGATCAGCTACTGTTTGAGAGTATTGGGTTAGAAGGAACTGACCTAGATGGAATCTCTTGTAAATGATATTTTAGAAATAATGAAAACAAGCCATCTCCTAACAGGCAAAGATGGAATGATTTGAGCAACAAAATAAGTCATGTAGTATTGGATAATCGGATTATAATCCAAAGTATAAAATATCCATGAATCCACACTGATACAAGGAAATGGCAATAAATTTCATTTATATAAATAAATGTAAAATAGGAGAGAAGAAGCAAGTATCCTTTAGAGAAGAATTTCAAATAACCATTAGAATTTTATTACCCTTCCCTCTAGGGATTAGAGTTTAACCCTTCCCCACTTGAGGATGCTCTATAGACTTAATGACTAGCTTCTAAAAAGAAAAGTTCAGAAAAACTATTGTACCTTTACAGAGGAAAAGCCTGGCAGACAGGATCTTAACCGACTGATAAAAGTTAACATTATCAGTGATATCATGTGGTTGTCTTGTACCCCGTAATATGATGTGATGAGAAGAGCATACCTCTATGGGTTTTTTCCTCAAAATCCATAACTCCAGTCTAGTCATTAGAGGAAAAAAAAAAAAAAAAAAATCAGACACATCCAGATAGGGGACATTCTACAGGATAGATACTAGGCCAGTACTTCTCAAGATTGTCAAGATCATGAAAAACAAAAAAATACTGAGAAACTCACAGATCGGGGAAGACTTGGGAAACTGGACCCCTGGATTACATCCAAGAAAGGCAAGAAGACATAAATGGAAAAACTGGTGATGTCCAAATGAAATCTAAAGTTTAGTTAATAATGTAAAAAATTAAAACAGTAACAAAAAGTAGCCACAAGATAGTGACGTGTACTGGGAACATCTTATTTCCTTTTTGGAATTTAAGTTACTTTTATTCAAGATTTAAATACTTTTACTTGTTTCCCCCTAAATTGTGTTCTGTATGTGGGACATGTTGCCTGTTCATCTCTGAGTCCAGGCAGCAGATCACAGCTTGTTCTACAGTAGGGTCAGCCCCTTTCTTTAAATGAATGAATTCGTTAACAAAGAAACAATCATATAAATATTTCTAGAATTTAGAGAATGCAATTGTAGGCTTGTGTTGTTTTTGTGTCTGTGTCTCCTTGCCCAGGAGTAGTGGAATTCATTCTTTAACACCCTCTGAATACATGGTTCTACTTTGGAGTTCTAATGGAGAAAACATACCCTTCCCCCATGAACACTGTACGTTCTTAAGGATAGAGATTACGCAAGATTTGATCTTCTCACTGTTAGAACTGTAAATACTTGATTAAGCTGGATGATTTGGGAGTGATGTTGAAGAACTCAATTTTTTAAACCATTAAATACAAAATAACCCCAAATTTTGAAAATTAAGCTACACTAAACTTACAGTTGAATTTCTTGGGCCAGAGAAGTTGAGTTCTTAAAATTGAAATTTTGCACAGCCAAAAATCGAGAAGCAAAAATCTTTTCTAAGTTTCTTACACAGCAATTCTTCCTATTAAAAAAAAAAAATTGATGTAGATGAGAGCATTTGAAACCTCTTCATATGGGATACCCTTGGGAACACAAATCCCCAAAATACTGATTGAATACTTACAAGTGCTGCTGCTGGGTATTTAGGGTCAATGAGCCAAGCATGGCATTCAGCAGGACTCTGCCTTTTTATAGAAATAAGTTATCTGAAACATTCTACCTTTCCAAATTACCAGCAGCCAATCTACTAAAAAAGAGCCCCTGGGTCAGCCTGGGCTAGAGAAAGGAAAATAATAACATATATCTCCCAATACTCGTCATGTATTTTGATATTCACTAAGTTACATATCTATGGACAAGCAGATTTTTCACAGAATGAATGAGTCATAAGTTGCCATAGCAACTACAGTTCAAACGGCTCTCAAACATTTTTGGAGCAACTAAAGCAGAATTATTTCTTCAAATAAATCATGCTTGGAACCCAATATGTTAAACAGATACGAGCCAAGCTGCTAGTGTGTGCATCTACATGTGTTAGGGAATGTTTTCCCTTCCCCCATCCAGGCCCACAGCTTTTGGCATCTCTTAGAATCCTTACGGCTTTTGAGAGCAAGATTTGGAAATGACTTAGTCTAAATCTCTCATATCGCTAATTAGAAAACTCAGGGCCATATCAGCATGTTTTCAGTAGAATCCTGGAATTCTCTCTCTGCTGTGACCTGACCACCAATTTTTAGGTGTGTGGGGAGGGCAACTTGTCACATGCTTTGACCTTTAAAAAGTCTAACTTTATCTGAAAAGGATATTCTCTGATGAAGAATGTCTTCCCTGATGGGTACACATGGAACAGAAGCCAAAAAGTAATATTCAGCCAGCCTTGGCTATTAAAAAAAGGAAGAAAAAAAATTGTTTTTCTTTTTGGTGTGTGAAAATTTCTAAAAAGTTGGTATAAAAGATCTAGCCCAGTGCCTTGTACCTAGTAGATATTACTGGATAATAATTATTATTAAAGACTTTAGGTGTTTGGTAGTTGATTTTGCAACTCTCGATGTAAATGGCAAAAGAACCAGTGAAACCTTAAACTGCAATAATAGAAGTTAAATAATGGCTCCAAAAATATGGTACACAGCCACAAATCTGATGGTCTCCCTTACACTGTTACATGATCCTCTGATCCTTCCAACTACTGGATGTAGTGGATGCCAATTTTTTTTTAAGAAAAGAAAACTGAGAGTGAAAAGTTATTTTCTCCAACTTACCAAAGGTCAAATAGTTGGTAGTGGCAGAGCTTGGGCTCAAGCCCATGTGTCCTTATTTAAAATCCGGTACTCTTTACAATGAAACACTTTTTTACTACACTAAGTGGAGTGTGGTAAAACTTCAAATGCCACCATACTTGAAAGAGGTCTTTGGCAAACTCAACCTTACCCAGAAGAAAGATGAAGATGGTGAGGTGAGGGGATTCACGCCCTATTCTGTGAAAATAGTTTAAGACCAGAGTGTTGCTGCACCACTTGTAACCTTCAGACCATCCAAGAGCTATTTAGAAATGCAGAATCTCAGACCTTCTGAAGCAGAATCTGCATTTTAATGAGATCGAAAGATCATTTGTATCAACACTGCAGTATGAAAAGCACTGGTATACTGGAACTTTCAGTGAGGGCTTTGGGGAGATCTAAGGGCAAGAAGAGACAGGACTTATGTCTTATTTTTCCAAAAGTCAAAGATAGGACCCCTTAGAAGAAGTCAGAAAAAATGATGGAAAGGTTAAAAAAACAAAGTTTTACCACTAGCTCTTCAAAACATAGAACTCAAAAAACAGCTTTCTTTCATAGTGTTTAAGTGCATCGGGATGACTCACCATTTGTCAGGATTTCACAGAGGAAATAGAACAATTAAATGGGAGTTTAGAGTCACTGAGCACCAGGACCTATGCAAGTCATTGGAGCACCTAAGTAAATTAGACATTATTCTTCCTTGCAGGAGGACCATGGTTTAGTGGGATAACAGATAAAAGTCAATGAAATGTAATATAATGAAATGCTAAAAAGAGTAAGTATTGAGTGTTATAGGGGTAGAGAGATAGGGCATTATTCTGAATCCAGGAGATGGCAGAGGCGATGAAAAAGTATATAGATTGGATGCAGAGAAAGAAGTGTGGATGATTGTACCTGGATGCACAATGCCGTCATCCAGCTAAGTATGGATGAACTGAGAAGCTGAAGGGAGCAGGTCTCTGCAGTCAGGTGGGATTGCACCTTGTACAGAGGAAGGGGCTCATAGAGAGGACGGGCTGAGGGAAGGAATAGAGTGAAGGATGGGAGAGGGCGGGATGAGCTGCACTTATTCTTTTTTCATGTCTTCATCCTTTCAACTAACATAGTGCCAAGCACTGTTCTAGTTGCTCACCATTTTAAAAAACTAGGTATGATCTTTGTTCTCAAGGAGTTCATAGCTCAATAAGGGAGAGAGACATGAATTAAAAACAGTACAAATGAGGTAAGTGTGGTAGGGGCACAAATTGTGAAAGGTTTTACATATGAAGGGAAACGTCCTAAGTAGACCTTAAAGGATGGAACATCAACAGGGAATGAAGGGAGCAAAGACCCAGAGACTTAAAGTTGATTGGGGTTTCTCGTGGATTAAAGCTAGTTCTAAGTAGCTGGGAAGTCGAGTGCTTGCACTGATATATTGGCATGAGATCGTGGGAGGATAGGATGAGGTACAAATGAGCAGTGTTGATTGCATGAGGGCCAATCTGAGGCGGTACAGAGGGCTTCGGGAGAATGATGTGATAAGATTTACCTTTAGGAAGACCAGAACGGAGGTTGAGCGTTGTGTTTCGTGTGTGTTGGCCCCTGCAAGCTGAGGAGGCAATGTTACATCAACCCTAGAAAAGACAAACAGGGCCAGACCAAGGGAATGATTCATTCCAGAGGTCGAAGTGACATGACATGGCCACTGTTTTCAATGAGTAATTTAGGGGATTCAGATGTGGCACAGATGTCTGTAGGTTGCTGGGGAAGGATCAGCAATACTACCAATGGGCAAAGTTACCAAGGCTGAAAGAAGTAACCAAAAGCCCCAGGCACATTTAGTGGTTGGAACTGGTTGGTAGGCATGGTGATGTAGACACACCTGGCCTGAGCCATTCCTCTTTTGCGGAGCCCTGCAGGCACTGACTAGCAGCAATGCTTAGAGACTGATTGCTTCATGCTGCCCATAAAATCAGGGGCTTTAACCTGGGTTTCAAGGATGGAATTCAGGGGATGGGGAGGCTGTAAACTCCCTAGTTTGTCTGTGTATATGCATGATTTTCCCCTCAGGAAGAGGGTCCATAGATACGATCAAACTCTCAAATTTCAGCCCCACTGTTGACCCATCTCCTCCCAATACCAAGAATACTAAGTGCTGCAAATGCTGCTGTGTACATAGTAGCTAAAAGTTGTGGCAATAGTGTCTGTCAGAACCAAGGGTTGACTCTGAAGGTGGGAGTGGAATTTGACTTGGGAACAACTTGACCTAAGGAATGAGGCTCAGCTGACTAAGCTTAAAAGCTCAGGCCAGCCTACTGCTGTGCCTACTTGATGAGGAAATGGTCAAAGAGACCGTGGACGTACCTAGGGGAAAGTCATAATGAGGGGCCAGTGGGAGTTGCAGAGCATTTAGACCCCAGTGTCAGTCTGTTGCCTGGGGCCAAGTTATGACCTAGAAGCTGAGGAGGTGGCCTTTCTTCGGCTTTGTGAACTCACAGGATCCTTGTGCCAGAAAAAAATTTCTGGCCATTGCAGAACTGAAGGGCCCTGTCATTCTCTCTTCCATGATGGGCCTCTCCAGGACTCCAGGGGCAGGTCAGTCTTCCCTCTACTCAGGGAGTGTTTAGTGGTGTGAAGCACAAAGCTCAGGGGTTGTAGAGTGAGTGAAACGGCCAAAGGTGGCAGAGCTGGTCTTTGCTACTAGATTTACTACTAGATTTTACTTTTAGTTTTGTCGTGGCAATATTTATGAAGTATGGTTTTGATGTGTTAGCCATTTTTTCTTAATATATGTTAAAAATAAATACATAGCTATAAGGTCTGTTTAGGTGAGAAACATTGCTTTGAATAAACCAAATGCCCCTTAAAGCTTTAAAAGAGTTGCTTTTCTTAGTGATAATGAAACTTAATGAAAACAGTGGGGAATTGCTTAAGGACCAGCTCGCCTCTACCTTCTGCCTTTTACAGTTGTAGGGGGTGAAGGAAAGGAGGGGCAGAAAGAATCAAAATTCCAAATTATGTTTGGCGAGTGTGGTAAGTAGTTTTCCAGAAGTGGCAGACAGTCTTCACCACACATTCCTTCCCTCCCTGTAAGTACATGCCTCTCCACCCATCAAGAACTGGAGCAAGTCATCTTCCTCCTAAATCTGGGCTAGCTTATGACTTACCTTAATGAATAGAACATGGTAGAAGTGCTTCGCCAGCTCTGGGCCAGCTTGGGGAAGCCAGCCACTCACTGCGCTGTGAAGAAGCTAAGACTAATGTAATCGATTATTTGAAGAGGGAAAGGGAGAAGTCATGTGGAGTAGCATCATCACATGCTCCAGCCAGCTCTGTGGACCCCAAAAATCAACTGTGAACACAAAAACTCACTTGCCCAAGTCCTGACACATAAAATCATGAAAAATAATGAATCCTTTTAAGCCACCAAATTTTGGCACAGTCTGTGTAACAATAGATAATTGAAACAGTAATGATGGGACCATAGCAATGAGAATCCCGGAGTTCCTCTGCTTTGTAGCTCAGTATGGTGAACACTGTCAGTTGTTTCCCAGTGCTCTCAATGTTCTCCTTTCTCTCACAGTAATAGGAACCCCAGTTTTTTAGCTAGGGACATAGCAGCTCAAAAGAAAGATTACATTTTCCTTTGGTGTTATGTGTGGCCATGTGACCAAATTCCAACAAATGGGATAAGAGAATAAATAATTACTGCTTCCTTTTGGTTCTTAAAGCTAGGAGGCAAGCTCTCCTTCACCTTGTTCCTTCATTCTACTGCTTGGAAAATGAGTGATTTTGTACCACACAGAAAGAGTGGATGGAGCAACAAGATAAAAGTCTGGGTCCCGCATGACTGCATAGAACAGAACTGACATCCTCCTAGACCATCTGCTTGTTACATGAAAGAGAAAGTTGTACTTTGTTTAAATCCTCTGTCCTCTGTTGCATGTGTCTGCATTTGTATGCTAACTAATACATTCGGTTTCTGCTGGCCTACAGATCTTGGAAGCAGTGATGCCAGGAGGAGAGACACAGGGCCATCAGCCCAGGGGCTTCCCTAGTAGCTTCCATGAGGTCAAAGTGCTGCCAAGGAAGGGAGTAATTGGAAGTAGGTGTGATTGGCTACTCAGCTTGGGGAGTTTGTCCCTAGCAAGTGTAGTCCTCGCAGATAAAGAAGAGCTGTGTCTGCCAACTGAGTACATATGCCTTCCGTGTGGGCTAAGTTCACGAAGTGGACTCTGGATCTTCTCCATTCAGGAGTGTGCCTTGTGACCTGAATTATGATTTCATCACAGCCTATAATACCTGGGTTGCAACTGCCCATTACCTGTTTGTGTTCCACTAGACTGAGCTCCAGGAAACCATATTCTATGGGCCCAGGGAAGGAGTTCTGTATAAGTTGCCTACCCCAAATCTGGTCTTCCTCCTTCCTTAATGAAACCTAGACTTCATTTAAAGTGACAATATGCCCAGTTGAAGAACTGTATTTCGTGAACTCCTGTGCAATATGAAGACTATCTGATACAGTTTCTGCCACTGAGATGTAAGTAAAGTTATACATGGGAAATTTCTGTGAACGTTTTGGGGTTTTTTGGAATAAGTGCTACCCCATTCTTCCTCATGATTTCACTTCTTATTCTTCCTGCCTGGGAAATGGATGAGAGCCTGGAGGTGAAGCGACTGTTTTGCGTCCATAAAAGTGAAAGCAAGGGGCTTCCCTGGTGGTGCAGTGGTTAAGGATCCACCTGACAACGTAAGGAACACGGTTTGAGCCCTGGTCTGGGAAGATCCCACATGCCTCGGAGCAACTAAACCTGTGAGCCACAACTACTAAAGCCCACGGGCCTAGAGCCCGTGCTCCGCAACAAGAGAAGCCAACGCAATGAGAAGCCGGCGCACCGCAACCAAGAGGAGCCCCCGCTCGAGGCAACTAGAGAAAGCCCACACGCAGCAACGGAGACCCAATGCAGCCATAAATAAATAAATAAATAAATAATTTTTTTTAAAAAGTGAAAGCAAGAAAGAGCCTGGGACATTTATATCATCGTGGAACCTAATTCCAAATTGTGCTGTTTTGTGAGGAAAAACCTGTATTTGGTTAGACACTGTAGTAGAGTTTCAGTTACAGTCAGCCAAATGAAATACCTTCCTCCTTATCATTTTACTAACCCAAATCATTTGCAGCACTGAAGAATATCAATCATGGAGAAATGCTGTGCTTAACATACATGGTGGCTGAGTACTGTTAATTTCACCCGTGTCTTGGAAGGAACCAGAAACTCTGATATAGAAGGCTCTGTGTTTGTGAGATATGACTTACCATATATATGTATGATTTATAACTGTACCCATTTCAGACCTTCACTGAGTCATCTTCTCCCCATTTGTACGTTCAATGGCTGAAATCACCAATCTGATTATATAATACAGACTTGTAAACTATTTAACCTTGAAAATGAATGTTTTGTTAATAATGAGTTTTGTTCATGATTCCATAAGAATATGATGAATCTGCTTTAAAAGTTATGCATTGCAGCAAATGGCCCATAGCAACACCCTTCATCTAAATACAGTGCATTCTCTATAATAAATGCTTTCTCTCTATCCATCTCTAAACACTCACTTTCCAGCGGGCTGCTGTACTTCAGATGGACAAAATGGAGTTATGACAGAAAAAACAGGGAAATGTGGGAGTCAGAAAATGTAGACTTGCGGGACAATGGGGATGAGGGAGAATGAAGACAACAGTTAGGGGGGGCAGAGTGACAGCGATGACAGGCTCTGAACAGGGGATGCTGCCACTTATGTCCAGACTCTGTGATAAAATGTTGAGCACACATGAGACACAGAATGAACAGGCGACCTTTTCACGTGACCCTGTGAGTGAGTGTGGTAGAGGGGTCTGCACCCCTGTCTCCCCCAGCTCCCAGTCCAGCGTTTCTCTATGCAGTTGTGCAAAGCCTCAGTTCACTCCTTGTCAAGGAAGACCTAATTCCCCCTTTGCTTTACAGAACATTTCAGCTCACTAATTTCTTTTATGCGCAGGCCCAGCGGCCATGGCTCACGGGTCCAGCCGCTCTGCGGCATGTGCGATCTTCCCGGACCGGGGCACGAACCCGTGTCCCCTGCATCGGCAGGCAGACTCTCAACCACTGCGCCACCAGGGAAGCCCTGCTAATTTCTAAATATAAATTGTATATTAGGATACATGTTGATTCTTGTGGACATTTGGTTCTTATAGCTTTGCTGGTCAATAGGTTCTTATAGCTTTGCTGGTCTTATAGCTTTACTGGAGATGAGGCTGGGCTTGGGGTCAGAAAACCTGGTTGGAATCCTCGTTAAGCCATGGACTTAGTTGTATAATTTTGTGCAATTCTTATCTGTAAGCATCAGTTTCCCCATCAGAAAACATAGAGGTAATAGCTATCTATCATATAGTTTGTTATGAGACTTTTATAAAACAGTATACTTCTCCTCCCACAGCACTCCCCAGCAAAATTTAAGAGATGAAAGACAGAATCATTGACAGCGATATGGTCAAGACAACCTGGGTTAGCAGGGGTCTTACAGTCGAACTTACAATTCAGGCAAATAATATAAAAGTGCAAAGTAAGCCAAGTAAGGCTGTGATGATTTAGAGTGCTGTCGCTAAAAGGCACAGACCTATTAAGCTCCAACTGATTGTTGCTGTGCACAAATGTAGGCTTAGCTTTTCTGATATTTTGAGAGATGCCGAAATCTGGGTGTTTGTGTGTAATCCCTTGCTTTCAAAATGTTGGCAAGTATTTCACAAGGTTAAAAGATTTATTGGACCAAACAACACAGTCTTGGATGTAGCTAGTAGGATACCAGTTTGTCATCTTTGGGTTCAGTAAATTTAGGGGAAGGCTTTAATTTTTCTGTTCTTTTCTTCTGGCTGAAGAATAGGTCCTCTTGGATGAAGAAACTCTTAACCAATGTCTGAGTCTCTTGTAGGCAACACAGCTTCCTCATTTGCCTTACAAGTAAACAGACAGAATCCATTAAAAAAAAAAAAAGTCTTCTTGGCAGAGTTGAATGCAGACAGCTGCAAAAAAACAGGAGAACTCAGCAGAATCTAAAGGTGTTGAGGAAAAGTTTCATTATCTCATTGGAACAATGAGTGGGCCAAGGAAATATTGGCTTAGTGTGTGAAGTAAGGATGATTGGAGGTGACCAGGAAGTGGCCAAGAACATGAACATTTTAAAAGGTCATCTAAAATAGGCTTATTGGGGCCTCAGAAAAAAACTTGAATTTTTTACCCTATGTCCAGCATCTTTTAGTATGAGATCCTTAGGTTTAGGACCGATCATAATCAATACCATCAGATCTTTGTGAATATGAAACATACTTCATTGAAATCTTATTGCCTGAACATCTTAATCCTTATCTCTATTTTTTGTTTTATTATTAGGAGCATCATCTCGGGGGCAGTGGGGGAGAGGGAAGAATTTTCTCGGCTGCTTCTTTGTTCTGGTGAGGGAGGCCACATACTTATGCTAAGGTGGGATTTGGCAAATGCTTCTTAAAACATAGATTAAATCCATTAGAATCAACTCTTCAAAACTAAAAATTCCTCATGGTGTGGAATTGCTTTTTTCTGAGTAGGACTGGAGCAGTTATGGGGTGGAGAGTAGCCACTGCAAAGAAAAAAGGACCAGACCTATTAGGTGCTGACTCTGTCCTAGGCCCTATGCTAGTCTATATTTTTTAGTAATTCCATTTCAGGTGTGTAGATTCTGGGACCCTTCCGACTCATGAGAAGAAACTCTGTAAGCTGCTTGTTTCTTTCTTCATACAAGGATAGGCGAAGGGATCAATAATAAAAAAGAAAAAAAATAGGAATTTCTGTTCTCTGGATAAGGACTTCTATATCTGTACATTTTCGTAGAATTCTGCTTGAATTTTTTTTCCTCTTGTTAGTGTCACCTGTATTGATGGTTTTACTCTATGTCAGTATAATTACCTTACAGGAGGCAGAGAGACTTGTGGTTAAACTCTGAAGTTGCACTTTCTGGATGAATCCTGATTTTCTAAACCTTAATATTCTAACTTGTAACATGGGAACACTAATAAGATACCTCATAGATTATTAATATTACATGAAGTGGTCCTTAATAAATAGTAGCTATTATTTTTTTTTCTTATATCAATCCTAGAAAGAAAAGTATTATCTAAGTTTGACAGATGTGGAACAAATTTAAGAAACTGCAATAACAAGAAAGTACAATAAGCTTAAAAGCCTTTATTTTTCTTCATAACCGGTGTCTCTCATGGGAAGTTATAGATTCTTGTTGCTTCTTTTAGCCCTAGGTAAGGAATAGTTTCCAAGACTGATGATAATTTTCCTCTTCATCATGATGCCAGAACTGGGCTAATGTGTACTGGGTTTCTTGGTTGTATACAGTGATTTGGCTTAAAAATGCATTATAAGATACAAATTTAATAGGTATGCATTCTCAGGTGCAGGATCAAAATTACTAAATAAAAACCTTCTGGGACTTCCCTGGTGGTCCAGAGGTTAAGACTTTGTGCTTCCACTGCAGGAGCACGGTTAGATCCCTGGTTGGGGAATCAAGATCCTGTGGCCAAAAAAAGACAAAAATGAAAAATCCTTCCATGTTGCTAGAACTGCTGGGTGGGATAGCAAGGATGAATGAATATAGTTTTAAATACCAGACTTTCAAAACTTTTATTTAATGGGGGAAGAAAACACCACTACTAGGTATACTTGTTCAAAGCTTTTAACATTGTTTTTTAAAAATTCTAGAAAACAATTTAAATTTAAAAATTAAATCTCTGTAGTAGACAGCCTGACTGGCAGCCAGCATTTCTACAAATGTTAAGAATAGAGAATTCTGATTGTCTCCAAACTGACCCGCTGTAACAAAGAGGAGGCTAGCCTAACCTTAAGCAAACATGGAGCTAAAAAAGGGAAGGGAAATGGACCAAGAGAGTGGCTGAGACCACATTTCCTTCTCAAGCTCAGCTAGTTACCATTGGATAAAGCATAATATCTCTCTGAGCTTTATTTTCTGTGCTTCAAAAATGTAGTAGTAATAAATGCCTGCTTTCTATCAGGGATGTTTTTCCAGATGAGATAATGCACATGAGACAGTGATTGTGAAACTTTTCAAAGTAGAGTTCAATTCAAATATGAAGAATTATTAATATTTTAGTTGCAGTTTGAAACAAGTGAAGAAGGCATGCTAAATTAAAGTTTTATTCTAATGGTATAAGAATCCATAGGTATTATTTAGGGGCATAAGTTGAATTACTACTTATATTTCATTATAAGATGTTTTCTTTTTTTTGATTTTATAGTTGATTTACAATGTAGTGTTAATTTCTGTTGCATGGCAAAGTGATTCAGTTATACATATATATTCTTTTTCATATTGCATTATAAGATTTAATGCCTATTTCACTTTTATTTCAGACGCTTTAAACCTCCAAGGTATCTGAGCCTTCTTAAGGATGAAAGAGTAATCCTATGGGAAATATAATGCTTATAGATAGCTAGAAGAAATAGTATGAGGTAGGAAGGAACATCTTCAAATATTTGGATTTTAAATTTCTTTAAATTTATAAAATTCTTACCCAAGCTAAGAATCTTGTTTACTAAGACCTTTGCATAGAGCTTAATAGATATTTCATGTGATATCTTAGCAGAGTCAGTGATGGTTAGAATCAAAACTAAGGAGCGTTTGCCCTCTGGCTCTCAGCAAAGCCTCTCTAGTGTTCTTTAGTCTTCTGTGTCAACTTTCTTTGGCTGCCATATTAAAAAAGGTCTTCCTAGGAAGGTGAGATTGTTTCTTCCTAAAAGGATTAGGGAAATCATCATAGGAAAGGAGATTTCCATTCAATCCTTAAAAGATAAAAAAGATTTAAAAGACAAATAGCAAAGCAGAGGAGGACACAGTAAATGTCAACGGCAAAGAGTAGATAACATAAGTATTCTGACACTCACAGGAGATTGTTACCATTGATTTCATTGTTCTTATTTCTCTTTACCTGTTTTAAACTTAAGAATTATATCTAATTTAGTGTGTCTTAGTTGTACAATTTGCCTAGTCACATGGGCAATTGATAGATGCTAAAACTTTCTTTTATGTAGCAGAATGCAAGTGTTCCTTGAATTAACTTAAAAAGCATATTTCTAATTGAGGCACCTCTTCTTCACCTTCTAAGAAGAATGAAAAAAAATCAGAGCGCATCAAAACCTCCAGGGATAGACAGAGCAGATGGTAGGTGCTGGCCAGGCCAATGGAACTCTGAGCTGAGTACTGATTCACTCTGAACTATACTTGGTCCCTTCAAAACCCAACTCACAATACCCACAAATCTGTCAAGGGTGAAAAAACAAGGTTTGACGTTAAACTTTAACTTCTTAAAGTTTTAAGTTCTTTACTCAAAGGGCAAAGAGGAATGGTGCCAGTCCTTTTCTGCCCTAAAGCCTGTTATTTGTAAAATGTTTGGACACTTCCAACAATAAACATGAATTGTGGACTCTAACACATTTACTGCCTTACTTATCTCTCCAGATCTCAAACAGACCCCTAAGAAATAAATACACATTTATGTAGAAGTGTTATCAGGGCCCACTTGTGCAACAGTTTACGTCTCATTGGAAAATATTTGCATCTTCTCTCATAGCTGTAATTGGAGAGACATTAGACCTTAATTACTCTCGAACTATTTCTAGCCATAGTCACCCTCATCTACAAAAAATTTAATACTTTCAAAAATACCTTTTTATTAACCTAAATTCCAAGACCTCACCGCCCAAAAAACCTCTCCCCGAGAGGCCTGTGCCTGATAACAGAAATCACAGCACTTCCTATGGATAAGACATGTTTTCCTTTATGAAATAGATGTCACAGGAAGGTGTATTCTTTTATTTATTTGCTTCTTAGATTATTGATTGATCAGCTGCTTCCTAATGAGGCAGTTCTCTGAAAGTGGGTTTGCAGGGAGTGAGTGTGGACAGGTACAGGTCTGCAGCAAATAGTTGGCCTAGGGGAGGCTAGTGTAGCCCGGGGCTGACTGAGTTCACAAGGACCCTGCAGACATGTGGAAGATGCCCCAAGGAAGATGGGAGAAAACTAAGAGCAGTTATGGGTGCAAAAGAGAAATCTCTACTTTCACAACTCTCTCCGGGATCACTTCTGAGTCTTTGGATGCCATTTACAAATGTGTTCTTTAATTCTTTAGCAATAGTGTAAAATTAGCTAACTTTCAATTGTATTTACAGTAACTACCTAAAAAGCCCAGCTAACCCAGAGCCACCTCTTTTGCCAAAGTTCACATTGTACTTTTGATATAAACACACAAAGATTCATGGGAATGCTCATTGACCTTCAGAGCTAGAACACAGAGGAGCCTTAAAAGTACTGTACATAGGAAGCTGAAACCTTTGTTAATGTAATTGAGAAGCTGATTTGTTACATTTTCTTTGAATTGCTGTTCCTGGCAGTGAATCAAATATGACCATATAAGGGACCACATTCTGCTATGGGACTAACCCACCCTCCCCTCCCCCGGCCCGCCAGCATGTGTTCACTCTCTTTTTTTGTCTCTCTTTGGGCAGGCTGCACTCATAAAGTGAGTTGCTGCTCTGTTGATATACTTTAGTTTGAGTTCCTCAGATGTTGAAATTTTTATTTGGAAAAGAAACATAAAAATAAGTCATAATAGCAGCAACAGAGTTTTGAGAAAGAATTAGTTATTAAATAATTCCTAAATGAAAGTCCCTTGCAGATGACTGTGGGGACAAGATTTATTTATTTTTTATTGTGGCATTTTTCATGTGATATTACCGTTTAAGTTTTTTCAAGTTCTAAGTTTTCTCTTTCAATAATCTTTTCTATTTTTCTTATGTATTTAACATCTTTTTAATGACACTGTCAAACCATGGTAGTTTTCCTACTTAAGATACATGTCTTAAGCCCACTCTTTCTTGCTGAATTCACTAAATTGTTGTTTTTATAATATAAAGTTCTCAAATAGACACTCAAGCACTTTTTCTGTTTTTATTGGCTTTTTCATCTCCCTTGGTTTCCAAAGACTTTGTCTGAAGAAAGTTTGCAACTATGAAGAGTTTCGTGCTGTAACTTTGACTTGCTATTTCCTTTTTTGTCAACCTATCCAGCCCCAATAGACCCAGCTCCAGATTAGCTTCCTTTGGGCTACACTAGCCTCTCTCTCTTCTCTGAACTATAACACTAGAATTGAAACCTGTGATTTAAGATTTACTTATAATATGGCTTAAATTTCCTTGCATTTTTATCATGTGTGCAATATTCTTCAGCTCTAATAAGACCATGATTTAATTGTGGGTGGACATTGCCTTCTACTTTGATAGCCCTCTAAGTTCTTGAATGGCACATGATACAACCTTGATGTATGTTGGTTAATGCCTTGGGAACAGTGAGGGACATTCCTTCTTGTCATTTTTCAGGTCCTTAGTTGGTCTGAAGAAATGTTTTCTATTTCATTCCCCCTAACCATTTTAAGCCCATTTAGGTCTTCATTCATTAAAATTGGATTCTATTTTAAAGATCACTGGAGCAAACATTTAGATGATAACCTACATCTTTTTTTTTTTTTTTTGATCATGGTCACTTTTGTAAGATAATGCAGTTTCACTCTGCTTCCAGGCCTACTAAACCATGATTTGAAATATCTCAAAACAAAAGCTATACTATAGAGATCATTTGTCTATTCATTTTATATTTGGAATCACTCCACCGAGTTTTGTACAAATTAGTGATGAGAGATGTAGATAAGATACAAATTTCTAGAATAAACTCTTTATTAAACTTTTTCCTGACCTTTGTTTTTATTTTGTCTCTCTTTTAGCCTGAAAAAATAAGAAAGTAAAAGATTTCACACATTTACTGATGAATAAAGAAAAGATCATAATCAGTGGAGCAGAAATGCCTACTTCTATCATTGCTTTTGATTGGGAAGAAAGAATGATAGAAGTTTATTTTATCCCAGAACAACTTCATTTATCTGCATAAATATGAGAAATTAATTTCAATTTTTCCATAAATCCATATTTTAAGACATAAAATATGGATAACAAATTATAATTACCTTGTAGTTTTAGTGTAATAATATTGTGGTGTTAACTGAAATGGGAGATTAAATTCACTACTTCAATTCTATGCAAACAAAATTAAGGGGAACTCAGAATTTACTAGCCTCTATGTGAGCTGAAAACCCACTTCTGTTGAGAGTTCTACCTGATCAATAACATTCTGTGGTCAACCTACAAATCAGCACATGGCTCCAACTCTTACGTTCACAATCTCTGTGACCTTGGATGAGTTGCACGCTCTCTGGAGTCTCAGATTCTTTATTTGTAAAGTGAGGTGGTGGAATTGGTTTGTTTCCTAACAAGTTTTTTTGTTGTTGTTGTTGAGCCCTCTAAAAAGTTAATGAAAGCAATGGAAAGCATATGTACACACAGACACTAATATTATACACAGACTGTATTGGGATTTAAGCTGCCTTAAAGCCAGTCCTTGAACCACAGTTACAGAACCAATGGACCAGAGGAGTTTTAAAGGCTGGTGTAACTCTAACATCCTATGACTCTGTGAACATATATATATATATGTATATATATATATATATTCTTTTTTTTTTTTTTTTTTCGGTACTCTCACTGTTGTGGCCTCTCCCGTTGCGGAGCACAGGCTCCATACGCGCAGGCTCAGTGGCCATGGCTCACGGGCCTAGCCGCTCCGCGGCATGTGGGATCTTCCCGGACCAGGGCGCAAACCCGTGTCCCCTGCATTGCCAGGCGGACTCTCAACCACGGCGCCACCAAGGAAGCCCCATATTTTTACTTTAAATCAGCTTAAATAGTATAATGAGAGAGAGAAAAAAAACAAAGGAAGAAACATATTTATAAGCAAAAAGATAATTCAAGTGCAACCTATATCTGGGTAAGAGGATCAATTTAGATACTAGATTGTGATGTTGGAATGTGGTGAAAATAATGAATTCGATATGCAGAAGTGAATAAAATATATCAGCACTAACAATGAATTTTAACAGTAATGTTTTAAATGATAAATTGCTGTTTATTATAAGATGAATTAACTTATACATCTTCTAGAGGTACATGTTCTTTTCATGTCATTCAAAAATTCCATATAGAAAAATATACTGATTCAGAGAACAGTGAAAACATAATGACTTTCAAATTAATACAGAAGACACTATTAATTTGAAATACATATTTTGAAGATGATTTTTAAATAACTAATTTTTACATTTATCATGCACACTGTTAATCTTCAGTTGAAATTATTTCACAATTAATTTTGACTTAATAAAACAACTTCCGTATTTCCGTTTAAACCATTTATCCTTGGGGTATGGTTTGAAGCTATTTGCTTATTATTTTGGGCCGTTATAACAACAGGATTATATGAATATAACTAGGAAGAATTAAAATGCAAATTAACACTTTAAATTATAATGTTAAATGCAACTTCAAGAAAGTATAATGGAAAAAATAATTTGTTTTTCAGAATGAAGGTGTTATTAAAGGGAATGTGTAGAGAGGAGATGGAAAGAAAGACAAAAGGAAAATTGTTTTTGCATATAAAACAAAAATTGCTGTTTCAAAGATAATTAAAATTTACTGAAAATAGAGTACAGAAAAATAAGTTTTAATGCAGTAAAATAACATTAGGTTTGAAACTATCACAAATCAACATTTTAAGATTCATTAGTGTTATATACTATAGTTATCCAATTTCATAACTGAGAGGGTAAAATAACTCTGGAGAATATTTGTAAGTACCATAATTTTCAGATTATTGATAGATATGTAGGAAATAAAAAGAGTAAATTGTCCTTTCATTTTTCAGAAATTAAATGGAAACACTCAAGTTCAAATTGCATGAGGTTAAACAAAGACAATCACTAAGACTTTATAGTCTAAATTAAATAAAAATCTGTTACAAGTTAGATTGAACTACTGTTGTCCAGATTTCAATATAAAGACAAGGCAAAGTTAAAGAGTCTAAAATAAAGTGAATAGTACTATAAGTTCCAAACTTTTTGAGATACCTATATATCATGTTCCCTCATTTTGCAGAAAGGAAAAATGAGATTCACACAGGTTAGGTAACTCACACTGGCTCAATAAAGAAATGTTAGAGTACGGTTTGGAACCCACGTGTTTTCATTCAAACTTCCAAACTCTTTCCCCTATGTTTTAGCTTGCACTGATAACCTTTGTTCTCTTGTAAAAGGGACTTAGCTACATCTTTCTCTAGATTGCTGTGTACATGAGCTTGCACTCATGCATGCATGCATGCAGAGTTAAGAAGAGACATTTCATATCTCAGAATAATTTCAATGTAAGCCCTACCTAAGTAGAGATAACTTGAGATTGCAGTAAGTTAAAGAACTACAGCTCCATATGATATATGTAACTTAATTCTATGCAAGAAAGTTTTTAAAAATATGAAAATGATGTAAAGTATGAATAGCCTCTGAATGTAAGTCCAGCATTTTCTTAGTTTTCAGAAGAAATATATTTTGTAGCTCCATAGCAAAAGTAAAATAAACCACAAGACACGAATCCAGATAGCCCAATCAGATAATTTAGAAACAAACAATAACCTCTTCCTGTCCCCAGATCACCTCTACTTGGGCCAGTTTCCTCACTGCAAAAACGTATTTGTTATTCAGAAAACACTCTATTAACTAAGCTACTTGTAGAGAAGATTTTTTTACATATACATGAACTTTAAACATGGAATAATTTTATTTTCATAAAATATGCTTCAAAATGAAGGTCTTTTAAATAGTAGTCATGAACATGATTCTCTATTTGGAAGGAAGAAAAATTCACGGGGATGTGCAAAAGACCACTTTTGACATGTTTTCTTCAAGAAGCAGCCCCTCAACGATTGCCTGTCACAGGGCGTGGTCTACATGGACAGCAAGCTCTCCTGCTGCAGACAGGGAGCAGGCTGAACGTCCAGAGAGGACTCGGGGAGCCCAGCCTCCAGATGGGCTTCCACACAAACTGCTTTCTCTCATGTACTTCTTTGCCAGAACAGCATTCTAATTTGCAGGTAGAGGGTTTTCATTTTTTTGTGGGTTTTCAACAAATAAGGAGCTATATCAGTGAGTTTACTATCTTTTGGTTATTAAAAATCATATTTGGTCACCAAGATTAATTTATTAATGTTAACTACCTACATTGTAGAATATACGTTGTAACTATTAAGGATTTTTAGCATGTACTTACCTATTTCTTAGGAAAAATATGTCTGTATAGCGTTTTATAGTGTGCAAAGGAATTTCATAGGCATTATCTCCTTTAAAAGCAAAGCTCTTTGTTGAAATATTCTTTGCTAGATAATTGAAGACATTGAGGTTCAGAGAATTGAAGAAGATTACTAAGATCACAAAGCATTACATTTCAGAGAAGTGACAAACCTGTCCTAAAACTAAGTACAGTATTGCTGTTTGTTTTTCTATATGTATTTGGGTGATATTAACAACTATTTGAAATTGGTGCTTAGGCAATCTCTGTCTATGAGATGCACAGGTATGCATGTTCTGGTTCACTCTACCTCCATGCTTACCTTTTATCAATCAGGTCATTATTGTTTTTTTTAATTTTTAGAAATTCTCAGTGGTAATTATCCTTTAACAAATAAACCAATATACTTCCACCAGAATTCAGAAATTTGACCAAGCTAGATGCAAATACTCTGGCTCAATTAATGTGAACATCACATTCTCCCCTCAGCTTAAATTTTGTTGCATAATTTATAGATTTTCCCCCTTTTCTATATTTTCTCACATGTTGTGGGAATTTAGATAATATGTTTTTCTTACTATGCATAATTTCAGTAATTTAAATGCCATTTAGGAACTTGAATAACTGTAATAATGGTTTGTTGGTAAATTATAAAAAATTTCACAAAAATCTAACAGTTTTTTGACGCTCAAAATTCTTAAAATTATTCTTTCCTTTGATAAATTATTCATAACTCTGTAATGTTTCAGCAAGAACAGTACCTCCTTATTTTATTTATTTTTGCGGTACGCGGGCCTGTCACTGTTGTGGCCTCTCCCGTTGCGGAGCACAGGCTCCAGACGCGCAGGCTCAGCGGCCATGGCTCACGGGCCCAGCCGCTCCGCAGCATGTGGGATCTTCCCGGACCGGGGAACGAACCCGCGTCCCCTGCATCGGCAGGCGGACTCTCAACCACTGCGCCACCAGGGAAGCCCAACAGTACATCTTTAAATCATTGTTGTTATTAGGAAATGTGTAAGATTTGTGAAGATCAAAATAAATCTGAAAAGTAAAAACATTTTCATCTATTCTATATCATCCAGGTTGGTCTGATTTAAATCTTATTTAAAGGAAACAATTCCATTGTGTAGTTCTGCTAAAACTGTCTTAATAAATAAAGGAAGAATTAATTTCATAATTTAAATGTGAATTCTATGAATAATTTTGTATTTACCACATTTTTTCCTCTTTGCCTAGCACATGGTCCAACTTTAAATATTTTTCAACAGAAATATTTTGTGTCTATATCTATCTTACTTTTAAATAAGGAGTAGATGATTATTTACCTAAACTTTCTGGTACATAAGGATTAAAACATAAAGATATTTGAAATAGGATAGGCACTAAGGCATTGATTTTATCAGAACCATTTAGTAAATATAATAATGGAAATATTGAGAATGTGAATTTATCCTCAAAATTCCAACCATTAAAAAACACTCCTTGCCAAGGCACTTGGAGCCACCCTGAGACTACAAATCAGAGAAACTTTGACTTTCAAGAATGTATACTTTATATAATACTCCCTAATTTCACTTTGAGTAAGATTTTAAGGTGTATTTTCTTTAAGATATATATATATATATATATATATATATATAAAGGCACTGTATTCTGGTAATTTTTATAGACCTAGAAGTTATCAGTTAACTGTTTAATCCAAAGTAATTTTCTGTCAATAAAAAGACCCGTTTTTAGAACTGCACAGACCATGTCAGTGAATTGCTTGAACAAATCTCTCTCTCTCTCTCTCTATATATATATATATACACACACACACACACACATACATACATACATAATTTTTCAGTAATTAAATCAGATTCAAATCTTTAGTCATAAATTTAGTAGGGGAGGAGTGGAGTTTCTTATGATATTTAATGAATTCCTTAGCAGGGGCTATAATGTTGGGAAATTAGTGCTATTTTTGTTTTGGTTTCCCCAGAAAAATTGATGTTTTTCCCCCAGAAGCTTTTTATAGTTCTGTTAAGAATGCCAAAGCCAATTCACATTCATGAGGCTTAAACAGACAGCAGCACATCTATTAATAAGGATTTTTAAAGTTTCTTCAATTCTAAAATAAAAACTCAAATTTCTCAAATTAAATCAAAAGATTTAATATGTATGCCAGGAAAATTACTTAATTTGGAAAAATGTGACAGAATCTCCTTTTCTTTTTGGAAGAGCAATAGTGCAAGAAATGTTTTTCAAATTTACTGAACTACTCTGAACCTCTGTTTTCTCTTCTGTAAAATGGAACTCATAATATTTAGCTTGCAAAGATTACAGTAAGAGCTAGAGATAATATATGTAAAGCTCCTCCCTAGTGCAAGACCTGGTGCATAGTAGTTACTCAAATAAGTAGCAGCTAAAAAAACTGCTTTTTTGAATGCATATTGATTACTGGTCTAAATAAATAGGAACTGATATCAACACAGATTAAAAGAAGTAGAAGCAGTGGGATTCTATGAATGAAGAATTGAATATATACTCATACCGTATTTCATTGATGCTAGGGATGTTTTCTGACTTTATGAGGAGGTGTCAAGGGAAGATTTTCACACAACTGTGTATGACTTCAACTTGGCCAATGGCATTGTAAGATAGCATGAATTATAAGATGCATCCTGGTTTTATGATCTTAAAATGTGAAAAATCAACGAAAATAAATGATAGCTGGCTTCTCCCATAGGAAGAAAAATAAAATACACTAGGCAGGTCACAAAATACACTACCTACCTTACTACATACAATGGTAAAAAATGGTTAATGTTGGATTTTATTTTATTCCCCTTTTAAACATATTTCATTCACAAATCTGACTCAAGTGTTATTTGGAAAAAAATGGAATATTTAAAATTTTGAGGATGTTCTTCATGTGACAGAACAAGGACTACACAAAATAAGGACCTTACTTTTTTGTTCCATAGTAATTTTTGAGATGTAAGCAATACTGAAGTCCTTTAATGCCGAAAGAATAAAATTTTAGATTTTAAGTTAAAGCTAAACTTAGCTATTTTATGAATAGATTTTCCAATATTATTGTTTTAGTAAGCATATATAAGAGATTCAGAAGTTCTTTTCTTTTCCTACATATTGGGGAAAATTATTTATTCGGGAGAGAAAAAGAAGCTGTTAGTCTGGTTCTACAAAAATAATATCGATTCGATTAGTCCAATCTGCCTCATATGGGAAACTGTCTCAGGTACAAGAATTGAAGAATTGTGGCTACTTAGACTGATAATTTTATTGATCTATATCTGATCACATTTCACTTGTAAGAGTCCATCCTTAATCTCATTTGCTGAAAAAATTTACTTTGATGAGTACCACACTACTGAATTTCATATGACCTTAAAAATTACTGTTGTTGAGGAGTTTACGTAAGATAAAACTCTAAATGTCCTCTGTACTCTTAATCATCTGTCTATTAAAGAAAAAGCCATTTAAGTTGGACAAAACACCTAGACAGTGCATACCATGCCAGGCACTACTCCAAGTACTTTATTTATACTAACTCATTTAATCCTCATAACATCCTATGAGAGAGATACAATACTGTGCCCGTTTTACAATAAGGAAACTGAAGCAGAGACCTGAAGTAGTTGGCAAATGGTGCAGCCTGGAATCAGAATGAGAGTGCCTGGCTCCGGAACATGTGCTCTTCAATACTATGGTAAACTACTTCTCATATCACAGCATAATTATGGGCAGTTGATTTAATTCAGAATAAAAAATTTGTTTTTTCATAGTTGTTTAAACTTACGAATTCTAAACTGCTCACAAATAACTGATGACAGATCTCTACATTTTATAAAGTTAAAGTATTCTATTTGTTTGAAATAGATCATTTATAAGACGAAATTTGACCTCATCTGATCAGGTAATATAATATTCTACCATTTAAATAAAATGTTGCTTTTAAAAAGTAGGTTGAGTGATATACATACTCTTTAGCTTGTTATAGTGACTCTGACACCAGAGAATAGAGTGCCACATGCATTTACACTCATGGCCATTTACCATGGCCATCTCTTTATTCATTAAATAGTTAACTTAAATGTAAGTTAGAAAAACTTCAACTACAAAAATCAGATATTTATAAAAATATAGCATATGGTTTTATAGACAAATATGAAGTTTCTCAACATCATTTAAGTTTGTAAATCTGAATATGGGGATATGTTTAATTTTAAAACTGAAAATACAGTGTTAAAAGAGAGTAAATGAAATCTTTTTTTATGTTATAGGAACATGTTCATGGACAAATAATTCAATAAAACTATTTTGTTTCTCCAAGTCTACTCCAAATATAGGTGACTGAATAAGAAAGAAGTATGTCGATTTTTCAAACAACATCTGGCATCTTAACTTTTGGAACTTAAAAGCAAGAATTCTGTTCTACTCTTTGTGTTGCAAAAGGCTTAGTACAGTTCCTTATATACTCTAGGCACTTATTTACCAAAGGAGAATATTTGCATATTTCCAGTGCTATATTAAATGATATTCATAGTAATGAAGCCAAATGCACAGTAATTGTCTGAAATACTTTGTTAACAATCAGATTACATTCTTTTTCACTTTAATGTTAAGTGCATTAAATTTCGTATGAAGATAGATAATATTTGTATAATAAATATCAAACCTTTTACTTTACCATTGTGAGTAACCAAAACACTGCATTATTGAATCTTATTAGAAAACAGTTGAGTGTATTTTGTCTTCACGAACAATTAGTTGGATTGAATTTAATTGTCTGAGAATCAGTCCTTGCTTCATTAAAATGTACACACAGTCACGGACACTATCTATATGATCTCACCATATGCCACGTACATTACTGTACAAGCTGAAATGTTGATTATAAATTTAAAGTGACTGGTAAAGAAGAATGTACTGATGATTCTTATGCACCTTATATATTTTATAATATATAATTGCATATATATAATTGTATTCAGGTTTTGGGTGCTCTAATTCATTAATAAAGACATATATAGAAATGTTTATTTTTTGTTATCACACAGAGTAGTAATAAGAATAATAAGAATTAGTGGTAAATTGTTCTTAAGAGAACATATTATTTGAAGATGATTCACTTCAAACTGCCAGCCAATTTAATGTCAGACACCTGTCAAATGGAGCAGACTGGCTCGGTTTTTTCATGTGAATCATGAAATATTTTTTCTGAAGTCCACTTTCAGTTTAAAAACAAAGATGGAATTTTGAACATTAGATTGAAAATAAGTATGTAACGATATTGTTAGGTGCCCACTTCACCTAATTTTTATGGCTTTGCATTCGTCACCTACCACCACCAGGGAACCAGTGCCAGGCATACAAAGAAGAAGAGTCTCACCCTCCCTGCAAAAACCTCAGATAAATTTCAAACATTGTCTTCTCCACTTAAAAATGAGGAGCTAGGTGTGTGAAACTGGACTCAAGATGTATACAAGGGCTAAATATCTTTAAAGGTGTAAGTCTAGTGTATTCACTTAGGACCCTACTATGCACTGAAAATAGGATAGAAGCAATGGGAACCAAAAGGGGGGTGGGTCTTGAGAGAGGAAAATGATGATTCTCTGCATCTCTTGCCAAATATTACACTAGTTTTACTATCAAGGAGTAAAGAGGATAACTGAATATTTCATCAATTTCAATATAACAAAATGTAAAAATCTACTATGTGCAAATAAGTGTACTAAATATTTCAGGTAAAGTACAAAGCATTAGATTGAAAATAAGTATGTGGTGATGTTGTTACAAGTCCATTATCCCATAAATTTTATAGCTATGTCTTTGTCACCAGCCAGTACCAGAGCTGTTAGGCATACACAGGGGAAGGGAGAGTCTCATCCTCTTGACAGAAAACTTCATGTGAATTCCCAAAGCTCATCCAAAGAATATAGTTATTGAAAAATATTCGTCTTTGTGTTTTTCTTTTTGACACCTGACCCTTTTCCTAGTCAGTTAGAAGCAGCCATGTTGCTCCAAGAAGAATTCAAATTGTTACAGCAGAAATGCTTAAAGGAAGTTGACGTTTAGCTTGTGTTTTCACAATTGGTCTTTGAAATCTAGAGCAACACAAGTCTGGAGAATGGGACTTTCTCAAGAGGAAAAAAAAAAATGGTCTTCTAAATCTCAAAGGTCTCCTTAAGAGGTGGACTCAAACAGAAAGAGTTCCTAGGAATAGATGAAGGAAACTCAAAGACCCAGGGGAAGACTCCAACAGACAGGAAGAGGAAGTGAGAGGCTTCTGTGATTCAGAAGAAGGAAGAGGAAGAGTAGGAAAATCAGATGACAGTGTCCCAGTTTTGAAGGAAGTGGGATGGGCAGCAGAACATCCAAACAAGTAAGGAGAGGTCCAAGAAAACTGTGGCTTTTATGATGCTGTAACGTCTACAAGCATCTCAGAGAAGTTTGGATTCAGCATGGTGCCAGCTGGACAGTGGCTTAGAAGGCAGGTGGTGAGCCCTGGCTCGCCTGAAGCGGCAAGGTGACCACACACAGAAGCCAGACTGGGAAAGCAGCTGGGCCTAAGAAGGATAGGCTGAGCCAGCAAGGAATGGAAGATACAAAGTCAGACAAGTCCCAGCACCTTGTAATACTGGAGAAGAGAGAACAGATGCGTTTATGAGCCAGTGACTTAAACATGAGGTGATAGCAGTGGGTTCTTATGACCAGGATGGCAAGGGACTGGCAAGGCCAGTGAGGACCGGGAGAAAGAAGACCCCTTCCCACTGCCACTGCCTGCACATTAGCATCTTTCTCTTCCTATCTGTCATTGATTAGTGGAAGTGAAAAGGAAGAACAGCCCTTGATGGAAACTGAATGAGGTAATTCAAAATAAGGTTCTTTGAAACTGAAAGCTGTAGATATATTATTTTCATGTGCCAAGTTTGCTCCCCATTCTATCACTCACCAGCCTTCCTTCCTCAACCCCCCACACTCTGTGAAGTCATGAAAAAGTCTTTGTGCAGAAGATATCATCAGGAAGTCAAGACTCCTTACAGAGAACTAAGCATTTTTTGTGTGTATTATTTTGTAGCTATACTGGATAACGGCATCTGAAGAATGATCTATACAAAGGATGTATTTATTTTTTCTTAGTTTAGTACAGCACAGTTTCCCTTTCTTTCCCATTTGCTGATTCTTAAGCTGTTCTAGTCTTACCTTTGTGCAAAAACCAGGATATTGAGATTTAATAGACATGCAAAGGTGGGAATATTGGTGGAAGGGTAGAAATTGTTTGAGTAGATAGGATTCTAGAATTTGGTAAACTAAGTTTCTTAGTTTTTATTGTCTTTATTGATGAAAAATTTGAAATTTCAACACAGCAGCAGAATAGGCATCTGACCTTGTGTTTAACAATTAATATGGCACATTTTACCTATTTCCATAAATTCTGTCAATACTTCTAAGTTATGTTTTTTTAAAACCTCTGGAAAACTAGGGAGGAGGTGATGATGCCCTCCAACTCTTCATGTTTATGACCATCATTTTCTGCCAGAATACTGCAACTTCCTAAAAAATGTTCTCTCTGCCTCCAGGATTATCCATCTCCAGCTCTTTTCTCCATATTGCAGTGAGGGTGAGTTTTCTTATACACCAAACTGAATTATGCTGCTCTCCTGCTTAAACAAGAATCAAGACTACACAATTTAACATGGTGTACAAGACCATTAATGACGTGGACCTTGTTTGCTTCAGCCTCATCGTCAGCCCCCACGCCATACTCTCTCTCACCATCAGGTCTGTGCATATGCTGTTACCTCCTGTTTGGAATACTCTTCTCTTCCTGCCTTTGGCATTTTCTGATTCCGCATGCTTAGCTAATTATTAAACCACTTTTAGAACATAGCTATAGCTTAGACCTCTTTCCAAGATGCCTTTGTCCACTCTTAAATTCAAGCTAGGTGCCCCTCTTAGGTGCTCCAATGGCCCCTGTACTTCCTCTACCATGACATTTGACATACAATATTGTAACTCTCTATCTACCTGTATCTAGTTCCCATCCAACTGTAAACTCAGAGAATGTAGGATTGCTGTCTAATGTATTCACTGCTTATCTTCACAATCTGGTTAAATGACTGGCATACCACACAATAATGCTTTGTAACTAGTTGCTGAAGAATAAAATGACTCATAAAAAAGATAAATAAATTTTAAAAATGACTCCTAAAGTAAGAGTTTTCAACTTTGCAAAAAAACCCACAATTTTTTGTTGTTGTTTTCAGGGCTTTTTTTCCTTCTGTTAACATAGATAACTGAGAGTCAGCTACTTTATGTTGATGTAAACTATTAATAAAAAGTTTGTAGTTTCAGAGTTGAAATGGATAATTTGGTCCTAACCTTTTTCCTCCCTCCCTTCCCCCTTCCTTCCTTCCTTCTTTCCTTTCTTCCTTCCTTCCCTCTTTAGTTCTTCCCTCCCTTCCCTCTTTTTCTCTTTCCTTCTCTTTTTATCTCTCTCTCCCTCTCATTCTCCCCTCTCCTCTTTCTCTCCCTGCTTTTTAAGTGTTAAGACACCTAATTGATTGACAGCTAAACAGAAACTTAGAGCTCAGTGATTTTTTTCCTAAACTATGTAGCCTCAAATTAGAAAATGGACATCTTTCTTAAAAGCAAAAAACTAGCCTGTGAGCATAATTTATGTTTTATATGCTTGGATAGTGCGTGATTATTTCTCTAACATTTAGCATTGTCATCAATGTAGATAATCACCGTGTTTTGTATCATTAGCATTATTGTTTCGCTCACTAATCAAGGGAGACATTTTAAGCTACTGTTTAGAGAAGTTCTCCATTTCACTTTTGTAAGTTATATTTACTCCTTGGAAAATATGAGGAACTTTTATATTTTTTTCTTTTTTTTTTTTTTTTTTCCAAATTCCAATGAAAAGCTTTTTTTAAAACTCTTTGCCCTGACTTTTCTTGTGGTTATGCATGTTTCAGAAAAAGTTAAAGTGCACATAATACTCAGGTCATAAGAAGATACTTTATTGGTTTAAGTGATGAGTTCTAAAGACTGCTATGTGAAAATCTCTTTCTACCCCCAATTATATTAAATATAGGACTTAACCATTTTAAGTAAATTTTGGATACTATTTTTACCCTATAGAGAACAAGCAGAGCTGCTTATCTCTGTTTTGAGGAGAATATGGTATGATTATATTAACTCTACATAAAACTTTTGGTGTTTCTCATGAATTTTAAAGCCCTTGGTATGATAGGTGTCCATTGATTATTTTGCTACTATATATTTTAAAAATCAGTTTTTAATTTACCAAGTTAAAGCTGCACAAAAACCATCAAATCAGTGTGCACATAATTGATACGCTACTCAGCAACCCTGATATGTCTTTGAATAGTAAACCACGAAGAAAACAAAGCAACTATTTCTTAATAGGAGTACAGTTTAGTGGGGAGATACTTTAAAATATAAGCTTTTCTGAGGGAGGGGGTTAGTAAAAGACTAATGGCAAAAAGTTTTAAACCACTCCTTTCGATAAATATTTTATAACAACAACAAAAACCTCTCACAGGTAAGTAAATTTCATAGAAAAAGAGATGTTAAGCTTTATATATAATTGACAAGAGGAAAACATTTAAGTAGGCTTCATTTAGAATAAGTTATGTTTGCTAAATTGGATATATTAGGATTTGATATATTAAGAGCAATTTCAAAAGATTATAAAAACAAGCTACAGTGTATGCCTGCCTTAACAACTATTTACAATACCATTTAAATATTTTGCTCAAATATATCTAAACGTTGACCGTTATACTGATGTCACACTGCAGTTAACAATTTAATTTTCTTTAAAGCAATGGACAGGGTAAGCTTTCTTAGCTGCTTAATTCACATTTCTCTGAAAGTCTTTTGTCAGTTAAAGCTTTCAACCAGCTAAAAGTAATCCTTTCCCCTTCTCTCAGTGAGTGGAAAGAAAGCAAACAAACACGTGTTTAACAGTAAGGTCAGCATGACATAAAGCAACAAGAGCCAGTAAACTGAAAATGAGGTTGACATTTTGGGACTAATCCAGCAAGTCCTGTAATACTCTTCCAAACTCCACAGCTGCACAGGGCTGTGGACAAGCCTAGGCGCAGCCTCCAGGCAAGTGCCCCGGAGCAATGCCTTGGAATGTGATCAACTCCAAGAAGAGGAGCAGATCCCTTTGTATTTGTCTTTGCTTTGGCTATAGGATACTTAGGTAATGTACATGTTAAATCACTGCTACTATGAACTGCTGCTATTTAATTTATCATCAATGTCCTCCAAATTCTCAAATCTTCTCTAATGACAGGGAGGAATTATTAAAGAAAATTAATAATTATTAAAGTAATTAATTAAAGAAATTATTAAAATAATTAAAGAACACTACTCTTGGCTTTTTTTTTTTTTTCAAATTTTTAAGCCACCCTGTTTCATGCCTAACTCTGGAGGTACAGGTTTTATTGGCCCCAAGTAACTGACGGTCTGTAGGGACTTTTCCTGAACTTATATGGGGATGTGATCCAACCTGAATGCAATTATCTTGGCCCAGTTCACATTCTTGATTCATACTATGGATGTAGACCAAGCCAGGCTGGATTGGATTCCATAATATGAAGTAAGTAGTCATTTATTTTACTGCTTTTTATTCAATTTTTGGATTTGATAAGGACCAGGGAGTATGGAATAATGGTACATTAAATAGATAATGGATGCTAGATGGAGACAGAGACTGTCTTTTCACTAAACATTGAGTAAGAAAAATACAGCGAAACCACAGAAATCAAGTAATTTTCTCTTCATTAAAATCATTACATGATTTAGTCTAGTGTGGATAAGCAGTTTAGGACTTGGCAAACTTGTGAGATTTTCTGGCTATGTATTTCCTGTAAAATTTGAGATGTGAAAATTCCCCCTATCCAATGGGTATTTAAAAGGCATACTTTGAGGAAAAGATAGTTATGCCCTTTCTTGGGTTGTCTGCTTGTCCATTTAACTTTATCAGTAGAGACATGGTTGTTGAATTCTTGAGTATAAAAATGAGGTATCTTTAAATTTAAAAACAAATTTTTTTAAAAAAAATTTGAGTGCTTATACATAATGCTCTGGAGATTGTAAAGATACTTAAAAGGATTCATATTCTATCCTGAAATCTGGTGTGTAAAGGGTAAATGTACATGAGAGAAATTGCTCAGGTATTCACAGAAAAAACTCCAGAAATTTAATAGCTATCTCACCAAAGGAATGCAAGATCAAGGCAGACATAAAGATCTCTCCTGGGAATTTTATACCATAGTCTTAAGGATAGAAAGTTATTTGGGGAGTTGATGACTTTATCATGATTTCTAGGCCCATTGTTCCTTTTTGAAGAATTAGTACCACAGTAAAAATAATCTAACCATGTAGTATATAGCATAGATTTTTGGAAGGGCTGTGTTTTAGTTAAGCTCTCTATATTTTAAAGAAATACTTTTTTAAAAAGGTCAAAATCAGTACTATTACTCTTAATATTATAATCAAAGGGCGATAGGCTCTTTAGATTTTTGATTAAGCAGGCCTCACTCAAAAGACTATATTTTTTTCAGAGGAAGAAATTAATTGAAGATTTTTGAGCTCTAATTTCAAATCAAATATATTAAATATTCATATGTACATACAGATAGCAATAAAGCAACTTCATTTTCTAGATTCCTTGGTTTCACTATAGAATATACCAGATTAATCTGATAAAATCATAACCAGAAGTATGGCTTAATGAAAACACAATAATATCAGTTACTATTTCTGAACACCTGTACACTTTTTCATTTTCATTTCCATTAACCACAAAACAATTAGCAAGGCAGGTTTAATCAGAGAGGTTAATGACTTGCTCAAGCTCTTCCAGGTACTAAATGGCAGAGAAATGGAGTGCAGGCCTGTTTCAGCTCTCTACACGGTACTCATTGTCAAATATATCACTGTAGCTGTAGATAATTTAGAAGTTACAGGTTGACCTGGTATGGCTATTTGAAAGGCATTGTTTTTGTAGAAAACATATTGACCACTGTATTTGCATATTATCTGTGTTTGCAACAAATTATTTTAATGTTAAATGTGAAAAATAATAGTACTGCCCAATATAAATTTGCCATGTTTTAAAATAAAAACACAATTGTTACGTAACAACTGACACTGGAGGTATAATTGCTTCAGACTCAAATGGCTTCTCAAACCTTTTTAAGAGAAATATTTTTATTAACTCAATAATCTATTTCAGTACCCTTCAAGTATTTTCTGATATATAACCTGTCTTCTTATGATTTAATTTCACTTTAGAGCCACCAGAAAGAACATGACCTATAAAATTAAGATAAAGGTTATGGCTACTACATAGCAATGGAGACATTAGTTGGCAGGAATTTGTAGAGAAAAAGATTTAGAGGCTAGATATCTTCCATTTGGTGATGTCATGTTCTTTTCCAAAAGCTTTCTTTCATTTTTTAAACCGTAACCTGAAATATTAAATCCTAGTATTTAGACATCTAGGTTTTCTTGTGCTAACAGCAGGCACTCAATAAATATTTATTGAATGAAATCAGAGATGAGAAAATTTTGTATACTGAGGTTTATAATACAAAACAATTTAGGGCTACTTAAATATAAGAAACAATTGTGTTTGTGGAATTTTTCTTAGGGAGGGAACTAATACGCCATTCTGTTTTAAAATTTAGAACAGGGAGCATAAAGTGTGTTCTTAATAAGTAAATAATGTACTTATATTCTCCTATGTTATAGTCAGTACAAGGAGAGAGCTCACAAAGTAGGAAGGGAAGTTGGAAAACTTTAAGACATGAAGTTAGGGAGCATGGGAAGAGAACATGATAAAGCCATGTGTACAGAAATATGCCCCGATGTAACAAAAGAAAGAGAGATCCATGGCGATACCAAACCCAGAGAACATGTCATTCAACTCCCAGCCGAGGAACGCTATTGTCCTATCTCAAAGTGGCTCTCAGACTAGTAGTAGAGTAACAATACAGAATAACCCACTATAGTGATCCAGATGTGCAAAAAATACATGCAGATTCTTAGGAGGAAACAAGTCACTATCTGGAAGATGCAGGGAACACACGACAGAAGTAATGTTTGGCTGAGTCTTGAAGGTTGAGATAGGACTGGTATCAAAGGGGGGAAATTAAGGCAGAAGATTGGGGTAAAAAGATTTGTGTGGCTGGAACATAAGATGAATGTATTACAGAGGAAAATAAAGAGAGTAAAGTTACAGAAATTGATGCTTCAACACCATTTCAGAGTGACTATCATGTGCCTGCATTAATAAGAAGAGTGGACCAATTAAAATATAATCTCTGAGGATGGAGCCCAGGAAAGGGTATTGTTAAAAATCTCCCCTGGAGACCGTAATGTGCAGCTATAGTTGAGAAGCACTGCAGTAGGTGACTGGAAGTCAGTGAACATTTTCACGTGAGGTAATGGCAAAATTAGATCTTTTTAGGAAAATAACTTTGGCCTGGAGAATGGAGACAGAATGAGTCTGTGTGTTTAAGACTTTGAAGGACTAAAGAGCAGTCCACAGTCTATTATAATACATATGTAGTCACAGCAAAAGACATGTAGATAGACATACTAAGGAACAGACCATTTTTATACTAATGTTAAGACTATTGGGAATTCTTGGGTTAAACTCTTATTGAAAGTTATAACCAAGCATTATAAAATTTGTATATTATCTATTTGCCACATGGACCTAAAGAACCCAAGCCAAGGGCCCTGGTTGGAACTTGTTTTAATCCCTATTTCACATCCCTTATGAGGATTCACTGTTTACACATGCTCTATAGTTAATTCATTTTGAAAATTGAAGAAGTTATTGGCAAGAAACAGTTATGGTAAGATTATCATGCCAATTTTTTTGATCAGATGAAATCACTTTATCTTGTTTTGGGGGTCATATTACTATTCATTAAGATTATTCTATATTACTTTCCCTTGGTAAACTGCAAGTATTTATCAGTTGAAGGGAATGGGTAATTTAAAAATGCATTAAGAAATCAGACTCTTCAGTAAATGTTTTCTATATTGTTTTCAGAGTTTGATTTTCTCATTAACAACTATTAATCTGCATAAGGTAGAATATTTTATTTGTAAGGTAACGTCCAATTTTAAAGAAATTTCAAAAAAGAATTGTCTACTAGTTTCTCCAAGCTGTTAAAAATTATATATATATATGCTTAAAATTGGTATAAATTATTTTATCTAGGGAAAAAAAGTCATAGGTTTTGATTTTTGCCAGTGGTTCTTCCTGTTTTATGTATGTGTGTGTGCATTTTATTTTTTTTTAATGGATCTCCAGTGACACCTCAGAAAAGAACTCTTGTTTGTCTCCTAAAGGGTTATTTTCAGCTCATATAACAAAGTGAATTGTGGGTTTTCTAGTTATTGTAATTGGCTGTATTATTTTCAGCCAGTTTCTAGTGTTTCCTGAAATATCTCTTAGATTGGATCAGAGACACTCAAAATTTTTTAACTGTGATTTGTCCAATATGTCCTACTGAGTGGAGAAAGAGAGTAATATTTCTCTCTTCTTTTTACTTCCCTCCTTTTTTTTTCTTCCCACCTTTCCTCCCTCCCTGCTTGCCTGCCTTCCTTTCTTCTTTGATTTGAGAAGTGAATAAGAAGCTCTCACCAAAAGGAACATTCTACTGGAAAGTTATTATTACACCAATATTAACGGTGAGACTCAGTAAGGTTAAGTGACTTTCCACACGCCCTAGATGTAAGGAGTGGAGTTAGGCCACAGACTCTCTGACTTCCAACTTCCTATTTCGATACAGAATACCTTATTACAGGACAATTCCCCAAAAAAGATTAGTGAAATACTACAAAACCCATAATGCTCTTGTCATATGCTATGGTTCTCCTTAATAACTTTCTTAGAGATCTGTGTTTCAAATCTGGGAAACAGTCTTAACATATAAGCTGGTTATCCTAGTTTGAGTAGCATCAATCTATTTCAAGAATTTTAAACTCTTTTTCTGTATATTTTTTGCATTAAAAACACTTTGGAGAATCTGATTAAGGTTATAAATTTCCTTCTCATGAAAATGTATATACACACATATAGACAGAATTTTGCATACCATTTTAAGGTTTCATTTTTGTAAATATAATTAGGGAACCAAAGGGAGCTATATAGAAAGAACATATAATAACTTTTTATTTTTATGTATAAGATTTTTTTTTTCTCTACGGTAGAAGATTTGTTATATGTGAAAGTTAAAAATCTCACCTAAATGGTATGAAATGATATGAATAAGATTAACTTTAACAATCAACCTAATACTTTTTCAATCTTGTAAACTCTAAAAGAAAATATGGGTACACGAAAACACTAAAAATTCAAATTATGCTTTATAGAGGAAATCAATTAAACCTCACAACTTTTATCTGAAATTTACACAGTACGATATGTTATAAATGTAAGGCTTTGAGAAGAACATTGTAAAAACTCGAGACCTCATAATCCTGACCAAAACAAAAACAGAAAAAATTTAATTTTTTAAAGATAAAAATGGCATTCACTTTTTATGAAAGAGAAGAGGTTTCACCATCCCTGCCAAGATCTTGGGTAATTGTGCAGCAATAACCTCAGACATCATTTCTGGAAATTCAACACTCAGTGCCCGGGACTGGATAAATGTATTCAAGCAGTACAGATGAAGTTGTTTGACAAGCTGTTGGTTTAACAAATGGATAAGAAACATGTAAGAAAAATAATATATTCATATACTATACAAACATGGCAGCTTATTTTTTTAATAATAGAAATACTTAAGATGTTTTTTTCTTACCGAACTGAAAACATCTCCCTCCACTTTCTAGCATAATATGTAAAATATTACATACTCATGACAAAATATCCTAATATATAGAAAGATTTAAAGAAATGAAAGTATTCTGTAATCCCACAGGATAACCAGTGTGAACATTTTGGTATATTCAAGGGTTTTTTTTAATACATACTCAGGTATACACATAATATACACACATGCATATATATTTCCATAAATGAAATTACTTTATAGTCTATTTCTTAATCCAGCTTTTTCATATAACAACATATAGACAATATATAGACTCTTCTATTTCAGTACAAACAACCCAGCATAATCCATTTTAATCTAATTTTAATTTTGTCAAAGTAATTCGTGTACATAATTTTGAAAGTCAGCTAGTACTGGAAGACCTATACCAACAAAAGCAACAGCAGCAACAACACAGATGTAACCACTTTAAACTTCTTTAGCCTGTGTCATTTGATATTTATCTGTGTATTTCTAATAAATTTTATTTTCCAAAGTTTACATTATTGATAAAGTTTCTATTAAATGAGTATTTAGCTCTCTTGTACTATATACCCCCCTCCCCAACTACACACACTTTCTCTTCTCTCCATTCTCTATATAGTTATATCTCAATTTTTGGCTAAATCGATATCTAACATTTATATTACAAAGATTTTTGTTTTTTACTGGATTACATTGTCTTTGTTATATGACTTACTTTAATTTTGCTAGGGCTAATCACCTTATGTTTCTGTTCCTTTGTTTTTTCTATATTACAAAGCCATAGGCAAATCTTCTGACAGAATTGTAAAGACTCACTTCAATATGTTCATGCAATTGGTAATAGCTCAGTTCCATTTTTTTCTTGGTATTAGTGTCCTGAAATCCTCTTCATTAGTTAGTGTGCTGGGACACCCCTTTGCATCTCTCTTGGGTTGAATCTTCTACTTTGGCTTACTCCAGTGTTTTGTTGTAAGAAATCCTGCAGGTGCCCTTGAGAAAGTTTGTATTTGAGATAATCTCTATGAGATCTTTCAAGTCTGAAAATACTTTTATGATGCCATCATATTTGTTTGATGGTTTGGCTGGTAAAAAAACTTGTTGAAGATTTTTCTTTCCTTGAAAATTCTGAAGGTATTGCTCCATTGTTTTCTGGGTTCCAGTACTGCTATTGAGAAGTCTAACATCATTCTGAATCCTGATGATTTGATGTGACTTATTTGTTTTTTCATTGGTATATTTTATGATACCCTCTTTATTCCAGGTATGCTGAAATTTTACAATGTGCCTTGGTTCAGTTGTGCTGTGCCTGTATACTGGGCCCTTACACTCAGAAAACTCATATCCTTCAGTTCTAGCAACTTTTCTTTTATGATTTCTTACATAATTTCCTTGCCTTGATTTTCTCTCTTGTTTCTTCTGGAAATTACTACTAACTGGAGAATGGAACCCCATGGACTAATCCCCTAAATTTGCTATCTCTCTCCTTTTTCATATCTTTATCTTTTTTGTTATATTTTTCTGGGTTTTCCTGAGATTTATATTTCCTGAGTTTTATATTTATATTGAATTTTTAATTTCTGCTCTTCTTTAATTATCCAAAAGTGTTTTCTTGCTAAATGTTCCTTTTTAAATGTTTTCTATTCTTGTTTCATTGCTGCAAAAATCATTCTTATTTCTCTGAATATCTTAATTTTTTGAAGCTTTCTTCTATTTTCTGCACTCTTGCTTTTTCCTTTAAGTTACATTTTTTCCTGTTTATTTTGCTCTCTGCCTTACATTTTAGAGGCTTTATCTAGATAGCTAATAATCTTGGCTGTCAGTTCATATTCAGCAGTGAGGCCTCAAATTTGACCTGGTGAGTAGAGGGTTTTTTTATGCTTTGTTGTTATTTTAGTGTGGTTTCTGAACACAGTAGTGAAAAAAGCTTGTATGCAATATGTCTCGACTAACCCCATATATCTTATTTTATTTACCCAGTTTTGGTGTCAGGTATTTCTAGGGTTTTTTTCCTCTTGTATAGGGAATGATGCATACATATCTTAAATACTTGTCTAATTATTTATTTAAGATAAGTCCTAAAAAGTGGGAATTTGAAAAGCACACAAACTTTAACTACTGCTACATGCTGCCAGATTGTCCATTAGCATTGTTACTGACTTATAACTCCATCCAAAATAGTATGAGAGTCTTATTCTCCACAACCATATCTTTGCTTTTCCTGTATACATAAAATCTTTTCTAGCTTAAGACAAAAACATTTGAGAGCATATTCAGAAAAATATATCACAATTCCTATCAACCATTAAATTACTCTCAAATTATACAAATACTAGTAAAAGGATATGTGGGTGATCTACATTGAAAATGAAAAAAGCATAATATAAATTCTGAGCAGTATGATGCAGGTTTTTAAAATGTAAGTACAAATATAAATTTGAAGAAAACACATGAAGTAAAATTTATATTTCACATTTAAGAAGTTATAGATATAATTCAGAAAATAATCATTAATATTCTAGAAAGCAAAATACTTACATCATGCAAGTTATCAAGAAGTTTTGTAAGTTGGTAGAAACGCTGTGAGCTAGGGACAACTCCTTTTTGCCTCAAACCAATTGCCTTGATGAGCTCTCTAATGTAGCTTGATCTCATCTCTTCAAACTGGCTTTGACTTCTTAGTCCTTCCAAAGGAACTTCAAGAAGATAATTACAAGTGGCAGTTATGTTTAAAAAAGATGACACTAGCAGTTTATAATATAAATTTCTGAGCTGTATAATGATTTATTTTGATTTGCAACTCTAGATACAGACATCTTAAATAGGAAAAGTTTTAGAACATGTAAACTTCTAGTTCTTTTGAAGAATATGATAAGAACAACTAGGTAAGTTAAAGAACATTTCAGCTTACCTGTTTTAAAGCTATTAGCATTTGCTCAAAAGAGCACCTGACATTATTCTACATTCCTGTCTAAAATACTTAGTTTGATTTAGTTTACAACTACATGTATGCTGGATCTTTTTTGTCTTTGTCTCCTTCCTGCTGATATGAGAGAAAGCCATTGATATTTGAATTTTCTCTTATATTCAGCCACTTGGTTTTACTCTATTTTATTTATTCATTAATTTATATTTTTAAATCTAACAGCTTTTGTTTGATTTTTTTTTCGGTATAAGACAATACTATATTCAAATAATAGCTTCATTTTCTCTTTTCCAACAGTTGTAGCTCTCATTTCTGCTTCATGGTTCAATGCATTGTTTAAGACTTCCAGAACAATATTAAAAAATGATAGTAATGGTAAATACCCCTGTTTTGTTGCTGATTTTACTGAGAATGCCTCTCATTCCTATTATGATGTTAACTGGTAATTTATATATCTACCTCTGAAATCTTTAATTCATACATCAAAATGTTGGGCACAACTTCCTACTCTTATGACTAGTTCTCTTGTTTTCACTACATAGTAAATTTACCTATTGCTTTTCTCCTAAATCTTTTCGGTCCTTCTGTTGTCACTTGTCTGAGATGTCCTGGTTGATTTCTTTAGCAACTCTATTACCAGAACTCCCAATTTCCTTGTTTTCTTTTACTTTGGTCTCACTTGTCCTACAAACAAATCTTCAAACTGAAGTGAAGTTTCTGACTTTTTCTGCAACTACATCCAGATTGCTGAAAGAAAAATCACATAATCTCTGGATTTATGATCTTGACCCTTAGCAGTATTTCTATAGAGAAGTGTACTTCATTTGAGCAAAGCCAACCATATGTGTCCAGCAAAGGGAAATAAATAATCCTTTTTCAAAAACTCCTACTTTATTCCCTCTACCCGAATCAGACCTTGGCTTCCACTTCCCTTGGAAAAAAGATGGCTGCAGATAACAAACCGATAGAAACCAAAAGTTAATTCTTTGGTTTTGAGTTTTCAAGAGCTCACATCCTGAGTATAAAAGGGATTTAGAAAGGTAATCTAAATTGGCAATATGAGATTTTTGCTCCAATTGAAAACTTAACTGTTGTACATACATTTGTATGTATATGCTATGTGTATCTATGATCTTGTCCCTTTACTTCATATGGCAGCTATTTTTTTTTAATTTACCATTTTAACCTTTTATTACTTAAAAAAAAATTTTTTTTTTTTTTTTTGGCTGCACCATATGGCATGTGGGATCTTAGTTCCATGCCCCCTGCATTGGAAGTTCAGAGTCTTAACCACTGGACCACCAGGGAAATCCCTATAGCAGTTATTTTAAACATCCATAACTCTTTTTACACTTCCCAACCAATCCTCAAATCTCTATCACTCTTAAACATGACTGTAAAATAATTTTTTCTTCTGATTACTGAAGTACTGTCTTTTCATTGGGCTTTAAAGAGTTGGAAAACTAGTAACCCAAAGCCCTCAGTCTATCCATCTAAATGTTTAGGACCAGACTTGAACCAATTATCCTCTTTACAAGAGAAGCGGGCCTAATTCCACACTGCCTCATTCTTTTAGTATCAACACTAACAACATGCTCCTAGGATATGATAATCTAATCACTAGGCTCTCATCCTATGCTCCTGGGATATCTCTGAAAATTATCCTCCTCTCCTACTCTCTTCCCTAGATTTCAGATCTATGATGAACCAGCTCTCCAAAAAATTTCTATTTCCTTTGAGCTCTTTACATTAATTCATTATTTTCTTAATTATTACACCCAGCATTACATGATTGGAGAATTTTCTCTCAGATTCTTATTGATTCCACATGTGGGTTTTTAGGATTTCTTGTAAATATATTAGTGGCAAGTGGGAGAGAGTGAGTGAAGGGCAGTTAGCCAGATGCTATTTTAGATAAGAATACTTTAAAAAAAGAATACTTTTTTTTGGTTTAGCTAATTTAAAAATAATGTGTATTCATTGGAAAAATTTTAGAAAATACAGAAAATACATGGAAAATTACAAGTCACCTGAGATCCTACAATCCAATATTTCAGGACATTTCCTAATATTATATTGAGAACATTTACTTATATCATTCAAAATTCTTCAAAAATGAATGTTTTAATTCACACATAAAATTTAATATCACAAAAATGTGTAGGACATACAATTTATTTAATTGTTTTATCATTTGACATTTGGAATATTTTACTAATCTAAACAATACTTATGATGAATGTCTTATTTTTTATGGATATATTCTTAGAAGTAGAATTATTAGAGTAAAAGGTATTACCTGTCTTAACACAGATAATATACATTTCTAAACTACTTCTTACTAGTTAACTGTTGTGTGCTTTGTACTGAGTATTTTCATTTTAGGTAATCTTTGCTTTTTATAGAGAAAAATAAAATACCATCTCATTTTCACTTCTCTAATTATTAGTGAGGTTGAACAATTTTCTTAAGCTTTTTAGTGACTTTTTTTCTGTTTTGTATTTGTTTATAGTGATCTAAGCTGTATTTTAAATATTCTTCTCAGTCTGTGGTTTAAAGCCCAGTTTCAAAATATTTAATCAGTTGTGTAACTTTATTAGGGCAAAGAGTACTGCCCAGGCAATCCAAATTTTGCCATGCTCCAGGCAAACACTTTCAATTACTTCAACTATTTCTTTTGATCTTTCCTTCCATAGCTTTAAATAACATCCTTATAGAGCTGATCCTTGAGTTTTTATTTTTAACTTTTGACTTTCCAGTATGGAAAATGGGGCTGTAGCTCTATTTCCATATTCCAGATCTACTATTACCCCCACACCACAAACACACTCACACATGTAGAACTTCCTATTCCTCCTCTTCCTAATATCATTTTCCTAATATTGGTTAGATCAATATTCAGTGTTTACTACTTTAGCTATGCAAAATACTACTACAGTCAAGTCATATAGCATTTACTATGATTTCTTTTCTTTTCTAGTATAATATTTTGTTTTACTGAGAGTAAGTAACCATATTGATGGGTGTGAAGTGGTATCTAATTGTGTTTTTTATTTGTGTTTCTCTAATGACTAGTGATGCTGAGCATTTTAATGGCTGTTTGTAAACCTTCTTTTGAGAAATGTCTATCAAGACCTTTATTTATTTTTAAATTGGTTTATTTTTTTATTGTTGAATTGTAGAGGTTCTTTATTCATCTGGATATTAATACTTTTACCTTAGCAGATATATGATTTTCAATATTTTCACCAATTCAATGGATTGCCTTTTCTTTGTGTTGTGTCCTTTGATAAACAGAGGTTTTAAATTTTGATAAAGTCTATTTATCTTTTTCTTTTGTTGCCTGTGTTTTGGGTGTTATATCCAAGAAATCACTGCAAAATCCAATGTCACAAAACTTTCCCTCTGTTTTCTTCTAAGGGTTTCATAGTTTTAGCTCTTAGATTTAGTTCTTTGATTTATTTCAAGTTAATTAAAATTTTTGTGGAAATATAGTTGATGTACAATATGTTAATTTCAGGTGTACTACATAATGATTTGACATTTGCATACATTATGAAATGATCACCACAATCAGTATAGAAAACATTTGTCCCCATACAAAGTTATTACTTACAAAGTTATTATATTACTGGCAATATTGCTTATGCTGTATATTACATGCCCTGGCTTATTTATTTTGTAATTGGATGTTTGTACCTCTTAATCCCCTTCACCTATTTTGCTCCCTATCCCCTCCCCTCTGGCAACCACCTATTTGTTCTCAGTATCTATGAGTCTGTTTTCATTTTGTTTTGTTCGTTTTGTTTTTTAGATTCCACATGTAAGTGAGATCACATAATATTTGTCTGTCTCTGAATTATTTCACTTAGCACAATACCCTCTAGATCCATCCATGTTGCTGCAAATGGCAAGATTTCTTCTTTATGGCTGAGTAATATTCCATTATATATTGCCCTATATATATATATATATATATATATATATATAAAATTATGGACATATATATATGGACACTTAGATTGCTTCCATATCTTAGCTATTATAAATAGTGCTGCAATGAACAGTGGTATGCATATATCTTTTCAAATTAGTGTTTTTGTTTTCTTCAGGTATATACCCAGAAGTGAAATTGCTGGACCATATGACAGTTCTATTTTTAATTTTTTGAAGAACTTACATACTATTTATCATAGTGGCTGTACCAACTTAAAATCCTACCAATGGTGCACAAGGGTTCCCTGTTCTCCACATTCTCGCCAACATTTGTTATTTGTTGCTTTTTTAATGATAAGCCATTCTGACAGGTGTGAAGTAGTATCTCACTGTGGTTTTGACTTGTATTTCCTTGATGATTAGCGACATTGAGCATCTTTTCATGTATCTGTTGGCCATCTGAGTATCTTCTTTGGAAAAATGTCTCTTCAGGTCCTCTGCGCATTTTTAAATCAGGTTGTTTGTTTTATGATATTGAGTTGTATGAGTTCTTTGTACATTTTGGATACTAACTCCTTATCAAATATAGAATTTGCAAATATCTTCTCCCATTCAGTAAGATACTTTTTCATTTTGCTGAAAGTTTCCTTCACATTGCAAAGCTCTTTAGTTTGATGTAGTCCCATTTGTTTATTTTTGCTTTTGTTGGCCTTGCCTGAGGAGATAGATCCAAAGAATATTGCTAAGACCAATGTCAAAGAGCATACTGCCAAACATAGGCAATAAAACATACTGTAGGAATTTTATGGTGTCAGTTCTTACATTTAAGTCTTTAAGCCATTTGGAATTTACTTTTGTACATGGTGTGAGAAAGTAGTCCAGTTTAATTCTTTTGCATGTAGCTGTCCACTTTTCTCAACACCATTTATTGAAGAGGCTGTATCTTCATTGTATATTCTTGCCTCTTTTGTCTTAGATTAGTTGATCTTACAAGTATGGGTTTATTTCTAGGATCTCAATTGTGTTTCATTGATCTATGTGTCTGTTTTTGTGCCAGTAGCATAGTGTTTTGATTACTGTAGCTTTGTAGTATAGTTTGAAATCAGGGCTCTTGATAGCTCTAGCTTCATTCTTCTTTTTCAAGATTGCTTTGGCTATTCAGGGTCTTATGTGTTTCCATACAAATTTTACAATTATTTTTTCTAGTTCTGTGGAAAATGTCTGTAGTATTTTGATAGGGTTTGCATTGAATCTATAGATAGCCTTGGGCAGTATGATCATCTTAACAACATTAATTCTTCCAATCCATGAGCATGGTCTATCTTTCCATTTGTTTGTGTCATTTTCAATTTCTTTCACCAATGTCTTACAGTTTTTCGATTACTCGTCTTTTATCTCTTTGGTTAGGTTTATTCCTAGGTATTTTATTCTTTTTGATGCAATTATAAATGGAATTGTTTATTAATTTATCCTTCTGATAATTTATTATAAGTGTATGGAAGTGCAACATATTTCTGTATATTAATTTTCTCTCCTACAACTTTACTGAAATCATTTATTAGTTTAAATAGTTTTTGGTAGCATCTTTAGGATTTTCTACATATAGTATCATGTCATCTGCAAACAGCAGCAGTTTTACTTCTTCTTTTTCAATATGGATGGTATTTATTGCTTTTTCTTTTCTGACACTGTGGCTAGAACTTCCAATACTATGTTGAATAAAAGTGATGAAAGTCAGCATCTTTGTCTTGTTCCTGATCTCAGAGAAAATGCTTTCAGGTTTCACCACTGAGTATGACATTGGCTGAGGGTTTGTCATATATGGCCTTTATTATGTTGAGATCTGTTCCCGCCACACCCATTTTGTTAAGAGTTTTTATCATAAATGGATGTTGAATTTTGTCAGAAGCTTTGTCTGCATCTATTGAGATGATCATATGGATTTTATTCTTCAATTTGTTAATTTGCTTCATTATATTGATTGATTTTCAGATACTGAAGCCTCCTTGCATCCCTGGGATAAATCCCACCTCATCATGGTGCATTATCCTTTTAATGTATTATTGAATTCAGTTTGCTAATATTTTGCTGAGAGTTTTTGCATCTATGTTCATCATTGGCCTGCAATTTTCTTTTTTTTTGTGGTATCTTTGTCTGGTTTTGGTATCAGGGTGATGCTGGCCTCATAGAATGCTGGCCTATTTATTTTTTTTAATACTTGAGAATGATAGGGTAAAATTTGCCTGTGAAGCCATCTGGTCCTCGACTTTTGTTTGTTGGGAGTTTTTGGATTATTGATTCAATTTCATTAACGGTAATCATTCTGTCCATATTTTCTATTTCTTCCTAATTCACTCTTAGAGACTGTACATTTCTTTTTTGTTTTTAGTTTTTTTTTTAATTTATCTTTATTTTTTTATTGGAGAATAGTTGCTTTACAATATTGTGTGTTTATACTGTACAGCAAACTGAATCAGCTGCAGGTATACATATATCCCCACTTTTTTGGATTTCCTTCTCATTTAGGTCACCACAGAGCACTGAGTAGAGTTGCCTGTGCTATACAGTAGGTTCTCATTAGTTATCTATTTTACACATAGTATCAATAGTGTACATATGTCAATCCCAGAGATTGCACATTTCTAGCAATGTATCCATTTCTTCTAGGTTGTCCATTTTATTGGCATATTTGTACTAATTGGTACATATTGCACTAACCTCTTACAATCTTTGTATTTCTGTGGTGATAGCTGTAACTTCTTTTTCAATTCTGATTTTATTTTTATGGGCCCTCTTCCTTTTTTTCTTGGTGATTCTGGCTAAAGCTTTATTAATTTTGTTTATCTTTTTAAAGAACCAGCTTTTAGCTTAATTGATATTTTCTACTGTTTTTTCATCTCTGTTTCATTTATTTCTGTTCTGATCTTTCTTTCTTTTCTTCTACTAAGTTTGGGTTTTGTTTGCTCTTCTTTTCTAGTTCCTTTAGGTGTAGATTAGATTGTTCATTTGTTTTTTTTTGTTGTTGTTGTTGTTTCTTGAGGTAGGCCTGTATTGCTATAAATTTCCCTCTTGGAACTGCTTTGGCTGTGTCCCATAGATTCCGGAACATTTTTTTTCCATTTTCATTTGTCTCAGGGTATATTTTTATTTTTTTGCAATTTCTTCAGTGACCATTGGTTGTTTAGAAGCATATTGTTTAGACTCCCTGTAATTTTTTCCAGTTTTTTTCCTTGTAGTTGATTTCTAATCTCATACCATTGTGTTCAGAATAGACACTTAATATGATTTCATTTTTCTTAAATTTATTGAGACTTGTTTTGTGGCCTAGCATGCGATCTATCCTGGACAATGTTTCATGTGGACTTGAAAAGTATGTGTACTCTCCTGTTTTTTTAATGGAATGTTCTGTAGATATCTATTAAGTCCATCTAGTCTAATGTTTCATTTAAGGCCCATGTTTCCTATTGACTTTCTGTCTGGATTTTCTGTACATTGATGTAAGTGGGGTGTTAAAATCCCCTAGTATTATTGTATTACCATCAATTTCTCCCTTTTTGTTTGTTATTATTTGCTTCATGTATTTAGGTGGTATTTTATACCTTTTTAATGTGTGTATCCCTTAACTACTTATTGTATACAGATGATTTTATTACTTTTGTCTTTTAACCATTTACTAGCTTTACAAGTGGTGATCTACTACCTTTACTGTATGTCTGTCTTTACTGGTAAGAATTTTCCTTTCATAGTTTCATATTTCTAGTTGTGGCCTTTCCTTTCTGCTTAGCAGAGTCTCTTTAACATTTTTTGTCAAGCTGGTTTAGTGGTACTGAACCCTTCTAGTTTTTGCTTGTCTGTGAAATTCTTTTTCTTTCCTTTAAATCTGAATGATATCCTTGCTAGGTAGAGTATTCTTGGTTGTAGGATTTTTCCTTTCATCACTTTGAATGTATCATGCCACTCTCTTCTTGCTTGCAAAGTTTCTGCTGAAAAGTTAGCAGATGGTCTTAAGGAAGTTCCCTTGTACATAACTAGCTGGTTATTTTTCTTGCTGCTTTTAAGATTCTGTCTTTATCTTTAATTTTTGTCATTTTAAGTATCATGTGTCTTGGTGTGGACCTCTTTGGGTCCTTCTTATTTATAGTTTTTTGTGCTTCTTGGATCTGGATGTCTGTTTCCTTCCTCAGGTTAATGAATTTTTCCAGCTATTATTTCTTAAGGTCTTGACCCCTTTCTCTCTCTTCTCTCTTTCTGGGACTGTGTAATACAAATGTTAGTATGCTTGATATTGCCCCAGAGGTCTCTTAAACTATCCTCATTTTTTAAAGTTCATTTTTCTTTTTTCTGTTCAGCTTGGGGGATATACACTACTTCATCTTCCAGATCACTGATCCATTCCTCTGTATCATCTAATGTATTCTTTCTTTCTAGTGTATTTTTTATTTCAGTTATAGTATTCTTCAGCTCTGATTGGTTCTTTGTATTTTTTAACTCTTTGTTGGAATTCTCACTGTGTTCATGAACATCTTTACAATTATTACCTTGAACTCTTTTTTTTGGGGGGGGGAGGGCGGGTAGATTGCTTATCTCCAATACATTTGGTTCTTTTACAGAGATTTTGTTTTGTTTTTCTGTTTGGAACATATTCCTCTTTATTCTCATTTTGCCCAACTCTCTGTGTTTGTTTCTATGTGTTATGTAGGTTGGTTACATTTCCCAATCTTGGAGAACTGGCCTTATGAATGAGACGTTCTAGGGACCCAGCAGTATGTTCCCCTCTGGCCACCAGAGCTATATTCTCTAGTATGTGGAGGGTGTGTGCCCTTCTGACTGACAACTGTGGGTGCACTGGTAGGGAGGGCTGGTTCTCTGTGAGTCCCTGCCTCATGTGGTGGCTACAGGCCCACTGGCAGGCAGGACTGGGTCCGGGTGTAGCTGGCAGCCCAGGGTGGCTTGGGGTTGGTACCTGCTTTTTGGAGGGAAGGTAAGCCCCCTGTGCTAATCCAGAGAGAAGATTCCAAAATGATGTTTGCCAGCACCTGTGTTATCATGGTAGAATGAGCTCCCCAAATGGCTACCACCAGCATCTTTGCTCCTAGGGGTAGTCCCAGTTGCCTTCTGCCTTCCTGGGGGGCTCTCCAAGATCAGCAAGTGGGTCCGACCCAGGCTCCTTTCAGACTACTGGCATTACGCTAGGACTTGGGAGTATGTGAGATTTTGCATATGCTCTTTAAAAGCAGCACCTCTGTTTCTTATAGCTTTCCAGCTCTCTCAAATATAAGCCCCACTGGTTTTCAAAGCTAGATATTCTGGGGGCTCATCTTCTTGGTGCAGGACCCAGGGCTGGGGAGCCTGATATAGGACTCAGACCCCTTGCTTCTTGGAATGGACCTATACAATTGTGATATTTCTTCTATTTGTGGGTTGCTGACCCAGGGATGTGGGTCCTGACTGTACTATGTTTCCACTTCTCCAACCTGAGTCATTGTGCTTCCTTATTTATGCTTCCTTGTTTATCTCTTTTGTTATGGAAAATCTTTTCTGATAGTCTTCAGGTTGTTCTCATAGATAGGTGCTCTGAAAATAGCTGTAATTTTGGTGTGTCTGTGGGAGGAGGTGATTTCACGGTATTCCTACTCCATTATCTTGGCCACCTCTCCCCAAAATGACAAGTTAATTTTTGTATATAGTGTTAAGGTAAGGGTACAACTTAATTTTTTTTGAATGAAATTTTCCATATACCATTTGCTGAAAAGACTGACTATTCCCTTAATGTTTACATCTTTATTTCTTTTTCTAATGTTTTGCTATTCTCTTTCTAGATTTGGGTGTTGGGCTTCCTTCTGAACTGTGATTTTTCTTTTTTTTTTGTTTTGTTTTTGTTTTTTTGCTCAACTTTTGAGAGGTTTTTCAACTCTGTCAGCCAATGGCAGTACTCACTTTTAAATTAAATATCTATCTATCTATCTATCTATATATATATATATGGGCTTCCTGGTGGTGCAGTGGTTGGGAGTCCGCCTGCCAATGCAGGGGACACGCGTTCGTGCCCCGGTCCAGGAGGATCCCACATGCTGCGGAGCGGCTAGGCCTGTGAGCAATGGCCGCTGAGCCTGTGCATCCGGAGCCTGTGCTCCGCAGCGGGAGAGGCCACAACGGTGAGAGGCCCGCATAACGCAAAAAAAAAAAAAAATATATATATATATATATATATATATATATATATATATATATATATATATATATATATATTTTTTAATTTCCAAGAGCTCTTTTCTTTCTTTGTGTTATTCCTTTTTCATGTATCCAGTCATTGTTTTATAGTTGGAATATGCTCTTTTATCTTTCTAAAGAAGGATGGCTTTTAAATTATTTTGAAGTTTTCATCTCCCTACATGGTTTCTGTTTCCTCCAAGTTTTTATTTTTTTAATTTTGTCTTTGTTTTTGATATCAAACGCCTTCCCCAGATGCCTTGGTTGTTTATTTATATTCAAGAGTAGAAAATTTAAAAGCTGATTGATAGTTCTGTTTGAATGGGTAGTGCTTATTGACTGTGAGCTTTAGTGCAGGGCAATCTGGCTATTTCAAAGAGAAACTCTTGCTATTAGCATATTTAGTTCTTTTTCTTTCCAGCTAAACCAATTCTTTAGAGAAGAATCTTTCATTTTCCTATCTGGAGAATATAAACTTGGATGACGGTGTTCCAGAAGATAGGTGGGTTTGGAGGATGGTGTCTCAACATTTTGTATGTACTTAATTTGTTTACACTATCAAACCCCTCACCCTCATCAGTGCCTGCAGTTCACCAATCCAGCTGCCTTCTATTATATCCACTTCAGGGAATAAACCTACAATCTCTGCCTTAGTTGCAGAAGAGCAATTGCATGGTTGGATGATATTTGGAAATAAATTTTCAACAGAATTTGGTGTTTTAAATTCTACTTGCATTCTCATTTCAAAAAACAACATCATTGTTGTCACTAATTGCAAAACATGTTAGAGGTTCAGTGATGCAAATCAAGGTGCTCTTTGACTTTTCTTACTTCAGGCTTAGAATCCACCTTCTCAGGTATGCTAAATTAGTTCTACTTGCTGGCTTGCAGAATTTTATTGCTATTGATTTTTCTTTCATTTTCTTTCCCTTTTATTTTATTTCTCAAAAAAATCCCTTGACTAATATTTTTATGTAGTTTTATTAGGAACGATGGTAAAAGTGTGTGTTCAAACTGCCATATTTTCCTGGATATCTATTTTAATTTTTAATGGCAAATGGGAGGTTTAAATTCTTATCAAATAATTGAACTTTTTCTTTGCCAACTTTCCTATTGCATTCATTTTTTAAAAGGTATTCCTTATTTGAGATTTCTAAATCATTTATATTCCTTTTAGCTAATTTTTAACAATTAAGGTGCTTATATGTGCCATTTATTTTAGGGTACAATTTGAGCTAAATATCCAAACTAAGTTTCCCCCAAATATAAAGCTACTTTTCTCAACAATATTTATTTGTTCCATGCTCAAAGATCTGTGATGTTTCCACTGCAGCATATTAAGTTCTAGTATATACTAGTCTGACTTGACTAATTCAGTGTATGTATTTCTCTTCCACACTTTATTATTTTAGCTTTCTAATTCTCTCTCTGCCCCCAGATTTTTGTAATACTTATCTATTTTTTAAGACTTAAGGATGAATTTTCAATAACTTTGCCAAGTCTCTCCTAAAAACTCTCATTAAAATTTGTGCAAATTTTATCACACAATTATATATAATAACATATATATATATATATATATATATATATATATATAATGTATAGTACTATTCACTAAATATATGATTTTCCCTTTTCTTGAAGTTGCAAGTGGCCAAAAACCTTGCCTTCTATGGTATGTGAGTGGAAGTCATACGTATCTCCCTTCCTTCCCTTACCACTCTCTTTCCTTACCACTGCTCTAGTGATTATGGAAGCATGTGTCAAGATGTAGCCTCCATTTGCCTGGAACACCTGAGTGATGACAATGAGCCTCCCTGTTGATCTGCATTGGAAATATAGTAAGAAGAATAAATACTTAAAATTTTTTTTGATAAGCTACTGAGATTTGGGGTTGTTTGGTCCCCAGCATAATGTAGCCTAGCCATAATTACAGAATTATGTTAATGATATCAACTAATTTGGGAGATCTAGGACTATCTATGATATATCTGCTATTGGATTCATTACTGTCAAGAAAAGAATGACAGGCATTAACTGCTGTATTATTACATTTATTCCAGTTGACTCTCTTGGCCAGTCCCATATCAATTCCCTTAACCCCTTTTATGCTTTTTCATCAAATTAGGCTTGCAGATCTATGCTCCAGATAGGGTTTCCAAGGGTGGGGGATAAGGCTATGGATCCTTAGATCCTGTATTAATCTGTATCTGGGCATAGATTTCATGAGGTAAACTTTCTTCTTAAGGGTTCAGCTTTTCTGCTTTTCCTCTTGATATACTCCCCAGCCCCACCATTCGAGATTCATGCCATTAGAAGGAAGTCTCTGCACAATCATTGATGAGAAACTATTGGCTCACTTTCTACCTAAGACCTTAGCTTTCTGTGGTTTCCTTTCAAATCACTATGAGTGAAGGAAGGGCCAGTTCAGGCATTCAAAGGCTGAGTCTACCTGTGCATGGAAATGGCACAGAAAAGGGTAAAAGTTAGAAGCAATTTAAAAAAAATTTCCCTCCCAGACCCTTGGAGATCCATTGAAGCAGAGGTGCATGTGTTCTTTGTGTATTAAAGAATCAATGGATATCTACCCATCCTTCTGGTTACCAATGCTGTTCTATAGTACAACATTTCCTTTTTCTTCAGGGTATGCAACTAGGGTGCATTTTCCAGCCTCTCCTGCAGTTAAGGTGAGCCATAGAATGTGGGTGGCAGACAGTTCAAGGTCTCATCTCTAAACCTTTTCTTATGCAGTGCTCATCTTCTAGTCAGATCCAATGGAGGACTCCAAGGTAATGAAAAGGGTAGAGCCCCTGGATGTAAGGAGCCTGGGTTTTCTTGCCAACCCACTGGACTGACCGTGAGTAATAAATAAACTGCTATTGTACTATGCTACTGATCTTTGCAGTTATGTGTTATGACCGTTAGCCTATCCTGACATAAAGAGAATAGTTACAAATAAAATTGTGGGTTTTATAGAGTAAATCCTCTGTGAGGTGGGGATGTAGGGAAGCATAGTTTGTGTTTATGCAATATTAATTAGTTTATAATATCTAATTGGATGGATATGAAAAAGGCAATTAATTATGTTTTACCTAAAAAGGATAGAAACGGGCTTAATTGATGGGCTATTTTAATATTAGGTGATAGGTAAAACCTGAGAAATATGAAGTAATGTTATTATAGTCTATGGATGTTTCTCTTTTGCAGTTATTATCTAAGATTCATAGCTCATGTGTAATCATACGATCATATTGTTGTTTGAAACTTTCCTAATGAATTAAAAATTAAGAAAGTAAATATCTTGTATTAAGTTACTTATGCTCACTCACTTGTATTAAGAAGTAGCAATACTTTCATACAGAGGAACTCTTCTTGGCTAACTTGAAGCTTCACAAACTCCTGTGGGATCTGCCACATGGTAAGGCATAATGAATAGAATGATGATTCCTTCATCCGCTGTCTTGCACCACACACAACACACAAAAGAAAAAGCAACAGGAAAAGAAAAAAAAACACAGAGTAGCTTAGCCAGTTTATGTAATGTATCAGAGATTATGAGATTTAGTAATTACCTGACTTATTGAAAATGACTTTTTATAAACAAACTCAATATTTGGAATTTTAAATGTCTTCTAAATTTAGTCACAATACTGGATTTTTGAAGTTAGAAAATTATATTAAATACACATTAACTGAGATTAATGCTGTTTCTCACTTTTATTATCACATTTTAAAAACCTAAACCAAGAAAGGAGAGCAAAGTTGTGGGAGTTGAAAAGAAAAATTTGTGGTGCTGAGGAACACTCAGGAAATACTTTATTTACTGATTTTTTTCCTGTGAAAAACACAAATAAAATTTTGTGTGCAATCCAATGGGAGAGTGAATTCAATTCACAGAAATTGAATAGTATAGAATAGTTCAGTGCACTCAGTTTAGAGTATCCAGTATAAAATAGTTACACTGTGAACTATTCTAGAGGAAATGTATGGTGATATAGAAAAGACAACATTAACAAGCATTAAATAATTGACAAGACAAACACAAATTCTGAATGTTGAGGAAATTTACTTAAGGCATTTTCTCAACTCTGTACTGTTTTGTAATATTTGTGCTAGTCAAAAAGTGAACAGGAATAGCGGACAAAAAAACTAGATTTTGACTCAGAAGAGCTAAGATTCTTTGGCAAATTATGCAATCTCCTCTGCCTCAGTTTCCTGGACTGTGAAATAAAGGGTGATGATTCCTTACCAACTTCAAGGGATTGTAGGAAAAAATGGAATAAAATATATGAAAGTTACCTGTAATCTGTAAAGACTTATCCAAATATAAATTATCATGTTATATAATTCTGAGTCAGCATGCACCATTAGGACAGTATAAATATTTTCATGAAAAGATTCTTACTCAGTTTAAGGTTACATGTAGAAAGTTAATTACACTAATTCCAATATAATGAAGCAAATTGAATTCAATATTTATTTTTCAATGTTTTAAATAAATTACCAGTCTAAGTTTTCCTCTAGGAAGAGAGATAATATTTTTACTTTTTGAAGGTAAGTCAATACTTTCATGCAAAAATATTCCTCATTTAATTCATTATCTTCATTATTACCAATGTAAAAATTTTAATTGGATAAACTAAATATTTACTTTTGTCTTTAAGTATATTTCTTGATACATTTTTGAAGTTTAAAAAATTTTGATTTGTGACAACTATTGAAGTAAAAGAAAAAAGCTCCAAATGTCAAATCACTGATAAAATAATACAATTTTATTAATGTTGTCATTTAATGCTATATCCTGAGGTAGTTCTAAGAAACCTTTCAGGAACATTCTATTATTTAGGACACTAGATGGTGTGATCATCTGTTGAAATGTAATTTTCAAGATTATCCTACGTATATACTTTTGATAACAATAACAACAAATGTCAAGTTATTACTTACTCATTTAGTATTAGATCAGGTGCAAAATACAGCATCTGTCCACTGACATGCTTATAAGATCTCCATCCTAGTCCAAATACCATTAAGCTCATCCAAGAATACTGGATGAGAGTTATCTGGTCATCAATATGTAAGTTTCGAAAACCTACAAAATAAATTTACATATAAAATGATCACAAAAATCACTTTGTCAAAAATCTTAAAAATAAATAAAAATTTGAAAATAGATGTAAGTAGGGTAATGTAATATAATGTTTTCAATCTCAATATATTTACACAAAAAAGCAGGAAATAATAATAGAGTCTGAAACACTAAAAAGAAGAGGCTCTGGAATTTATTAAAATTAGTCACTGTGATTTAGCATTTCTGGGAATTCACTAATTAAATCAAACATCTATCATTCATTCACGCAACACTCATTTATTGAGAGCCAACTGTGTGCCAGGCACTGTGGTAAAATGTTGCGGTTATGAAGATGAGTAAGACACAACCGTTGCCCTTAAAAGAAGCTTGCAACTCAACAGGAGAGATAAGCACATAAGTATTGCGATAGAGAAGGTAAGAGGGAATACACCAGGCAATAGGAAGATCAGGAAAATTGCCCCCAAACAGAAATAATGCCTGAACAGATTAGAGTCAGTTGGTGGAGGAATCTTAATTCTTTGGGATTTAAACATAAATTGGTTTTATTTTGTAAAACCACTGCTCTCAATTATGCTACATCTAGTTTTTCTTTAACAATCCTTAATTAAATTTTGGGTAGATTCCATAGTTTTCTGGTCACTTTTGCTTTCTGAAACTTAATCCAGTCTCATTTTAAACTCCCATATGGCTTAAGAGGTTTAGAGTCTGTGGGTATGGGTGTGTTTGTGTGTGTGTGTGTGTGTGTGTGTGTGTGTGTGTGTGTGTGTGTGGTGTGAATGCTCTGGTCTTTCACACCTTCACAACCTCCCTCTTTTAGACCTTTCTCTGGTGTTGGTGGCAGAGGAAGGATGGCAGGGAAAAGGCAAGTGTATCTTCACTTACACAGTCAAAGTTTTCTCTCCATCTCTTTCTAATTCTCTTTTTGCCCGCTTGGGGGAAGATGACCAGCTCAGCACTGATGGGCTTAAAGGAGGGAGGGGTAAAGGGGTGCTTGGAAGCATGGGCTGGGGTCAGATCGTTGATGGTCTTGTATTCCTATTAAGGAGCAATGGGAGTGATATAGCCTGATTTATATTATGCACAGCTCATTGGTAGCCATGTGGAGGATGGATTCAAGGGAAAGGGTCTGAGGTTAGGGAGAGAAATTGGGAGCTATGGCCAAAGTCCAGGTGAGAGATGATAAAAGCCTGAAATAAGTCAACAGGTAGGAGTAGAGAAGATAGAGTGCATCAGAGAAATGTTTAAAGAGTAAAATCAAAGAAATCTGGCAAGTGATAGTACATAGGTAGGAGAAAGAGGGAGTCAAATAGATCTTTCAGTTTTTTTACTTGAATGGTGGGTGATGATAACAGCATTACTGAGACAAAATAAAGGAGGAGAAACAGGTTAGAGAAAAAATAGTAAGTTTTGGACCTGTTTGAGGGACTGATGGGATATCCACATACATGTGAATTAGAGGTATGAGGAGTTATCGGAGCAAAAGATATAAAATTTAATTTATGTGTACCTGAAACAATAAAAGTGAATGAAATATTTCATTAAAGGTGTAAAGAAAAACAAGTGTATTGGTAGGAACCTCAACCACTTTCTGTACAGCTTTTTAAATAGTGTCTATTCCTTCAAAAAGTCTCACTGAAGTCCACTTACAAATGGCCTATTTCAAAAGTAAAACCAAAGCAAAACTTAATTTCTTAGATCTCAAGGGCAAAAGAAATTTATTTCCTGATTCAGTTAACTGTCTCAAGGCAGGTAGCAGAAAAGCCTATCTATCTTCTCTCCATACGTTCCAGATAGTCCCTACTTCATGCGAATGAATAGTAGGAAGACTGCTATTCCCTTCCTAGAAATTCTTAGTCTCAAACGAACCAAAAACAACCCTAGCACATATTCATAAATAGTGGTACCATAGCAGATATTTGCCCCCTTTTTGGGGGGAGGGTGACTTTTCAGTGTTTCACTTTCTCCCCTGCCTCCTTCTCTCCCTCCCTTTTTTCCTCTATGCAAATAGAGTTTCCCATTGATTGTAGTTTAGTGAGCACAAGTCCCCCACTTTCCCATCAAGGAAGTTGGCTAAGGCCTCTTCCCCTGGGCTTGTGATCTAGGTTTGATCTGTGGAACACCTACTACCTGGACTTTGAAGCAAAAAATAGTAAAACAAAGATTAACATATGGTTAGGCTTTACTTGTGATGGTGGTAGTGCCTAATGACAGTGGGATCCAATGGGGACATTTATGATTTGTTTATTGGCCCTCCAGAGATGCCTTGGTTTCTGCCTACTTTCCAGACTTGTCCTCTAGCTTCTATTCAGTGAATCCCTGATGTCTTTTCAGAAAATTATTTTTTTCTTTTCTTTTTTTTTTTTTGGTGAAGCTCAACTGTTTTTTCATGGGGGGGTTGTAGTTGTTTTACAATGTTGTGTTAGTTTCTACTGTACAGTGAAGTGGAGTTCCCTGTGTGCTATACAGCAGGTTTTTATTAGTTAAGTATTTTATACATATTAGTATATATATGTCAATCCCAATCTCCCAATTCATCCTTGTTTTGTTTTTAATAGCCAGAGGCATTTTGTTTTTGTTTTTTTAAATTAATAGAGTTGGTGTTTATTGCTTACATCCTGATTTATTCAGGTGTAGAAAGACTCCCTAAATAACTAGCCAAGAAAAATTTGGCATGCAATTTTCATAATTCTCTTTTTATTTTCATATGCCATATATACATCTTAAAGTTCATGTTTATATATTTTACCTCTCTGTTTTTTAAAAAAATTATGAGTCAGTCAATACAATAGATCTAATACAGAAATGCCACTTGTAAACTGAATATTTTATAGTAATAGTAATTAGTTCTTCCACCAAGTTTAGGATCATTTGATAAGAAATAAATAAACTTTCCTAATTTTTGCAAAGCAAGACCCCCTCAAGGGAGGCACATATAGACTTGGTCTATTTTTAGTATATTATAATATAAAAGGCAAATCTTGCTGAAATAACTTAAAACTTATGAAATTACCAATATTTATAGCAGAAAGTATATTCTTTCTATTTAACAGAATGGAAAACAACTCAGAAAATAGCTTTATTTACTCCCCCTTTTAGAGGGCTTATCTGAGATAAATGTACAATGTTAAATTGACTTGAACATACTTGGTACAGAAGTGCAATTTTTTTTTTACCATTAACTGTAATATCATTCATTACTTTATACTGAAACAAAGACGGGAACACTGAGATCAAATTCCCATTGATGATAATGATCAGGTAAACTCAGTACATTTGAGATGAGGATCAAAATGAAAACCTTCACACAGAGAAGTGATGGATGACCCGTAATTGTGTTCAACAAGTAGTAAAGAAAAATGCCCTTTCCTTTAAAGTGACTTGACTTGATAATTTCTGTCACAAGCTGTCCAATCCTTAATGCCTAAGAAAAAACTGAAAAGAAAGTGTACAGTAACACATGGCCTATATGACCTCCTAGGTTCTCCTGGCTTAATTCCAGAGTTTCAATAAAATATACAGGCTGTGCTCCTCTAAAAACTGTCTCATACTGAAATAGTTAATCTACAACAAGGGCAGAGCACTAACTACCTCAGCACCTTATGACACAAAGCATGAACTTTAAGGAACACAAAATACCTTCAGCACAATAAATGTAATCACCAACATATGTATGATGACATTATGAATAAGGACATGATGGGTAATGATTTAAGGCAGCATAGTTCTTTCATACCAATTCCAAAATTTAAATTTCTATAAATATTCTTTAAGCACCTGTTTGGGATGAAGCATTATGTTTGCAACTCGGCATAAAGACTAGAAAGATGCTGTTTCTGCCTTTAACACTTGTAGTCTGTGAGACAGACAGATAAGTAGAACATAATTACTACTGAAGCGTGACAGTGGTGTGGTTGACAAAGGCAAGGGTGAAGTGCTCGGAGAGAAAAGGGGCCTTTGGCTTCAGTCTGGGAAGGCGCAGGAAAATCTTTCTAGGGGAAGGTTGATTAGCATCCTGAAGGCTAGTTAGGGACTAGCCGGGGAAGATGTAGGAGAAAAGAAGGGCCTCCAGGTAGGGAAAACAATATGGACGAAGAAAGGCAGGAAATCGAGCAAAGAGCTTTGTGGGAACTGAAGCTTAAGGTGCTTGAAGTGGGAGAGTGAGAGAAAATGTGCAAACTCAGGAAGCAGATCACAGAAGGGCCTGGGGTACTAAGGCTAAGAACTCTGGCTTTGTTCTGGAAAGGGAAGGGAATAACATAATTGATTATAATTGTTTTTGAAAGATGATTCTGGTGGCAGAATTGAGTATGGTTTGGGGGTAGTGTGAAACTGTGGTAATAGTGTCAGTCAGGGGTCTATGACCGAAATCTAGGAAAAAATGACGAGGACCTAAACTAGCTCAAGGCAGTAGCAGTGTAAATATCGTGGATAATGAATCTTATCTATAATAAGCAGAGGTGACAGAATTTGATAACTAATTAGACAGGAGGTGAAGGAGAAAAGTAAGCCAAGGATTATAATCAAGATTCTGTCTGCAGTGCCATTTCAAGATACAGAAAAAGGCCTTAGGCTCACGGAGCAGAAGGTCATATTGGCTTGGAAGTTCATTCAGGTGGAAATGTGTAATAAGCAGTAGAAATATATGGTCCAGTAGTTCCGTAGAGGGTCTGGGTTGGTACCATGTAATTAGGAGTCATCGGAATATAGTGGTAGTTGAAAACAAGGCCATGAGTGAGCACATCCAGCCTTGCAGACTGAGAAACTAATGAAATATAAGATGGAACCAGGAAATGCTAAATTCATGGTGTGAGTGGCAGAACAAATCCACAAAGGAAACAGGAGATATGTAAATTGAGAGAAACATATCTGTCTGGAAGGCAAGTGACGAACGCCAAAGGAGGAGGTTCGGCAAGACATGGTTACTTTGGCAATGGCCCCAGAGGCATGTGAAACATGTTAAGGGCTGAAAGTATTCATTTGATTTGATAAGTAAAACATTTTGGCGACATTGGCAATAGAAATGTCAGTGGAATAGGATATCAGAAAAATCATTGTTTAAAGTCTTCATAAAAGTATTATCAAAGCCTGACTTTACTCTTAGAAGGCTAATCTCATTTCTTTTCTATCACTTTGTTGGGGAAAGTAATTTAATTTATTCACTTGATTTGGGGCGAGAGAAAAACATCTTTTGTCACACATGCAATGCCTATCACTGACTCAAAAGATATTTTGGCATGCTTCAAAGGCAGAAAACCAAAGGACTGTTCGAGTCCTCTGATATTGATGATTGCAAGTAGTCTGGCTAGCTGAGACCAAGAAGTAAGGTATGTTTAAAAATGTCAAAGCATTGACCTGAATAGATTTTTTTCACCAACTAAATAGAAGAATCAAGACAACATTTATAAAAAGGAAATATTTCTCGCAAACCTCTCTGTCACATCAATTCTGCTACAATGTATTAATATACAGGATGAAGAATATTTAAAGATGAAATTGGACTGGGAATGAGTACTTAATGATTTAACTTCCAAAGCCTACCCTGACTCAGCCCATAATGTATGCCTCTAAATTTACTTTCTGCCACTCTCCCCAATATAACTTTATTGTCAGTGGTTTCTTAATACTTGGATGATGAAACCCCCAGGAGGCCAGTAGTGTTTGAGAAACCATATGCACAAATGTATTTTTTCTCAATCAACAGCTATTAAAAGTTTTAATTACTATGCCGTGGGGGAAGGTATGATGACATTTTTTTATGTTACTAAGGGACCTTCACACCTGAAAAGATTGAGAACTATTCTTATGCTGGTCTAATTCATTGTTTGCCAAGCATACCTCATGACTTCCTTATTTTACACCACCAGCCACACTATTCCTTCTATCCAGAATGCTTTCTTGTCTTAACCACGATTTATCAGAGTCTCATTTCTCCTTCATGGTGTACTTTAACTGAAACCTTGTCTCTGAATCCTTCTCTTGTCCCTGAAGCCAAAAATGTTCTTCTGTCCCCATTTTTAAAAATCTGTATCTTATGCCACTTTCACATACGTCTATAGTTGACCTTTGAACAACATGGGTTTGAACTGGGTCCACTCACCCAGGATTTTTTTCAGTACTACAGTACTACATGATCCGCAGTTGGCTGAACCTGTGGATGCAGAACTGGGCTCACTGTGAAGTTACATGTGAACTTTTGACTGCTCGGAGGATCAGTGTCCCTAGCTCCCACATTGTACTAGGGTCAACTGTATAGTTGTTTGGGTGTCTTATATTCCGTTGGATTGAATGTTCCTTAACAGAGGGAATATGTCTTGTTCATTTTTTAAATTTTGTAAATATTGTATTGCTTCAAGTTTCAAATAAGAAAACATTACCCACTGAAATTATAGCTAAATGTCAATGGGAAATCATTCATGTATAGGTACAATATGTCAGAGGCAATGTATCCTAAGAGACCGGTTGTAAATGTACTGTCATTAGGCTGAAGTATCTTGCAAGTCTCCATTAAATAGAAACAAAGATATCTCTGAAATACTATGGGAACAATGTTAAATACAATGCAATTATTGTAACAGGTCCAAGATAAAAGAAAAGCATAGACAAAGGTGAAATGAGAATCCCTGACCAGGCAACATAAATCCTCTCAGGGACCTGCAGATACATGCCTTGAGGCCCTCATGCATGCTGTCACCTTGGTAATGATTATCATTCTGCAGCTGATCTTTTTTTCTCCGGAGAAATTTTTAATATTATCTTTTTTCTTGGCAAAGTTAAAGGGCATTGGTTTATTTGGATAAACACATATAATCTACAAGTTTTATTTCTTGAGCAAACACTTATTATATACAGTATTTTAACTTCAAATCCCTACAGGTCTGCTATTCAAATGAGCTTAACCAGAGAACATATGATCCTGTGAAGAAGTGTTGTCCCTGTTTAGTTTAGGACCATGATTCCTTTCACCCAGATCTTCAAGGCAGATTTTTCTCCTTTTATGCCTCAGAGGGCCTGAAATCTGATCATAAGCTGACTTCCCAACTACACTTTCCTATTGTGAAAGAATTACCTGATCTACCTACATGTTTTCCTAGCAGCATCTTTCTTTTTCACTGTAAATAAGTAAACTGACTTCTAATAAGCTTCATTTAACCAAGGCCATCTTTCACAGACCAGTAACATGTGAGTGAATGGATAAAACAAGTTCCTCTTATGTACAAAACTGATGACCAGATGCTAGGATGTGCTGCACCAAAATGCATTCACACCATGCACTCAGCCTTCTGGCTTCTCTTTCTAACACCACTGTTTAATTGTTAAGTCTTGCACACAGGAAGTATGCAATAGACACTTACTGAGTGAATCAAGTAAATAAAACTGTACTCTGATTTAAAGTCAACTGACAGCTTTTGAGTAGCTAATGGTATACCAGATTACTTTATATATATATATGTGTCCTTCAGAGTCCTTTCACAGAGGTTAATATAGTCACTCTAGTTCACTGATTATTTTAATCATTCATTAGAGTTATTCCCAGAATTCAGACCATGAAAATATGGTTTGAAAGACCATGGGCCACACTATACTTTAATAATCCTAATGTTTCCCTTATTATACAGTTAGTGAAAACAGTACATGTAATACTGGTGATGCCATCATTCTTGTTTACTTACACACAAATTACATTTTGTAACATTAAAAATGTTGCCACCAAATACAATGTAAAGATTTTCTCTCACTCTTTTTGAGGGTGTGTGGGGATAAAAAATCTAGAGAGATAATAGTGTTTCAATTTAAGACGCTCACTTAGCTCTTCCCCAAAATGAATAAATTATTGTTGGAATTATGACTGTTTATTTTCTAACTTTGCCAATGACAGTAGAATATTTTTAAACAATAGAGAACGTACAAAATGCAAACAAAAGAAATATGAACTATATCAACAAACATCAAAGAAATAACCTTTTCCAAATCATAGAAAAACAGAAAAGTTTAAACACATAAACTCTCTCTCCCTCTCTCTCTCTCTCTCTCTCTCTCTCGCTCTCTCTCTCTCTCTCTATATATATATACATATATATAAATATATATATATATATTTTTTGCGGTATACGGGCCTCTCACTGTTGTGGCCTCTCGTGTTGCAGAGCACAGGCTCCAGACACGCAGGCTCAGCAGCCATGGCTCATGGGCCCAGCCGCTCCGCGGCATGTGGGATCTTCCCAGACCGGGACACGAACCCGTGTCCCCTGCATCGGCAGCGGACTCTCAACCACTGCGCCACCAGGGAAGAACCAAACACTCATATTTTTAAATAGAAAATGTTCGCCAATGTTATTGTAATATTTTAATTTAATAAAGGTCTATCAAATTTGATAACCACTTTACAGTAACTTAAAAAAAAAATTCAGAACTTTTCTAGTGGAAAAAAATATTACCTGTCCAAGGCTTTTCAGCAAGAATGAAGCTAATAAGGACCTGGGCACTGTGATTTTTGATTTTACTTTATCTTCACCAGAATACTGAATCTAATTAACTTTTCTCAACATGTGTTTTTTAAAAGATTCAACAAACAGGAATCTATTTTTCTTTCTGTCTCATGTAAACTTGAATTTTCAATAACAATTCATCTATAGTGTTTCAAACCTTTCAGGTAGAATAATAACTGAGAAATAATATTAAGGCAAATTGGGAAATGAATTCTTTTTTAAAAAGACTATTAAATTTACTTGGAGACTAAAATGGCTTATTATGTATAATTCTTAATCAGATATTGGAAAAATAAACTGGTCTAAAGGAGTATAAGGATATTATTGGTGTGAAGAGAAAGTAACTTTGGAAAAGGACACAAAGATCAAAAATGTTCTATTTCTAATTATGGGATTAATGCCTCCACAAGTAATTACTACCCATGTATTCTCTTGGCTTTGCACTCTAAGATTTAGCCAGGTGAGAACTGCACCCCTGTAAACTCTTTCAACTGCTTGGCTCCTATGGAGCTGTGCTGAGAGAGCAAAAGTAGCTTATAAATAAAATGACTGAAATCCTTTCATGATGATATAAGCCAAATTCTCACTGTCTAGGTATAAATTCGAGAAAATAGTGACTGGAGGTTTTTCTATGTCCAAATTATTTGTTTATGTTTAGGAATTTTATTTCTTAATTGGCTTTAGATACTCTGCTATACTCAATACTATTTTGATTTGTTACATTTGTACATTTGTACATTTGTACATAGGTACATTCAGTTTTATTTTCAACCATGTGAGGTTGGTTAAATTAGGATTTGGAATGAACTAGACATTTCTAAGAAGATGGTCAGTTTGTCTTTTTTCTGAACTACTATATTATCTATGGTTTAACATATTGATTTATGCTAATCTGTAACTATTTCATTATGTAAGTCTTGATTCATCAACAAGACTCAAAATGTTATCTATGTCTTTTGTATTTCCATAGCACACAGTAGGGTCCTAGACAAGTAACATGTAATATAGAGTCCTAGATAAATATTTTGAACTGCTGAAACACATACTAAAACACCCTGTTTACACTATGTTTAATTTATTGCACAGACTGTTTTATTTAACCACCCACTAGTAAAAAGCCATAGTAAAGTTTTTATTACATGCTATTATATACAAATAATTATTACCTGGCAGTAACTTAGACCACTTGACTACTGAAAGAAGTTGTCTCTCGCCTAGCTGATTCAGACTTGTCAGCAAAGAACTGGAGGTATCAGGTTTGGTGTTGTCGTGTCCTGCATAGACCACATCTGGTTCAATGCTCATGAGCAAGTTGATCAGTGGGGGGACCAACTGTAAGTCTTGATTTGGTGAAAAAGTGATTCTCTGGCTTAGGGCTTGGCTTTCATTTGGAATGCCCACCGGCTGTGAGAGAGCAACGGCATCTAGTGCTCTCATAACTCTAACTTTATTGAACTTTTTAAACTTTCGACCTACAGAGAAGAAAAAAAGAAAGGAAGGTAATATAAATACATAGAAACTAAATATTCCAGCAGAGAATGATTTTTCTTAAAATTATAGCATTATAGGCTTTGGCATCTATCTGATAAAATGAGATACAATAAGTAAAAATGTTAGGTCTCAGACTTGGATTAAAGAATTAATTACACCAGCATTCACTGGGCTGATGGGTGTGGGTAATTACACCAGTATCCCATGCAAGGTTATGGAGCTTCGCAGTAACACGTAGAAAAGACAAATGGCTTTTAGCAGAAACCAAGCTCAGTGTTGGTCAATATTCTGACAGGACTGCCTTCCCAAAGTTAATGCTACAGACTACATAATTAAAACATAGTGTTTAGTAGATGCTGAATCTCCTTTTGAGTTTTATTCTTTTAAGAATCTGTTAAAAGATATGCATATACATATGCAAACCCCACAAAATCTTGTGCACAATTTCAGCGGACTCATGATCATTTGAAATTCCTTGAAATCAATACATGGACTATTATGAGATATAAGGACCCAAAGTTAAGAATCTAATTTCTAAATTAAGGGAGGAGAGAGTCTACATCTTGTGCTGGTCAGGCCACATTGGTATTTCTGGACAATTTCTAGAATTTCTATTTTGCTGAATTGTCGTGTGTTAGGAAGAAAAACAGTCTGACACAGGGAGATGAGTAGAAATCTGCCTCATGAGGACTGGTTGAAGGAGACCAAGATGTAAAACTGGGCCACTGCTGGCTCCCAGGTGCCTTGGGGTGATCAGAGGGCAGGCTGGACTACAGCTCCCACCTGCTCTATGACAGGCAAGGGCTAGTTAACAGTATCAAGTGTCTGTGCTGTTTAAGCCAGGAAAAAAGGCTAAGGAAGGCTTGATAATGGTTTGCAATCATCTGAGCAGAGGCTGCAGTTTGCTGTATCTAATCCTTGTTCTGGCTCATAGACATGTTTTGTTTGGCTCACACAATTCTTTCCAGAGTTATGAAAGCATCTCTGAATTAGCTGGGTGGCGACAATCTGTTAGAGCCAAGCTACAGCTTCTGCTTTTGAATGGGGCACAGACACTCCAACATGTCCCCGTTCCTACCACAAACTGGTAGTAGGCCATTGGTCAATTTTCTTAAATCAGGTCACTCTGCCCAATTAAGTTACCTGCCTGGTCTCTGCAAGCATTTGCCTTTGTGATTTCTGAGCTCAAGTATTGTCATAAAGAAAAAGGATTACACTTGTTCTATAAACCACCCCCCTCCAAAGTTGTGTTAGAATGGATAGGTGACAGAGAAACAAATGCCATGGGGTCAATATATAGAAAGCATCCAGAAATGTTTAAGGAGATGTTTCAAACAAGTTTCCTGGGGAAGGAATGAGTTACCAGAGGGAAGGGAAGTAATATTTGTGGAGTATCTACTATATGCCAGGAATTTTATATATGTATCATTTATGCCTCACAACAAGTAGGTATTATTAATTCCATTTGTAATTTGGGAAAATGAAGAGTCAAGAAGATGGCATGCCCAATGTTAGAGTGATAGAGCTTGGGTTATGTGGACTCTGAAGTCCAAAGTTTTTCTCACACAATCTCTCTGGCATTTCAGGCGGAGACTTCATGGTCATTTGGTGGGATTCTGGAAAAGAGGTCTAGGCAAAAGATTGTGGGAAAGAGCACAAAGGTTGATTCCTTCCAATCCTAAAATACTGTGGTTAGCAGAAAATAAGACATACATCCTATCAGCCCCTTCCCTCCCCAATAATAACTCCAAAATGGTTTTCTTTTTCATTTACTTTAACCCCTTTTCTCTTTTTTATGCCCTTTCAGTTCTGGTTTTATCAGGATTTGATTACACTATGAAACCATGGATTCTTACTGAAAACTAAAGCAAATGTTTTACATTTTGTTCAGTGTAAAAAGTCTTACACCAAAAATAAATTCCAATTTCCTAACATGCTGATTATATATAATGCAGTTTGAATTAATATAGAAATGTTCACATTTCTGCTTGTGATCCAGTCTTTTCATAAGTCCCAGTGAAAAAAAGGGGAACATGTGATAAAAGCAAAGTTGAAGGATGAATTACAATTGAACTAGATCATTTACATATCTATCTTATGTAATTTAACTTGCAGCTCAAGGGTTTGAAATAAACACTAGCATTTCCATTTTAAAGATGAGGAATAGGTTTATAGAAGCTAAGTAATTGGCCAAGTTTATAGAGATAATAAATGCCAAAGCAGAGATATTAATCAAGGGTTAATTTATTTTATTCTTTCTTTTACTTACTCATAAAACACTGATTGAGTGGTTTCATGTACCAGGCACCGTTTAAGGTCCTGAAACTACAGCTGAGTAATCAAACAAGGTATCTGCTTTCATGGGACTTATATTCTGGTGGGAAGATAGAGAGGTCCCGCAAACAAATAAAGAGTAAGATAATACCACACGATAGTATGCACTATGAGTGAAACGTGTAATGTAACAGAGAGTGACTTGAGGGAACAGGACATTAAATAGAACGGTCAGGGAAAGACTATGGTCTTTCCACTAGACCACACTGCTGCCCCTTCACATAGGCTTTATTTCTCTAAATCTGCAGGCTAGTGACTCTTCTGGAGCTAATCAAGCAGTGTATGTCAAGGGAGAACTTTGCACATCAGGAAAATTAACTTAAAGAATTGAATAAATGTAAAGTATTATTAAGAGATGTTTTCCTAAAGTGCTAAATTGTTACAATCTTGCCACCTCTACCCTCCACCCCCTACAATGAATATGTTTGGTCTTCCCAAAATAAATCTTAAGAGATGTAATAACTCTTCCATTTATCTACAGCTTATGAACATGTGGCATGTGGGAAAAATGAACTTTGGGTTGGTCATATCTGGGTATGAATCCTATCATTTAGAAGCATTATATCTGGGGTGGATTATTTTATTTATCCAAGTATCAGTTTACTCACCTATTAAACAGGGCATTTACCTCACAATATCACCATTAGCCTAGGTAAAATAATGTGTAAAAGTATGTGGTGCTTGGCATATAGCAGACACTCACTAATGTTAGCTGTGACTTCAGAAAGAATTGAGAGAGGAAGGGAAACTGTAACTTCATTTAGTTTGCATTTTCTGATATTAAAAAGTGTTCCTAATCACCTCTTTTCTCCTCCCTCCAAAACCCAAGCAAACAAACAAACGACAAAGCCTTCTATGGTCAAATATGTTTAAGCAATGCTGTATTAGAAAAGTTAAAGTGATATCCTTACCTTACTTAGTACTGTATCTCAGAACCTTCAATACGTTGTATGGATTATGGATCTCTAAGAGAATAATATGAATATATAGTGTTTCCCAAGTATATCTGTCTTTTTCACTTGATGAAAAACCTGCTAGTATCTCATGAGATTAACAGTTTGGAAAACACTACTTTAGAATATTTTTCTCTATGAGGTTTGCATTTGAGATCAAGCCTATGATTTGGACCTCATTAGTTCCATTGTCAAGCAATGCAGTCACTGATTTTTCTCTTAGCAAGTTAAATAAAATAACTAGCTGTTATTAAAAATACAGTTAACCTTAGCTCCTCTTGACATTATATAAAATAGGAACTGTAAAGACACATGTACATCTGCACCAATCTTAATTTTAAATTGCCTTTGTTTCATCATAGAGTAAAATATAAAAAGTATTGTTTTCCTTTAATTCTATCACAACTGGCAACTTTAAGTTAAGGTCCAGAGCCCCAAAGAGGATGAAATTAGATTAAAATTTAGATATATAATTTTTGTAACCACATACACATTTGTAGATACAAATCAGAGTCCCCAAGGGAAGATAATGTTAAGAGAAGAAGAGGGTTAATGAAAAAGTTCCCCTGTTCTTGACAGTGATCGTCAGAGAAGATACCACCTCTTTGTCAGCTTTGTATATTCTCTCCAGTGTCCGGCAGTGCCTCAATAAATCTCTGCTGAATGAATGAAAGAATACATTATTATGTCTTTCTGTAGTTATTCTCTATTGCTGCATTTGTTTCCTTCAGAGCACACAGCCTCCTCCTCTGCTAGGCTAATTGACCCATGAGGATAGGGGCCAGGTCTCTTTTATTTACCAATGTAGATCTGAAGCTTTCCAAACCATCTATCATACAGTGGACTACTAATAAATATTTGTTCAGCTATTGAAGTTATTATTTTGACTTAACCTAGATCTTGAAAAAGGAATATCACAGGAAGAGTACTAAAAAGATAATGTGAACAGCAATGTGATTTGTTTTTTTGATTTGCTGGATTTTATATAAGGTAGTCTTTCAAAGAAATGATTCCTAGTCTTCATGTATAAAAATCACTATTAAATAATATAACAAACAAATCTATCTAATTTTATATAATTGTTGATTGATTAACTAGATAATGGCAAAAAGTACTCAGAATTCAGTAAAAATTTAGAATGACTCTGTATTGCAATGTTACTCATGTACTTCTGAAAAATAACAGTACCTGGTGGTCTGGTAACCTAAGTAGAAACTAGGTGTGTGGGCCCAGTAACCACCTCCCACCCACTATTCTCCCACCCCACTGCATCTATCTTCAGAAGCTTTCATTGTTTTGTGGGAAGGAGGGAAGACAGGTTCAAATGCTAGGGATGGGCATGGGGGTATAAGAAGATGGGGAGAAGGACTTAATAGTTGTCTTTCATTCAATCTGATGGACATCATTTTGAGGATGGAATCAGATGCAGAGGAACTGATTTTTTGAGGCTTAGGAAAAGAGGAGATCCATCTGGAGAACATTTTCTTTGTAATCAATGTATAATATTGGTACCCCTATACTCTGCTTCCCTCCTGTTACAACGCATGAACTGCGTATGCTCTTACCATTTCAGCACTAAATCTTATTCCTTCTCACCTACTCAATGACTTTTCTCTGAAATTGTCTGCCCTCTTGTCTGCATGATAGTCCCTCTTATGCACAATCCACCCCATGAAGAGAAATTACTCTCTCTACTTCCTCTCCTCCCATTCTCCCTTGAACCCATTCCAGTCAGGTTTTTCTACTACTCCCTACTCCAATAAAATTGTTCTTGGCAAGGGCACCAATGATTTCCACTGGTCAAAATACAATGGTCAATACTCAGTATTTATCTTAATCAAACCATCAGTGGTACTTGACACAGTTCATCACTTCCTTCATCTATTCTCTTGGCTTCCACATAACTCACTCTTGTGGCCACTCCTTTAGTCTCTCAGGCTTGCTTTTTACATCTTCTTGACTTCTAAGTCTTGGAGTTCCAGAGCTCAGTCCTCAGACTTCTCTTAGATAGCTACACTCTCTTTATAGGTGTTAGCATCTACTCTTATATCTTTAATGTCACATAGATATGGAATGATTACAAATTTATAACTCCTGCCTCAACTTTTTCTGGGAACTCTAGACTTAACTATCTTAATTGTCTATTCAGTATCTCCACTTGTATGTCTAATAACACCCCCCAAAACTTAATATGTTTAAAACAAAACTTTGAGACACTTGCCCCAGAACTGCAGCTTCCATTTTTTAACTCCATTTACACACTTGCTCTAGACAAAAACTCTGCTGTCATCCTTGATACTTCACTTATTCTCTCACTTCATATCCAATTCATCAGCAAATCCTGGTGGATGCCATGAAATTATAACCCCAATCCAATCATTTCTCCCCATTTCCACTCTTCCACCATAATTTAAGCCACCATCATCAGAGCTGTATTATTGCTACATGTGCTGGTTGATTTCCCAGCTTTCCTCCTTGTACTTCCACAGTCTATCCACTACCCAGCTGAGTGAGACTTTAAAAACTACAGATTATTTTACTCCTGGCTCAAGGCTCTCAGTGACCAGTCAGCCTACTTAGAATGAAGTCCAAATTCTTTATCAAGCTCTACAAGGCCCAACATAATCTTGCACAGACAGTCTCTCTTACAGTCTCCCCAGCTCCATCCATACTGATGCCCATGTTCTTGGAACTTGTTGAATATGTTCCTACCTCAGGTCTTTACCCTGTTTCCCTTGCCTGAAATTATCCTTTCCTAAATATTTGCAAGATTTATTCTTCATTTCACTTCAGTTTATGCCCAAATACCACTTTATCACATAGGCTGTTCTTTCTTATCCTATAATTAGATATTTGTAACATATATACCCAGAATACACAAAGAATTCCTATAAATCAGAAAGAAAAGGCATGAACAGACATTTTATAGAGGTAGAAAAATAGAAATAGGCAAGAAAAATACAATTGATCTCATTAGTAACCAGAGAAATGCAAATTAAGACCACCATGAAATACAACCTATCCAGAATGGCAAAGACACACAAAAAGGAACTTTCATACAGAGTTGATATGGGGTGTGAACTGGTAAAACTACTTTGAAAACAATTTGGCATTATCTAGTAAAGCCAAGATGAACATATATTATAATCAGGGCATACCTTAACTACAGAAGCTCTTGCACATGAACACCAGGAGACATGTGCAAGAATGTTTATAGCTAAACTGTATGTAGTAGCCTTCAAAGTCGAAACAAACAAGAATATTGTTAAGGGACACATAGAAAATCAGAAAACCTACAGAATTGTACAAGGGAATGGAGGACCCTAAATTCAAGCTAGAAGTTTCCTGGAAAAACTGAAAGAATATGACATTCAAACAACATGCAAAGAAAGGATAAAGTATTGCATAATTATTCTTACAGTATATATGACTGAATCTGAATGGATGATGTTCCTATGAGTAGGAATTTATCAGACAAGTGTTAAGAAAGGTTCTTGAGAGAGAAGAGACATATTAGAAATGACAGCTTAAATATAGCCTAATAATAAAAATCTATTTTAGCAAAAAACTGGAGAGGAGAGGGAAAACAGTTTCTGAACTTCTTTAGTATGTGTTAATAAAATAATTGGTGAAATGATCAGTCATAGTTACTGTTTAATTCTGATATAATAAAAGAGAAATATAGATTTACTTATGACATCAGGATGGGAATGTAAGCACTAGCAAAATGGAAAAGCAGAGTAAAACTTCCAATTTAACAAGGAGGACTGAATGGGGAAAGTGAAATGAAAAGAAATATGACCAAGCCAGCAAAGTAAGAAAAGGGAAAAGAGGTAATAATGAGGAAGTATCACACACACTGAACAGAACATGTGTTGGAAGAAATAAAAATTTTATATATTGATTATATCAACAAATATTAATGGACTAAATTTCCCTGTTGACATCAAAGAAGGTCAGCTTGGGTTGCAAAATTCTGTTTGTAGTTTTTACAAGAAACACAATAAAAACATAGGAAAATAAGCTGAAAATTAAAAGATGAGAAAGGTGAAGCAGGAAAATACAAAATGTGGCAAGCAGAAGTAAAAATGTAATAACAGATAAAACAGAATTCAAGTCCAAAGATATTAAAATGAGACAAAGTAGGGATATTAAGAAAGGATAAAAGGTACTCTGCCCTCAAAGATGATATAAGTATATGCCTTTAATAGCAAACAATATACTAGTCAAATAATTAAAACAGAAAAATCCTCAAAAAAGAAAAACTTGATAAAAACACAAAGTGGGAATACCCATATATTTCTTTCAAATTTTGTATGTAAATAGGATAATTAATAAGCACAGATATAGAGAATTTAAAAATAAAATATATACAAGGAATCCTTAATAAGTTGTTAAAAAATGAAAGCTTACTATATTCTTAAATATCATTAAAAATTAAATATTATCATTAAAAATATCAAAATTAACTAATTAACTTGGCACTTCACACTTTTCTAATTAAGTTCTTGATCAAAGAGGAAATTAATGTAAAAGTTATTAATTGTCTAGACATTAACAAAAAGAAGACAACACTTCAAATCAAAACCCATGGGGACTTCCCTGGTGGTCCAGTGGTTGAGAATCTGTCTTGCCATGCAGGGGACGCTGCATTCGATCCCTTGTCGGGGAACTAATGCCACATGCCACAGGGCAACTAAGCCCACATGCCACAACTAGACAGCCTGCATGCTGCAACTACAGAGCCCAAGTGCTCTGGAGCCCACATGCCACAACTAGAGAGAAGCCCGTGCACCACAAAGAAGCAAAGAGCCCGCGCGCCACAGTGAAAAATCCTGCATGCCGTAACTAAGACATGACACAGCCAATAAATAAATAAATATTAAAAAAAACATGGAATGCAGTCAAATATAAAAAATATACACATAGGAGTATATAATTTTGTTGTGGAAAAAGACGGAAAGCAAATGAGCTAAATAAGCATTCAGTTAAGACATTAATAATAAAGAAAAGGTCAAGTAAACCATAAATAAAAGGAGAAAAATGTATCATATGATGTATCATAAAGGAGATATAATTACATATACTAAAATAATTAGAAGAATAAAAAAAATATTAAGTGCAACTCTCCTGAAATAAATTTGATAATTCAGGTAATGGAGAGTTTTATGGTAGAATATAAATTACCAAAATTGGCTCTGATACCAGTTTCACAGCCCAAGTCTTATCTTCTTTATCAACAAAAAATTTCTGATACCATTTTAAAGTAGAGGAAAAACTCAAAACCTTCCCTGTAGATTTTATGAAGCAACCTTAACCTTAAAGACATCATATTAGAAATAAAGATTAAACTGAATTATGATTATATAGCTAAAAATTCTAAATAAGCCATCAGCAGTTGAATTCTGCAGAATTAAAAACAGAACCCTATACTATGTCTCAATAGAGCTTGTTCTAAGAAAAGGTTGGTTAAACATTGAATATATACCACGATAATTCATCATATCAGATCAAAGGGGGAAAAATCACATGATTTTTACCAGTAGATGATAAAAAGGCTGTGAAAGGCAGAACAATAGCTCCTCAAAGATGTCCAGGTTATAATCTCAGGAACCTGTAAATATGTTACATTGGATATCAAAGGAAAGTTAAACTTGCAGATGGAATTAAAGTTGCTAATCAGCTGACATTACACATAAGAGTATCCTGGATTACCGTGGTGGGCCTAATGGAATCACAAGGGTACTTGTGGAAAGAGGGAAGCAGAAGATTCAGATTAAGAGAAATGGCATATTGACAAAGACTTGACTGTTGTTCACTTTGAACATCGATGGGAACTATCAACCAAAGAATTTGGGCAGCCTCTAAAGCTGGAAAATGCCAGGATATGGATTTTCCCCTGGAGCCTCCAAACGGATGCAGTCCTGCTGACACCTTGATTTTAGTCCATTGGGACCTAATTCAGATTTTTGACTTCCAGAATTGTAAGATAATAAATTTGTGTTGTTTTAAGCCACTAAATTTGTGTAATTTGTTACAGCAGCAATAGGAAACTAATGTAAAGGCTTTTTGTTAATTCCTCAGTCAGGAATTCCCTGGTGGTCCAGTGGTCAGGAATACCTGCTTCCACTGCAGGGGGCACAGGTTCTATCCCTGGTCAGGGAACTAAGATCCTGCAAGCCACATTAGGAGTCATCATTACTTTAACAAACCTCAAAGTAAAATAAAGAGATAAACATATAAAGACTATTTATCAAAACCCAACAGCAAACATTATATTAATAATGAAATACTTTATTTTCAGATAAAATGACTATATATCTAGAAAACTCAAAGGATTACTAATAACCTATCAACGTATTGAGATAATTTAGTTACATGGCTAGAAAGAGCATAAGTTTATAAAAATCACTAGATTTACCACTTTTAATAATTACCACTTGAAAAATAGAAGATATTCTACCACAACATATATGAAAGTTATAAAATACTCAAGAATATGTTGAAGAAAAGCATGGGACCTGTATTAAAACTGTAAGATGCTGTCACAGAACACAAAACAAAAATTTGAATTAAGGAAAAGCATATGTTCCTGAATTGGAAACCTTAAAGTGTCAATCCTGCTCAAATTAATACATAATTTTTATACTGTTTCAATCAGAATCCAATGTTTTTTGGAATTAGAAGTGATAGTTTTATTGTTCATTGAGAAGAATAAATGTGTGTTAGAGTAGCCAAGAGAATTTTGTTAAAAGAGCAACTGTGATTTTAATATATGCCATGCTATGTATTAAAATTTATAATAATACTACCATAACCCAAACATGATATTAAACCAAACTATTGAATTATTAATAGTTTCTTGGAATGGATATATGGATCAACAGAATAGAATGCAGAACTCAGAAACATTTACAAAATCCATGTAGTACACCTTAATGTATGTTAAAAGTGGTGGGTGAGAGGCACTTCACTTGGCACACATGAAGGCTACAGGGAAAGCAAAGAACATAAGTCCTTAAGTCCATTTTCATAATAGAAAGGTAAAAGGACTGCATGGAATAAGGACCACATGGTCCTTATTCCAACTGAATAAGGACCATGTGGTCACACCAACTACTTTTACCCCATGACCTGGTCTTCTAAATTTGAAGACCAGACAAGAGGTAGAGGAGAGAGAAGTAATGGAAAACTGGGAATTATTTTGGAGTTACTGATTGTATTTGACTGAGCAGAGACAAATGTACACTTACCATAACATCTTCAAACCTGCTTCCCTGTTTTATTTTTCTTCTTTACATTTATCATCTTCTATCAGGCTACAGTATTTTATGTTATATAATTATTTTGGTAATTACCTCTGTCCTCAACGAAAACGTAAGCTCCTTGATGACAGCACAGTCCCTTGTATATAGTAATACTCAATCATTCTGTTGAATAAGTTAATAATTGCACAGAAACAAAAAAACTTGTTTGTCACAAAGGCTTGAACAATAATCTGGCTTCCTGCAATATTACTTCCACTTCTTGAATAATAGGAATAAATCTAAGTGGAATTTCCCTTCAGTAAAAGACATAATCTAGTGCAGAAGGTCTAGTATATTTCATAGTAGAATGTCTGGGTCACAAATGTCTGCAAACCAGCTGTGTACACCTTTCAAAGTTACATTTATGTCCCCAACCACTGTTTCCCTCTTTCCATACCAAATCAAATAGCTGAGATTTCATGTCTTCTAGCTCAAATTATAAAGGGAAAATCAAACAAGGAAGGAAGTTGAGGGGAACCAGCTAACAATTACTAAGTCCAATAGCAGGCCAAGATAGAATTATATAGACTTAAATGTGTAGTAAGTAGTAGGCATATTGTACAGAATTTAAGCAAAAATATTTTTAGAAATGATAAAAAGGGAATGTAAAATTAAAAATCAGATGAATACAAATTAGAGTCAGAATTGTTGTAGGAAATGGCCTGAAGCAATCCTTTCAACTGTATTTCAAAGGTAAAGCGGCATCTAAGTTTCAAGAAATCAAAGAAGAGAAACACAACATTAAATAAAAGATGAAATAAATTACAAAAAAGAATAAGATAAAATGGGAGGTGACAGAGAAAAAAATTTTTAAATAAAGAAAATGAATATACAAAAATATGTTGCATTTCTACACACTAACAAGAAACTATCAGAAACAGAAATTAAGGAAACAATCCGGTTTACCATAGCATCAAAAAGAATAAAATAACTAGGAATAAACCTACCTAAGGAAGTAAAAGACCTGTACTCAGAAAACTATAAAACACTGATGAATGAAATTGATGATGACACAAACAGATGGAAAGATATACCATGTTCTTGGGTTAGAAGCATTAATATTGTGAAAAGGACCATACTACCCAAGGTACTCTACAGATTCAATGCAATCCCTATCAAAATGCCAATGGCATTTTTCACAGAACTAGAAGGTATTTTAAAAATTTGTATGGAAACACAAAAGAACCCAAATAGCCAAAACAATCTTGAGAAAGAACAGAGCTGGAAGAATCATGCTCCCTGAGTTTAGACTATACTACAAATCTACAATAATCAAAACAGCATGGTACTGGCACAAAAATAGACACAGAGATCAATGGAATAGAATAGAGAGCCCAGAAATAAACCCACGCACTTTGGTCAGTTAATCTATGACAAAGGAGGCAAGAATATACAATGGAGAAACGACACTCTCTTCAATAAGTGGTGCTGGGAAAACTGGACACCTACATCTAAAAGAATTAAATTAGAACATTCTCTAACACCATATACAAAAGTAAACTCAAAATGGATTAAAGACCTAAATGTTAGACCAGAAACCCTAAAACTCATGAGAAAACATAGGCAGAACACTCTTGAACAAAAATCATAGCAATATTTTTTGGATCTGTCTCCTAAAGCAAAGGAAATAAAAGCAAAAATAAACAAATGGGACCTAATTAAACTTAAAAACTTTTGCATGGCAAAGGAAACCATAAACAAAATGAAAAGACGACCAACTGAATAGGAGAAAATATGTGCAAATGATTTGACTGATAAGGGGTTAATATCCAACATATATAAACAGCTCATACAACTCATCATCAAAAACAAACAACCCCATTAAAAAATGGGCAGAATAACTGAATAGACATTTTTCCAAAGAGGAAACACAAATGTACAATAGGCACATAAAAAGATGCTCAACATCGCTAATCATTGTAGTAATACAAATCAAAACCACAATGAGGTATCATCTCAAATCTGTCAGAATGGCTATCAACAAACAGAACACAAGTAACAAATTCTGGCAAGGATGTGGAGAAAAGAGAACCCTTGTACACTGTTGGTGGGGATGTAAATTGGTGCAGCCACTGTGGAAAACAGTATGAACTTCTCTCAAAAAACTAAAAATAGAACTACCATATGACCCAGCAATTCCACTCCTGAGTATATATCTGAAAAAAACCCCAACAAAAAACTAATTTGAAAGGATACTTGCACCCCAATGTTCATAGCAGCATTATTTATAATTGCCAAGATATGAAAGCAACTTAAGTGCCCATCAACAAATGAATGGATAAAAAAGATGTGGTATATATATATATAATGGAATATTACTCAGCCATAAAGAATGAAATATTGCCATTTGCAGCAACATGCATGGACTTGGAGGGTATCATGCTAAATGAAATAAGTCAGAGAAAGACAAATACTGTATGATATCACTTATATGTGGAATCTAAAAAATACAACAAACTAGTGAATATGACAAAAAAGAAGCTGACTCACAGGTATGGAGAACAAACTGGTGGTTACCAGTAGGGAGAGGAAAGGGTGGAGAAGCAACATAGAGGTAGAAGATTAAGAGGTACAAACTAGCATGTATAAAATAAACTATAAGAGATTCAAGATGGCGAAAGAGAGGAGGACATGGAGTTCATCTCTCTCCACGGATGCATCAAGAATACACCTATAGATGCAACAGTTCTCACAGAACACTGGCTGAACACTAGCAGAAGACCTTGGACACCAGAAAGGACTATAAAGATTCCTGCATAACTGGGTAGGATGGAAAAAAGAAGGGAGAAGGAGGGGGAGAGGAAGCGGGATGGGACCTGTACCCAGGGCCAGGGAAACTGAAGCAGAGAAGAGATTCCCGAATTCTGGGAAGCCCCCTCTCCGAAGGGGAAATCGATTGGGACAGAAGAGAAGCATATGAGGCTTTTGGAAGAGGGTGAAGCAGCCAATCTGTGGCAGATGGGACAGAGTGAGAAATATACAGATGGTCCGTACCATGGCCCTATGTGCCCCAGACTGAGATGTGTGTTCACAGGTGTGCAAGGGGGCTGGGAGCTGGAGTGTGGGGATTAGAGAACAGGCCTGGAGCAAGAACTACTGTTGGCTGTGGGGAGATGGACTGAGGGGATGGGAGGGAGGAAATCCGCATCAGGGAATGTCTATGGAGGAAGACTGGACTGCCATGGAAGCAGGGCACTACTGCTGAGTCACAAGCAAGGGGAGGAACGACTATTGTAACCTCTCTCTCCCCACACGCTGGCGCCAGCTGCCGAGCAATAAAAAAAGCCCCCTCATAGCTGGCCATCATGCGCCGGATGCAAGGCAATAAAAAAAAAAAGCATGGCCAGGGCTGGCCCTCAAGTGCTTTATGCTGGGCACCAGAAAAGGCCCTCACTTGGGCGATACCTCTTGCACCTGTGGCCACCGGCTTCCCTGCACATTTGGTGCTTCAGGGGCTCCCGTGATCCAAGCATCAAACCACCTCTGCTCCCTGTCCTCACTGAGACAGACCCAAGAGCTCTAAGGCAGCCTCAGGACCAGACTCCTGTGGGTGGACCACACGCAGAGGTGGGAATAAAACCAAAGTTTTTATTCCCAAACCAGGGATGGGGCAACTATGGAAGAAGATTGAAAAACTTTCCATCAGCTATACAAGCTTCAGATTAAATCCTCATGATCAGATAGATAGACCCTGAGTCTATGGAATATCTGAGCAGACAATGAGTGTTCCCACAAATGAAAACGGTCTAGCTCTGGCAGCTGTGGACTTTGGGGGCAAGCACACGCAGGAATTGGGCCAGATCAGAGTCTAAGTGATGCCCACAGGACCCACAGCAGGTCCAGAGACCAGCCCAGAGGCAGAGGTCGGCTGTGGCTCACGATGTGTGCAAGGACACTTACAGTGGAGACCCCAGGGAAACATAATTATTACTATTAATTTTATTATGTTTTGATTCATTCTGTTGTTGGTTCTAGATTTTTTTCTTCCTTTGTTTTTTTCTTAATTTGTTTGTTTGTTGTTTTAGTATTTTTTATTTAGTCTTTTATGACCTCCGTGTTTTGTACCATATTTTTAATTTTTTGATATATTTCTATATTTACTTTGCTTTTTTATTGTTCTGTGTTCTTTTCCCTTATTTTTTTCTTCTTCTTTTTCTTTAATATATTTTTTATTTTTCTTATGTTTCCATTTCTACTTTGCTTTTCTGTTGTCCTGTGTTTTTTCCCTTTTTAATTTGTTTTATTATTTTTTTTCTTTAATCATGTTTATTGGCTTGTTCTATTTCCTTGCTTTATTCTTCAGTTGGCACTTTGCTTTGGTTTGTTTTTAGGTTATGTGTTTTTGTTAGTTTTAATTAGTTTTTGTTAGATTTGTTAGTTTTGTTTGATTTGGTTTTTGAGTTCTCCTACTTCTCTGGTTGTTCTCTTGCTTTCTGTTTTATTTGGTTTGGTTTTTGTTTCTCTTATGTGTGTGTTTCCTTATTTTTGTTTTTATTTGATTTTGTTTTTACCATTTCTTAGGGGTTTATTTATTTTTTCTTTTTCTTTAATATATTTTCTATTGTATTATTTTAATTTCTATTTCTACATTGCTTTTCTGTTGTTCTGTCTTCCTTCCCCTTATTCTTTTCTGTTTTTCTTTATATTTCTTATCATTTTTGTTGGTTTGCTTTCTTTGCTTCATTCTCCACTTGGCGCTCTGCTTTGGTTTTGTTTTTATGTTTTTGTCAGTTTTCTTTTTAATTGTTTGATTTCATTCTTGGGTTCTTTTGCTTGTCTGGTTGTTCTCTTGCCTTTCTACTTATTTGGTTCTGTTTTCATTTCTTTTGTGTGCGTGTGTATTTCCTTGCTCCTGTTTTTGTTTGCTTGATTTTACTTTTTACCATTTGTCTGGGGTTTTGTTAGTCTTTTCTTTCCTTTTAATCCCCTTTATTGCTGGGATGAGAGACTTCTGGGGTCTTGGTTCCTCGACCAGAAGTTGGGCCTGAGGTTCTGGGGTGGGAGCACCAAGTCCAGGACTCTGGGCCACTAGAGAACTCCTAGCCCCAGTGAAGATTAATCACCAAAAGTTCTCACAGAGGCCTCTATCTGAATCCAAGACCGAGCTCCACCCAACTGCCAGCAGCTCCCAGCACTGGATGCCATACACAAAACAACAAACAAGACAGGGACACAAACCCATCCAATAGCACACAGACTACCTAAGGTCATACTAAGCTCACAGACACCCCAAAACATACCACCTGACACAGCCCTGCTTATCAGAGGGCACAAACTCAGCTCCACCCACCAGAATGCAGGCACCAGTCTCTTCGATCAGAAAGCCTACACAAGACACTGAACCAACCTCACCACCAGGGGCAGAGAACAGAAGCAAGAGGAACTACAACCCTGCAGCCTAAAGAAAGGAGACCTCAAGTGCTGTAAATTAGTCAAAATGAGAAGACAGAGAAATATCTTGCAGGCAAAGGAGCAAGATAAAAACCCACAAGATCAAATAAATGAAGAGTAAATAGGCCAACTACCTGAAAAAGAATTCAGAGTAATGATAGTAAACATGATCCAAAATCTCAATAATAGAATAGAGGAAATACTAGAAACATTTAACAAGGACCGAGAAGAACTAAAGAGCAAACAAACAGTAATGAACAACACAATAACTGAAATGAAAAATATTCTAGAAGGAATCAATAGCAGAATAACTGAGGCAGAAAAACAGATAGGTTAGCTGGAAGATAGAATGGTGGAAATAACTGCAGCAGAGCAGAATGAAGAAAAAAGGATGAAAAGAATGGAGGACAGTCTCAGAGACCTCCGGGACAACATTAAGTGCACCAACATTCAACTTACAGGGGTGCCAGAAAAAGAAGAAAAAAAGAAAGGGTCTGAGAAAATATTTGAAGAGATTATAGTTGAAAACTTCCCCAACATGGGAAAGGAAATAGTAAATCTAGTCCAGTAAGAGCAGAGAGCCCCATACAGGATAAACCCAAGGAGAAACATGCTGAGACAGATATTAATCAAACTAACAAAAATTAAACAGAAAGAAAAAAATATTAAAAGCAGCAAGGGAAAAGAAACAAATAACATACAAGGGAACCCCCATAACGTTAACAGCTGATCTTTAAGCAGAAACTCTATAGGCAAGAAGGGAATGGTAAGATATATTTAAAGTGATAAAAGGGAAAAAAACTACAACCAAGATTACTCTACCCAGCAAGGATCTCATTCAGATTTGACAGAGAAATCAAAAGCTTTAGAGACAAGCAAAAGTTAAGAGAATTCAGCACCACCAAACCAGCTTTACAACAAATGCTAAAGGAACTTCTCTAGGAAGGAAACACAAGAGAAGGAAAAGACCTACAAAAAGAAACCTAAAACAATTAAGAAAATGGTAATAGGAACATACATATCGATAATAACCTTGAATGTAGACAGATTAAATGCCCCAACCAAAAGACATAGACTGGCTGAATGCATACAAAAACAAGCCCTGTATATATGCTGTCTACAAGAGACCCACTTCAGACCTAGGAACACATACAGACTGAAAGTGAGGGGATGGAAAAAGATATTCCATGCAAATTGAAATCAAAAGAAAGCTGGAGGAACAATACTCATATCAAACAAAATAGACTAGAATAAAGACTACTACAAGAGACAAGGAAGGACACTATATAATGATCAAAGGATCAATCCAAGAAGAAGGTATAACAATTGTAAATATCTGTGCACCCAACATAGGAGAACCTCAATACATAAGGCAAATACTAACAGCCATAAAAGGAGAAATTGACAATAACACAAAAATAGGAGGAGACTTTAACACCCCACTTACACCAATGGACAGATCCCCCAAACAGAAAATAAATAAGGAAAACAAATTTTAAATGACACATTAGACCAGATGGACCTAACTGATATTTATAGGATATCCCATCCAAAAACAACAGAATACACTTTCTTATCAAATGCACATGGAACATTCTCCAGGATAGATCACATCTTGGGTCACAAATCAAGCCTCAGTAAATTTAAGAAAATTGAAAACATATCAAGCATCTTTTCTGACTACAATGCTATGAGACTAGATAACGATTACAGGAAAAAAAATTGTAAAGAAAACAAACACATGGAGGCTAAAATATACATTACTAAACAACCTAGAGATCACTGAAGAAATCAAAGAGGAAATCAAAAAATACCTAGAAAAAAATGACAATGAATATACGACCCAAAACCTACAGGATGCAGCAAAAGCAGTTCTAAGAGGGAAGTTTATAGCAATACAATCCTACCTCAAGAAACAAGAAAAATCTTGAATAAACAACCTAACCTTACACCTAAAGCAATTAGAAAAAGAAGAACAAAAAAAAAACCCCAAAGTTAGCAGAAGGAAAGAAATCATAAAGATCAGATAGAAAGAAATGAAAAAAAAAAAATGAAGGAAATGATAGCAAAGATCAATAAAACTAAAAGCTGGTTCTTTGAGAAGATAAACAGAATTGATAAACTGTTAGCCAGACTCATCAGGAGAAAAAGGGAGAAGACTCAAATCAACAGAATTAGAAATGAAAAAGGAGAAGTAACAACTGACACGGCAGAAAAACAAAGGATCAGACAGACTACTACAAGCAACTCTATGCCAATAAAATGGACAACCTGGAAGAAATGGACAAATTCTTAGAAAAGTACAACCTTCCAAGACTGAACCAGGAAGAAATAGATAATATGAACAGACCAATCACAGGCACTGAAATTGAAACTGATAAAAAATCTTCCAACAAACAAAAGCCCAGGGCCAGATGGCTTCACAGGGAAATCCTATCGAACATTTACAGAAGAGCTAACACCTACCTTCTCAAATGTTTCCAAAATATAGCAGAGGGAGGAATACTCCAAATGCATTCCACCAGGCCACCATCACCCTGATACCAAAACCAGACAAAGTTGTCACAAATAAAGAAAACTGCTGGCCAATATCACTGATGAACATAGATGCAAAAATCCTCAACAAAATACTAGCAAACAGAATCCAACAGTACATTAAAAGGATCATACACCATGATCAAGTGGGGTTTATAGCAGGAATGCAAGGATTCTTCAATATACAAAAATCAATCAATGTGATACACCATATTATCAAACTGAAGAATAAAAACCAAATGATAATCTCAAGAGATGCAGAAAAATCTTTTGGCAAAACTCAACACCCATTTATGATAAAAACTCTGCAGAAAGTGGGCACAGAGGGAACCTACCTCAACATAATAAAATCCATATATGACAAACCCACAGCCAACATCATTCTCAATGGTGAAAAACTGAAACAATTTCCTCTAAGATCAGGAACAAGACAAGGGTTCCTACTCTCACCACTATCATTCAACATAGTTTTGGAAGTTTTAGCTATGGCAATCAGAGCAGTAAAAGAAATAAAAGGAATCCAAATTGGAAAAGAAGAAGTAAAACTGTCACTGTTTGCAGAGGACGTGATACTATATATAGAAAATCCTAAGGATGACATCAGAAAACTACTAGAGTTAATCAATGAATTTTGTAAAGTAGCAGGATACAAAATTAATGCACAGAAATCTCTTTCATTCCTACACACTAACAATGAACAATCTGAAAGAGAAATTAAGGAGATACTCCCATTTACCACTGCAACAAAAAGAATAAAATACCTAGCAATAAACCTACATAAGGAGGAAATGACTTGTATGCAGAAAACTGTAAGACACTGATGAAAGAAATCAAAGATGCTACAAACAGATGGAGAGATATACCATGTTCTTGGATTGGAAGAATCATCATTGTGAAAATGACTATACTACCCAAAGCAATCTAAAGATTCAATGCAATCCCTATCAAATGACCAATGGCATTTTTCATAGAAGTAGAACAAAAAATTTTACAATTTGTATGGAAACACAAAAAAACCGAATAGCCAAAGCAATCTTGAGAAAGAAAAATGAGCTGGAGAAATCAGGCTCCCTGACTTCAGACTATACTATAAAGCTACAGTAATCAAGACAGTATGGTACTGGCACAAAAATAGAAATATAGATTAATGGAACAGGATAGAAAGCCCAGAGATAAACCCACACACATATGGTGACCTAATCTTTGATAAAGGAGGCAAGAATATACAATGGAGAAAAGACATCCTCTTCAATAACTGGTGATGGGAAAACCAGACAGCTACATATACAAGAATGAAATTAGAACACTTCCCAACACCATACACAAAAATAAACTCAAAATGGATTAAAGACCTAAATGTAAGGCCAGACACTATCAAACTCTTAGAGGAAAACATAGGCAGAATACTCTATGACATAAATCACAGCAAGATCCTTTTTGATGCACCTCCTAAAGTAATGGAAATAAAAACAAAAATAAACAAATGAGACCTAATGAAACTCAAAAGCTTTTGCACAGCAAAGGAAACCATAAACAAGACAAAAAGACAACCCTCAGAATGGTAGAAAACATTTGTAAATGAAGCAACTGACAAAGGATTAATCACCAAAATATACAAGAAGCTCATGCAGCTCAATATCAAAAAAAAAAAACCAACCCAATCCAAAAATGGGCGGAAGACATAAATAGACATTTCTCCAAAGAAGACATACTGATTGCCAACAAATACATGAAAAGATGCTCAACATCACTAATGATTAGAGAAATGCAAATCAAAACCACAATGAGGTATCTCCTCACACTGGTCAGAATGGCCATCATCAAAAAATCTAGAAACAATAAATGCTGGAGAGGGTGTGGAGAAAAGGGAACCCTCTTGCACTGTTGGTGGGAATGTAAACTGATACAGCCACTATGGAGAACAGTATGGAGGTTCCTTAAAAAAATAAAAATAGAACTATTGTATGACCCAGCAATCCCACTACTAGGCATACACCCTGAGAAAACCACAATTCAAAAAGATATATGTACCACAATGTTCATTGCAACTCTATTTACAATAGCCAGAACATGGAAGCAACCCAAATGTCCATCGACAGATGAATGGATAATGACGTTGTGGCATATATGTACAATGGAATATTACTCAGCCATAAAAAGAAACAAAACTGAGTTATTTGTAATGAGGTGGATGGACATAGACTACGTCATACAGAGTGAAGTAAGTCAGAAAGAGAAAAACAAATACTGTATGCTAACACACATATATGCAATTTATAATAAACAGTACAGATGAACCTAGTGGCAGGGCAGGAATAAAGATGCAGACGTCAAGAATGGATTTGAGGACACAGTGGGGGAAGGGGAAGCTGGCATGAAGTGAGAGAGTAGCATTGACATATGTACACTATCAGATGTAAAATGGATGGCTAGTGTGAAGCTGCTGCATAGCACAAGGAGATCAGCTCAATGCTTTATGATGACCTAGAGGGATGGGATAGGGAGGGTGGGAAGGAGGCTCAAGAGGGAGGGTATATGGGGATATATGTATACATAGCTGATTCACTTTGTTGTACAGCAGAAAATAACACAACATTGTAAAACTATTATACTCCAATAAAGATATTAAAAAAAAACTCTAAGGATATATTGCACAACATGGGTAATATAGCCAATTTTTATATTAACTGTAAATGGAGTATAAGCTTTAAAAATTGTGAATAACTACACTGTACACCTGTAACTTACATAGTATGGTACATCAACTATACTTAGATTACAAAAAAATAAAAAAAATAAAGTCATTGTAGATTTTAAAACCTTATCAGAAGAATAAGAAAGGAGAACTGCCAGTGTAAATACTAAACCGTGGACATGAAGTTTGGACTGACATTTTGAGAAAAATTGTCTAATGAAGTTTAAAAGGATTAAAGTGTGAGTAAAGAAAAGAAGATTGGTGTGGACGACAGAAAAAACAGAGAGCCAACATACAGATTATTATTAGGGACCATGAAAAAGAGAAAGAAGACATGAAACAGAAAAAAGGATGTGAAAGTAGTATTAAGAGAATATTTTGCTAACATATAAGAAAACTTGAATTTTCAGATCAAAAGGGGCTTACTTTGTTTCAAGAAAATTAATAGATTAAGCGAGAGCTAAATCTTGATGAAGTTACTGAAAATCAAGGATTAAGAAACACATTCAGGCAAAAGAAGCAGGTCTCAACAAAGGACAATAAATTGGAATGTCAGATTTATTTTCAGTTAAATTAGAAGCCTACAGACAATGGCATTATATGTCCAGGAATGGGATTGATGGATCACCTAGTGGCTTTAAGTTTTTTAAAAAATCTCCATACTGTTTTCCATAGTGACTGTACCAATTTACATTCCAGCCAACAGAGTAAGAGGGTTCCCTTTCCTCCACACCCTCTCTAGCATTTATTATTTGTAGACTTTTTGATGATAGCCTTCTGACCAGTATGAGGTGATATCTCTTTGAGGCTCTGATGTGCATTTCTCTAATAATTAGCAATGTTGAGCATCTTTTTATGTGCTTGTTGGCCATCGTGGAGAAATGTCTATTTAGGTCTTCTGCCCATTTTCCGATTGGACTGTTTTTTTTGATATTGAGTTATATGAGCTGCTTGTATATTTTGGATATTAAGCTCTTGTCAGAAGATAAAAACCCTAATCTGAAAACAATCCATGCACTCCAATATTCATACCAGCACTATTTACAACAGCCAAAACATGGAAGCAGACTAAATGTCCTTCAACAGATGAATGGATAAAGAAGATGTGGTATATATATATATATATATATATATATATATATACACACACACAATGGAATACTACTCAGCCCTAAAAAGAATGAAATATTGCCATTTGCAGCAATGTGGATGGACCTAGAGAATATCATACTAATTGAAGTAAGTCGGAGAAAGACAAATATTATATGATATCACTTAAATGTGGAATCTAAAAAATAATACAAATGAATCTAAATACAAAACAGAAGCAGACTTACAGGCACAGAAAACAAACGTATGGTTATCAAAGGGGAAAGGGAGGGAGAGAGGGATAAATTAGCAGTATGAGATTAACAGACACAAACTACTGTACATAAAATAAATAAGCAACAAGGAGTTACTGTGTAGCACAGGGAACTATATTCATCATCTTGTAATAACCTATAATGGAAGATAATCTGAAAAAATACATATAACTGAATCACTTTGCTATATCACCTGAAACTAACACGATATTGTAAATCAACTACACTTCAATAAAAAAAAGACAACGACATTATACACAGATTTGAGGGAGAAGGGCCATATACACATTTCCCATGCTTTAATAGGATGTTCATGAGGCCAAGGGAAGTAGTACACACAGTAAGCATCTCACTTTCACCTCCCTTTTTCACCTCACTTCTCCTACCTCCTTCTCTTCATCTTAAGCCACACAAATTCTCCTCTTTGCCTTTGATGGTTAAAATCAGCAAATATCTTTTGTAACCCAGCATGCTCCTGGGGTCACAGCTCTATCCCAAGCAGCTTATCAAAACACTTCTAAAAATCAAAATAAATAGAACATTCTCCTCTAAAGGAAAAAAAACAAAACAAAAAATTTTCAATTAATGAATATTTTTAATCATTCAGAAAATTTTTCTCCCATGTGAAAACATATACCATTTCTTTCAGATTATGTTCACATGGGAAACATGGTTTGAGAACATAAGTATATACAATAACTATTTAATAACTATTATGTTAACTAAATACCTCTAGTAGCTATGACTCTGTAAATTAATTTCAATTCCAAGATACCCGCACTGATTTTTCAATGCTTCTTGAAAAGAAATAATGAAACACTTTTAGAAGATCCATGAATCTGTTTTGCATTAGTTAAACCTTTAGTCTGCCAATGATAGAGTTTGTATTAAGTGATGTTATGAATAAAGGATATTTTAAGCTACCACTAAGAAATCTTTATATGCCAGCCACTGTGCTGTATGCTTTAGATGTATCATTTTATGTACCCTCATGATAACTCTCATTATGTGGTCATAATAGAAAAGAAAATAAAGATGTATAAAAGATGTCTGTGCCTGAGGTCCAGCAGCTATTAGTGGGGAAGTTAAAATCAAACCCCACTTGTTCTAACTCTATACTCTTACTCTTTGTTACAATGCTATACTATCTCTTAGAGGTGTTTTGCAAATCCTTTTCTAACTGTTGATAAAATTAAAAATGTTAAGGTGGAGTTAATATATTTGATTAGAATTGGCATAAAATTTTATATAAACTTCTCTTATTGGAAATGTAGAAAATTAAATAACATAAACATTCTCCAGAACACCTAAAAATGATGGACAAAACATAACCAACATTATTTTAAATGTATATCTAAGCGCCTCAAAAAGTCAGCAAAACATCAAGGAATCCAAAATGAAGAACATCTTTATCCACTGACAAAGGGACATGAAAAGGAAGCATGTCTGTTTCATCCTTGGCTCAGTATGTGAAAAATTCTCCTTTGATCATTTTTATTCATAGGCCTTCCTCACCCAGATATGAAGCTTGAAATTATTCTACCTGCAAGGTATGGGAAACCTAGAGGCAAAAAGTGAATATGAAAAGTGGTCCTTCGCTGATGAAATCCCTACGGTAACTGGAAGAATAAAATGAAAATTCTCTCTGGAGAGAAACTCCCTCAATTAAGGCCACACAGGTTTTTACAAAAAATTAAACTCTGCCAAACATGAGTTTATAACCACATTAAAATCACAAAGGACACAATGAGTGAGAAGTAGCAGAAAGAATGAATAGTGTTCTGGATTTGACTCATACTGGCTTGTGAAAACTTATTGTTAAGTGTTCAGGAATTTTGAGAGTCAGTTGTTTAAACCATTGGCAGCCTGAAATTTACTATAGGCGAGTATTTACACCAGAATCACTGGAAAACCCTATAAATGATCAGGGATATTTTTAAACCACCACACCAGAATGGCATAACCAGATTATGAGTTATGAGACCTTGAAATTATTAAATACAAATATTTGCAATAGGTATTTTATAATTATTAAAGATATATAAGGGATGAAAACATAAGAAATGGAAACGCTAGTAAAAAGAAAAAGACAAATTTATAAAAGAACCAAGTAGAATGTTTAAAAAAACTACCATCACTAAAATGAAAGAATGGTGAACTGGAAGACAGAACTGATGAAATTACACAGAATATAGCATAGAAAGATAATGATACAGGAAATGTTAGAAAGGATAAAGAGATATGGAAGATAAATGCGCTAGTCTAATATACACCTAACAGTTGGTCTGGAGGGAGGAAGAGGCAATGAGGAGGGAAGCAATATTTGAAGAATACTGGGATGGTTTTGATGCTCCTGGAATTTATAAAAGACATTAATTCTCAGATTTAAAAATCGCAATGATTCCCAAGTAGAACAAATAAAACTAAATTTATAACTAGTTATGTTACAGTGAAATTGAAGAACCGAGTATAAAAAACATTTTCTACAAATATAGAGAAAATATTACCTCAAAGAAACAAATATTAGATATACAGGAGAATTCTCAGAAAAATGATACAAGCTGGAAGACAGTAGACTGACATTGTTAAGGTGTAGAGGGAAAAAAAAAGTCAACCCCAAATTTTATAACCAGCAAAATTATTATTCAAAATTAAAACTGAAATAAAGATATTTTCTGTGGAAAAATGACTTTAACAAATTCCCACAGAAGATGTAAGAAGTTTATTTTTAAAATAAAGAAACTGAAATGAAGCACTGAGTTAGGAAAAAAATTGAGCAAATAGTTAAACATGTATGTAAATGTATTAGACTGAATAAAATAATAATGAGTATTATTTCTAGATCATGTTCTGAAATGAGTGCTGTTTACTTTGCCATGGCCTCTCTTTCTGCTATTTTTTTAAATTTCTGGCAAAAATATTTTATATTGAATGGAGACATAAAGTGCTCATGAGATAATACGGGACCTGTTGCAGAGAAGCAAAAGAAGAATATTATGTTGGATACTGAAATGTAAGTTTTATGGCATCCAGAAAGCTTTCTGAGAATCAAATGGGGAAATAGAGGGTAAAGCTCAGCAGACAATTAAGTAATAGTGCAAATCCTTTGACATTATGAGAATCATAATAAGCATTACTGTAGTTAGGGTGAATTTACAGGCAATTATCCCAACATTAGGTTATGTCTAGATACATGTTGTTACTTTGGATTAGCAAAAGGATGATGTTGCTGGGATCAGTTCACTGGGACTATGCTCTCACAACCCCTTACAGCGCTGATTTAGCTTGCTTTCCCTTTTTCAGAATCTAATTCTAGTTCCCATATCAAAATACTTCAAAAAATACTAGAGAATAGGAGCTATAAAATTAAAATAGGTACTTGCCAACAAGTATATTAGAGTTGTTTTTAAAAGAGTAAACACCTCCATCTTTCAAACAAATCAGACTGCAAATGGAAGGGAATCTTTGTACCCTTCAATCCTGACTTTTTCTGTGTCTAGAGAATAGTAGATACTGATAGATACAATTGAAAAGTTCAGGATGGCAGCCATAAAAGCAGTCCCTGAAAACTCCCATAAAACTTTAAGCAAAGAAGTGAGAATAAATATTCTAAGGAATATCCTTATCGAGTGCGTATGGGATGGCGTTTAGGGTGAACAATCAGACAGTGACCAAAATACATTATTTAGCTGCAGGTTTCAATGCAGTAAAGCGGGGGAGCAGTGTGAGAGATACTATCTCTGGCGGGTGCTGATGCAAACACAAGGGGTTGGGTGGAAAACGAGGTGCTCATAAGAGGAAGACCAGGAGAGTTCTAAAGAGATAGGTGGCAGGCATCACCCACAGCAATCCTTCATTTGAGAGAGCAGATTCATTTTTTATAGTAATTAAAGGCAGAGAGTAGGCACCTATACTTCCAGAAAAGGTGGTGTTAAGTGTCCCAAATTCAAGAGTTTTGGAATTCTTCAGAAAAGAAATTGAGGCTTTGTTGGCTTCAAGTGTAGGAGGAGGAAAAAGAAAAAGAAAAGAAACCCAACCTTACCACACAACCTGTACTCTGCAGCCCAGAAAGTTATTATCTTTGCCCAGAGAATGAGGCCAATCTAGGTGTAGGAGGAGGTAAGAGAGAAACCGCTTTCTAACATAACCTTTTAAAATTTGAGGATAAGGCTCTCTACCAACAAAACAAAACAAAACAAAAACAAACCAATAAAAATAGTCTCCAGCTTTAAAAAACATCAGCAAATATAACTATGCATTTAATCACTCCTTTATGTAGAAAGCTACTTATTTTTGAAAGAGCGAATTATTTTATAGTAGTTCAGCATTTTTACCACAAATGCAAAATAAAGAGCTGTATTCATTTCAGAAAAACATTTTTCTGAGTCATTACACAAAATGTTTTCTAAAGGAAATAAGTTAGAAGCAGAACACCTAAATTAGAAGATATATTACCATCCTTTAGAGTGAACTATCTTTCCTACTCAGTACTGTACAGCAATGAACAAAATGCAAAAGTTCACTGTGACCTGGTGAAGGTAAGGGAAGTGAGTCATTAAAAACAAGAATCATACACAACTAAGAGACCAAATAACTCAAACATATTTCTCATAATCAGAACATAGCTGCTGAAGCAAATAAGAACGATCTGTAAATCTATGTCATGACATGTCAAAAACATTAATATTTCTGATCTCTGATATTCTACCATAAGATTATTAACTCTTTTAAAAGTTTTTCAATGTTCACTCTCTTTTTTTAATGAGATAAAATAGACTTATAACATCAGATTAGTTTTAGACATACCACATGATGATTCATTATTTGTAGAACTATTTTTTTTTGTGATGAGAACTTTTAAGATCTACTCTCTTAGAATCTTTCAAATATACAATACAGTATTATTAGCTATAGTCACCAAGTTGTACATTACATATCCATAACTTATTTATTTCATAACTGTAAGTTTGTACCTTTGGGCCATTTTCATTCATTTCACCCTCCCCCATCCCCTGCCTCTGTCATCAAACAATTTGTCCTCTGTATCTTTGAGCTCATTTTCTTTTAGGGTCTACATATAAGTGAGATTATACAGTATTTGTCTTTCTCTGTCTGACTTATTTCACTTAGAATAATGCCCTTAAGTTCCATCCCATCCATGTTGCCAAAAATGGTAAGATTCCACTTTTTTATTGTTGAATAATGTTCCATAGTATATATATAATATACATCACATATTCTTTATCCATTCACCCAACAGTGGACACTTTAGGTTGTTTCCATGTTGTAGCTATTGTAAATAATGTTGCAATGAAAAGGCAACTACCTGAATGGGAGAAAATATTTGCAAATCATGTATCCAATTAAAAAATAGGTAGAGGATCTGAATAGGTATTTTTCCAAAGAAGACATACAGATGGCCACGAAAAGGTGCTCAACATCACTAATATCAGAGAAATGAAAATCAAAACCACAATGAGATATCTCCTCGCACCTGTCAGGATGGCTATCATCAAAAAGACAAGAAATAACAAGTGTTGGTAAGGATATGGAGAAAAGGGAAACTTCATGCACTGTTGGTGGGAATATAAATTGGTGCAGCCACTGTGGAAAACACTATGAAGGTGTTCAAATACACTAAAATAGAACTACCATATTATCCAACAATGCCACTTCTGGGTATTTACCTGAAGAAAATAAAAATACTTACTCGAAAAGATATATGCACTCCTATGCTCATTGCAGCATTATTTACAATAGTCAATGTTCTCTTCTGTTTCATCTTTTGTTATTCAAATGGACTCTATTAGAAATGAGAAACCTAAGAAAAGTGACAAACATGAAGAAGGAAAGAAAAAAGAAGGAAAGATGGAAGGAAACAAGGGAGGAAGAGAACATGGGCTCTACTTTCAGTAGTGTATAGGCAATTATTACTTCGGTGAAACTCTTCTAATTATTGAAGAATTGAACCTTAAGCAACTCTTATCGTCTTTTAAAATAAGTTGTAACTCTCAGTAGACCACAAGTACACTCCCCCTTACTCCAGAAATTTATTACAGGACTAGCAATTAGAATTTAATCCAATAAATTGACTACCTTCTTCCTGGTTTCTGTGAGTTAGGTTACTGACCTCCAGACTCTTACCACTGACTATCCCAGGAAGAACAACATCAGGACTGCAACATATCAGGGTGTGCTGCCAGCTTCTTTCTAATAAACCTCTGTGCAAACCTACTTATGAAATAATTAAATGCACCACTATGCTATTTCTCAGTGTGTGATGCTGACCACGGATTGTAAAGGTTATCTGATGGAAAAAAAAAGAGGCAAATAATTTTGATATATAGCTAATTCCCAGGGTAAGAACTCATGGTTTTAAGTGTTAGATACCATTATGAATAAACCTTTTAAGCATCACTTTAAAAGAACAATTTAGAGGGCCAACAAAAGCCAACAATTTGGAAGAAGTGTAACTTAAGATGAGTTATTCTACCAGGTATCAATATGTAGCTTGATACCTGTAATATTTCAGAGTGTGTGGTAGTGGTGCAGGTATATACAATGGAACAGAACAGAGAAGCCAGGAAGAAAAGCAAACACATACGGAAATTAGATATATAACAGAAATGGATTACAAATTCCAGTGGAATTTGTAATTGGAGTACTGTCAGAAAAATATTACAATTACTTTTTATATTTTTAGTAAGGAAATAAAAAGAAATTAAGCATCACTAATATATAATATAATTTGATAGTAGCACATATGTATAATTTGCTTATAAATAGACCTGAGTTGGGGGTGGAGGCTGAGAACATTTTTACTTCTACAGGAGTGCACTATCAAAAACATATTGAAGACCATGTGTCAATAAATGTGCTCTGGCAACTGGTTATCCATATAGAAAATAAGGTTTTATTCTTGCCTCCCTACCTAAGAAGATACTTGTAGGTAGGTTAAGGACATGAGTGTGAAAAAGAGACTTATAAGATTTTAGATGATTTTTAGTAGATTATCTGTATGATTTCAGGGTTAAGAGATATAAAGGGAGAATACTGACACGTGATTATATAAAAATTAGAAAAAATACATCACAAATAAGGTAAAAATTTAAGACATAGATTGCAAAGGACTAGGAGAGAGTATAGAGGTAAGTTGTATGGATCAATAAGAAAAAAGACAAACAATCCAGTTGAAAAATGGCCAATAAATATGAACAGCTAATTAATGGAACAGGAAATATAAATGTCCAATAAAGATAGCAATATTTGCCTTCACCACTAATCCAGGACACAAAAATTAAACTGAAATTGGATACCAATTTTATGACCATCAAATTAGAAAAATTTTAAATTCTGAAAATACCAAATACAGGTAAGGATGCATAATAACAAGAACTCTCAAACACTGGTGGAAGCAAAGACTCCAGAGGGTAATTTGGTGATTAGGTAACATTTAGTAAGTTTGAAGGTACATAATATCTTAGTGAACCAGACTTAATTCCTTTCTAGATATACAACCTAGAGAACTTCTCAAATATATGCATAAAGATACAGGTACAAGAATGTTTATTGCTGCATATTTTATAATTATGAAAAATTAGAAATAAATATCCATTAATAGAAGAAAGTGAAAAGCACGATGGAATGTTTATAAAATGAAGTATCATAGAGAAGTTAAAATGTAACCCTAGCTACATGTACAAATATAAACGAATCTCAAAAACACAACATGGAGTGAAAAAGCACATTGAAGAAGTACATGTACAGTGTAATGCCATGTATATAAAGTTTAGAAATATTCAATACTGTACTGCATTACTCAAGAATTCATATACAAGAATTATGAGTATGAATATGTTGAGCAATAATTCAGCATATTGGTTATTTGTGAATAAGAAATGAACTTAATGGGTTTAGGGAAGGACAAATCAGAAGTTTCAAATTGCCTGTAATGTCTTATTCCTTATAAAATACAACAAAAATGAAGAAAATATGAAAAATGATCTGATATTAAAAATTGAGTGATGGACACATAGGTGTTTATTCATTCAATATTTTGGTAGGCTTGATATATTCCACAGTTAAATAATACAGCAAGTGTTTATTTTATGGGGAAATCACCAAAAAAACCTCTTGTAGGACAATCATTAAAACTTATATAAATAGGTATTTTTGTCTTAGGATAGATTTTCAATTATATTATTATTACTGTATATGAATTCAAGAAGTGCTACATATCAAACATTTTAGATAAAATGCTGATGAACTCTGGGAAATGATTAGCTGACGTAAAATATGGCTCTACTGGAGGAAAGGTCCTGCTGCCAAAGGTTTGTGAAATTAGTTGGAATAAAATTGTTTATAAAATGTGAGAGTAGAAAATCAATAGATTTTTGTATGTAATTAAAATATTTGTGTTTAACTAAAATAATAAATTAAATATTATATAAGTAAACACTTGATTATTTCAGCTACATTCCCAGAAGTTTACGTATTCATTTTGGTCAGGACACATCTGCACCTTCTAATTGGAAAGACGGGGGACTTGCCCTGTGGTCCAGATAGCCTGGGACAGTGTCAGTTTACATCTGTTATACTAGTTTAATTATTCCTATGCTCCATTTTATTCTCAGCTGTATCCTGATTTGAATGATAAATTTTATGGTCACCAGCAATAAAAGGTAGTTCACTGATTGAAATAAATTATGCAAGGGGAGAAAAATCCATAAGATTTCAGGAGAACTGAGACACAGGATGGTAACAGAGAACGTTGCGAATGCGATGGGAACACAAGAAAATTAAGGACTATATGCTCATATTTCTGCCTATTTCTCTTTCTAATCTCTGAGGCTGGGGCTGAAGTCAATTACAACAGCTCTGTGGTCTTGCTGCTGACCCTGCTCTGATGCTACTTTAGATTATGTCCCTGGAATGGACATCCTCCCCTTTCATCCCAGTTCTGAGTCTTCTCTGAAGTTCTCTTCTCCTTGTTACTCTATTTCTTACTGAGCATCTGTCTTGTTGATGGCTGGAACCCGAGTTTCTCTTCTGAACAAACCCAAGTTTCTCAGTGGCTGGGTGCCTCATCATTTTTACTTTGGTCCATCTTAAATCACTTTTCCATTATAATAGTAAGATCATTAAAATAAATGCAATCATGGAATGGAAGACTGCTTCAAGGGCTAGCACCCTTCCTCAAAGTGAAAAACACTACATTAGACCATATCCCCTTTGCCTCCTCCAAACACTCTTTCTTGTGTCCTGGAAATGACTACAGTTGGACTTCATGTTCAAGAATGTATAAAGACCTGTACTTCAAATGACTTCAAAATAATAGTCACAAATCTTTAGTGAGCACTTCTTAAACAAGTACTTTGGTGGTAAAACACCAAAATGAAATTCCTGCTTGCAAACAGTTCAGTCTTGGATTAGGAGAAAATCCTTGAATGGGATACCAGTAAACAGTTATAAAGCATTGAGGTGAGTACTATAACGAGGGTATACAAGAAGCTATGGGAAGAGAGTGAATTCTTGGTGCCTCATGTGGGCTGGGGTAGGGTGGCTGGGTCTCATGACTTCCACTTTGGTCAACCTTGCATTTCAAACGTAGGAATGCTGAAGTAAGTACAATCAGGGCAAGGTCCAATCCAGGCTGGTTCAAGGGCTTTCAACCTCCCCAGATATGAAAAGCAGTACTTTGAACTGTGTCCCCACAAAACCCCTGCCCCTGCACTGACTGGGGTGATGGGAAGATTTCACAAAAATCGTGACACTTGAACTTAATATGAAGGATATGTAACAGTTCACAAGGAGTGAAAGGAGAATGGTGCAGGAAAAAGTCAAATGTGTGCAAAGACCAGTGAAAGTTGGTGACTGGAGTGTCAGGTTCCCCAAGGATTGGTGGGAGTAGGGCTTAGAAAAAGAGAGAGCAGTTGCTAGGTGATGAAAGGGCCCATGTGCTGCATTTAGAAATCTGGGCTTTATCCCACGGATGGTCCACAGATGGTTTATTAGAAAGATCACTGGTTCCACTGCATACAGAATAGAGTTCAAACTCCAGATCCCAGCTGGCCCAAGATAGCTTTCAAGCTTCATTTTTTGCTGTTCCCAGTAAACAGTTGACTTTCCAGAAAAATCGTCACTGAATGCATCATTTTTCAGTGTAAATACCTTTCTCCTTTTCCACTTATAAAGTTTCTATTCACTCTTTGAAAGCCTCCTCTCTGAAGCTTTTGCCAGCTCCCTCAGATAGAATTAATTCATTCTTTTGCTCTACTTGCATAGTAATATTTGGAACTTCTCTTAAATCACCTACTCTTCTGTTTGATAATTATTTTATTACTGATTAGACTGTATCATGTTCACAGGCAGCAAAGACAGAACTAAGCAGGGTGCTTAACACAGTGGGCATTCAAAACATATTGGTCTCATACACTCCTTCTCAGAAGGTAACACATACCATTTACGGTACATGATCTGTGTTAGGTGGTATACTGAATATATATTTAAATAGTTATGAATTTTTTAAACCTGTGTTAGGAAAATTATAACTATAACATCCAACTCAGGATTTCAGAGACATTATTGCTTTAGGAAATGACTAAAGAAAATGAAAATATTAATCAGAGTAAAGGTTCAGGAGTGATTCTCCTCCCTGATACTCCCCATTAACTGACCCTGCTTAATACATTCCACAGCACTTATCATCATTTGACATATATATTTAGTGCTCCTCCCCCCAGAGTGTAAGCTCCATGAAGACAGGGATTTGGTCCATTTTGTTTGCTGCTAACATTGCCAGAACTTAAAATAGTACCCAGTAAGTGTGAGTGTGCAATGTCTAGTTACTTAAAGAGAATGGGGGAGGGAAATAGAAAGGGAGGGGTTGAGAGAGAGAGGAAGGGATGGAGATTAATGTACTTAACCAATTCACGGAGTCAGTTTTTGAGCTGGAAGGGACTTCATTATTCTCATTTTATAGACAAAGAGACTGATGCTCAGAAAGGGTTGGTGACTTACTCAAGACTGCATAGGCAGTGAGTAGCAGAGCCTAAACTCCAACCATGTCACTTAATGAGAGGTTGGTGAACATCCCATAACATATTCTTATAGGCAATACAGACAAATGGAGGTTTACTACTTCTCTATAACAAACTTCAACATGCTGGAAATCCACAGCATTAATGAGATGGTATTGATTGCTTCATCCAGACACCAATAATCAAGACAGAAATAAGAAAACTAGGATTTTCTGACCCACCGTCTTATAATGTAAATATCAGACAGTACGTAATTGATGAAAACATCATCATTACCTCCAAGAACCATGCCAGCCTGACAGCACTTTCTAAGGCGACATGCTGGGCAGTTTTTTCTGCGGATTTTATCAACAATGCAGTCGTTTCTTCCAGCACATAAGTAGTTATGCTGCCCTAAGAAACAAAAAAGTAAAAATTATTTTTATAATATCTAAAGACCACCGGAAAGTTTATGCAGTGACAACTGAAAAAGAGGAGAGGTGCACATTAGCAAGTGCATGACTGTCTCAGCCAGCCTCTTGCTTGCATAGCTGAATGCTGGTAATGCCCCAAACTTGCTTAATACTTTACCCATGCCTTCAGGAGCATGAGGGGAAATACAGCTTAGAAACCAATTCTAGGACTCCTTTAAAAATATTTTGTAAAAAATTTCTGTGCATCTTACTAATGGCGTCAGCATCAGAATGCTCTTAGATCATTGTTATTTGAAGATTAGCTATACGTGGCTGATAAGCATTAGTGTGTTAAGATAGGCAAGTTCTAGTAAAACCTTTTCTTTTTGACATATAAACCTTCAAGAAAACAGATACAGACAATTAAAGAAGTCTCTGTAATAGGCTTTTTATAAAACCTATGTGTTTAATTCTTAAAATCCTGGAGCTAGCTCACTCTTAAAGGATCTCATGAATTTGAAGAGCATGTAAAAAAAATGTCATTAACTGTACTGACTTTATTGTCTGGTTTATTTTGGCTACAAATTAAAAAACAGGATAATAGAAATAATGACAAAGGGAGAAAAATTTAAAACAATGAGAAGAATTCAATTAAGAAGAGGACAGAAGAATTATAAAAAAATAAGGGTAAAACGTGATCCTGGGGTCATTTTGTGTAGGGGAAACCACTTATACCCTTCCAAAAGTCTGGAATAAGAATTTAATATTCAACGATGATGATTATTTAAACCAAAAATATGTTATATTTAATAAGGCATGGAGCAATCTAACTTACTTAGATTAAACAAAAGTGAAAAAAAATTTTTCAGCTTAAACATGTAAATATTTATTAACTAGAAAATTTACTGCTTTGCCACTTCTTCTTTTCCAAAAAATTCCTATGAAACAGACTGTGAGACTTTTAATATCATCAGCATACTTAAACATAAAAAAATAATTTTAAAAATTATGGAATTTTCCTATAGTATTTTATATTAGTCTACATTAAAATCAGATCCACTCTTTTGGCCAAAGTTTGTAATACAGGAACACAGAGGTACCTTAAATGTGTGCTTAACTGAGCAGGGAAAAGGTTACGCTCCAATGGCGAATGGCCAAAAGGCCATGTCTATGGGATAGCTAATAACAAAATGGTTCTTGACCTGGGGTATTTTTGGATAAGAACAGATAGTCTTTTCTTAAAAATGTATTCCTCCACAAACTTATATTCATGTACTCTCACATACTAGTATTCATTCTCTTGTTTAGGAGTCCGGGGCATGGAGCTTTCCTCCTAATAAAGGGCAGTTATGAAGCTTCACATCCATGCCCACTAGATGAGCAGAATGTACTGCGTGCTACTTTCCGATCTAACTATGGTTTAATTTTTTTCCACAAGTTATATTGGCAGGCTGCAGGAGTGAGTGTGGAAGTAAAAGTGTGTGTAAGTTTATCTATCTATTTATCTATTGATCTATCATCATTTATCTAGACTCTACACTGATTTCTCACAAGAGAACAGACAATAGAAAGCAAGATTTTCCATGTTATCCAGAGAACAAACTTAAACAAACAGTGTCAGAGATGTAATTGTTGTTTGAAGAGAGGTTGTTCTACTCTCTACTCCTCTGTCATGAATATCCAGAAACAAATCCTGAACCATCAGCAGCTGCAGTGCTGCTGAGTTTTCTCATTTCTGTTTCTTAAATGATTTACAACAGTACCCCTTTCAGTGTTTCAAAGAGTCCCCATTAGAGGGCACTCAGTCTGTTCCTGAAACGATTCCTTCCTACCTGCTTTCAAATCTTCACCATCCATTTCCCCCTTTCTCTCCTAAAATCTTTATTCTCTGCCCCTCCAACGATGTCCTCCTTTCTCCTCAAGTTTTTCCATTTCAAAAATTCCAGCATCAAGGAAAAAAAAACTGTCTCACTCTAAAGTCTCCTTGACTTCATCCCTTTCTTTGTCATCTAAGTTGTTGAAAAAGTCATCTATATTTACAGTCTTTATTCAATTTCCTTTACTCCTCAGCATACTGTAATTTGGCTTATACATTCACTGTTCTTATAAAGTGGAGTAACGTCGTCAAAGATTTCTTCATTCCTAAATACAGTGAATTCTTCCTTGACTTTCTGTACAATTTGCTGTGGGTGATTTCTCTCCACACCTGTCTCCCATTTTATTTGAAGCATGTCTCTTCTGACTTTTCATCTTCTTTACAACAGTTCAGTTTAAGTTCCCACTGCTGATCCCTCTCCCTTTGCCTATTCCTTATATGTTGTATTCCACTGTACACACTAGGTGGGTAGTCTCATCATCTCTGCATGGCTCCAAAATCTCATCCTGAGCTCTGACCTTCCAACTACCTCTCTGTAGGTACCTCAAACTTAAAATATATGAACAAGAATTTAGTGATTATCTGGTCAAATTGTTCATTTCATAAATTGTATCATCAGAGAAATTTTGTAACAAATTAAGGAAATTCAAAACAGAAAATCATCTACAATCTCATTATCATGCAACTATTTTCATTTTCGTGTTTTCTTCCAGTCTGTCTATACAGACCTAGAAGGTATTTAACATCTATTTGTTAATATTTGTTAAGTAAATATATATGCACTTTTACAAAATCCTCATTAATTCAACAAATATTTATTGAGTGTTTACTGAGTATGTCCCAACGCTGTTTTTTGAATAATCCCTTTTCCCCACTTAATTGAAACGCCATCTTAACTGCGTATACTGCAGTGCTGAAGAGCAGTTACTGAAGTCTGATTGCTTGTTCAAAGCTCATATCTGGGGCTTCCCTGGTGGCGCAGTGGTTGGGAGCGCGCCTGCGATGCAAGGGGCGCGGGTTCGTGCCCCGGTCCGGGAGGATCCCACGTGCCGCGGAGTGGCTGGGCCCGTGAGCCATGACCGCTGGGCCTGCGTGTCCCGAGCCTGTGCTCCGCAACGGGAGAGGCCACAGCAGTGAGAGGCCCGCGTACCGCAAAAAGCTCATATCTGAAACCTACAATCTGTAGGATAATAATAATAATAACAACAGACAATTACTAAGCACTTACTATGTGCTAGGCACTGTTACAAGCTATTTGCATATATTAACTCATTTAATCATCACAGCAACCTTGGGAGGTATTATTACTCCCATTTTATAAAATTAACTGAGGCACAGATAAGTTAAGTAACATGCTTAAGGTCACATAACTAGACATTTTAGCTTAATTAACCCAAGAGATTGTATAGGAAGTTAAGGGTATGAACTTTGGGGCAATACTGCTTAAGTTCGAAATTCAACCTCACTACTTATTAGCTGGGTGACCTATGGCAAGTAAAAGGAAGATAATGTTAATACCTTGGGCCACATTTAAGGACTAAATGAGCTCATGTAAGAGCTTAGGATAGTCTGGTATATAGCAAGTACTTAATGACTGTCTACTACAATTATGATTATTATCACATCCCTAAATGCCAAATACAGGTAGATCTGTTCTAGATATGACCCAAGAATTTTGTACCTAGCCAAGTTTTTCACTTTTAAAGGCAATTGAAAGACATTCTCAAATATGCGTAAAATCAGGAAATAAGGCCCTGATATACTACTCTTCCTAAAGAGATTCCTAAAGATGTAACCTCGCCAACAATAGATGAGTTACAATAGAGATTGCATGAGAGAAGAAGTCTGGTGTGAAAGGATTGATAACACGTTCTAAATAAGTTGAAATATATATTTAAGTATAAATAAAGAAATTATAGTTACCAAATAGAATGCAATCCTTATAACTCTTGGGGGCAAAACCGATAAGCATTTCAAGACTGCATGTTTGATGGGAAGGAATATCTCTGGTAATTAAAGCTACCGGCATGAAGTCACTACCTTGAGGAATTGGCATGACTCATATCAACATAGATTCATATAAAGAACGGAATGACAACGAAATCTGGAAGCTCAGTCCACTCTAGGCTATGGTTACGTTTAACACTAATTTTGGGCTGTCAAAACTGCAACGCAGCTACAGCATCATGCAAGCAAATATAGGGGGTATAGTTAGAGGTTAATCTTCTCTAAGAGATCTTTTGGCTTAAGAAATGTTGCAGCCAGCCAATCCCAACTAGAGATGATTAAAATAAGCTGGCATGGGGCCCAGGCTTGCCTCCTACCACAACACTTGGCCTGGACTCAGAGCCACCAAGAAGGCAAGGGATATAGAAAGGACCACTCCATTACATGTGTCAGTCCACCAAGTACCTGGCTGTATATGCAGATGAAGAAAGTTCACACCTAAAAGCATTGGCTCTGTTACAAAAATCTGGGAAGCCTGCAAAATACTAAACTCTGGTGGGTGCAAATCCAACATAATGTCTGTTGCTACCACTTTTCTTCAGACAGTAGTCCCAAATTTATATCCTGGCTTCGAAAAACACATCCACGTCCAGATCCACTTGCTGATTTCTCGTTAAGTCACAGATTGATGGTTCAAATTGCATATTGCTACTGCTCCGGAGTCCAACATAACATTGTCACTATACAATGAGTCTATAAAAAGTTACTGTATTAAACCACTCTATGCATTCTACTTTCCAATGTCCCTGCAGTCTACCTACACCGTCACCCTCAGGAGTTACAAGACATTCAGGAGTATTTATAAGCTATGGGTCACCACAAACAGAAAGAGGGGCATAATGATCAACAATAGGAGAGTTTATCCAAATAAGAGATACTGTCTACATCTCCCTCTTAATATATACAGCATTTGCCCCTGTTGAAAACCAGAGAATTATTACCTGAAGTCTCTAATAGAGCACCATTTTTTCTTTCTCCTTGGAAAACCTCTTACCTCCTTTATGGTGGGAAAAGTGAAAGGTGAGTACTAACTACTATGTCTTTTCTTTTTAATTACTTACTCTCTTATTTTCTTTATGCTCCAGTTGTACTACATTGTACAACATCATTGTATTTCCCCAAACTCTCTAATGTCTCTATGACTCTCGCCGCTTTTCCAAATTTATCTGCTTGGCAAACTCTTACTCATCTTTCAATTCTGGTCTTAACTGACTGATCCTAGAAAGGTGTGGATTTTCTTCTGTTGTGCAACTGCACCTTCCATATCTTCCTCTTATAAATGCTGTGTGCCTGCTTCCCCTACACTCTGTGAGAGTAGAAACTAGGTCTTTAGATCCTTGTGTCTAATAAGAGTTTGGTAAATGTTTGTTGAATACATGTAAACCTAATTATATGCATTATTTCACCAACAGTCATAAATATATTTCTAATCAACAATATAAGATCTATAATAATATTTCATTTATTGTCATAAAAATCACTTGCTCCAGATTTTTATTTACCACCTTTCAACATTTATTTTTATTACAGAGTGCCTTTTATTTCAGTAAATTCCTTGCCTTTTTATACCAGTAAATGATAAGTTACATGTAGAGCCTTTAACAAGCTTATTTTTAATAGCTAACTTTTCAAAAACATAAATATTTTAAACTATCTCTGAAAAACATATGTTTAACAATGTAAAATAGGGATTATTGAATGGTTATATTTATATACTGTTTCTAATTGGTCTCTATATTTAACATTTTAATATAACTCCGTGTTACTATTATTTAAAAAATCATATTCTGTGAAAATAAAAGCACTATTAAAATATGATTAGCACTATTAAAATATGATAATTTTATTTGTCTAGTGATGTACAAAAATTTTAGGTACAGGACAAATAAAATTCCATTTTAATTGAAATGAATCTCTTTATTATAAGCTAGAAAGAGATTTACCTTTAAAATAAGAAATCTATAGTATTTGTGTTGCCTCTCCGAGCACAAATGAACACATTTCAATTTAGTTTGAGAGAAGTCACAATTTTTCATGGCTTTTTATGAAAAGGAGAGGGAAATATGTAGCAAAATGACAGGAGAAATGAGTATATGCTCAACAGATAAAGGAGCAAATAAGAAAATGTATGATATAACCCACCAAAATTTGGGCTTGAGGTAATATAAGCTAGTGCAAACAGGAACACTCTTTCCACCACAAATACACAAATAGTGGATAAACTATGGTAGAAGCATGTTGTCAAATTACAGTCAAGGAAGAGCAAAGGAAGGAAGGGAGGGAGGGAGGGAGGGAGGAAGGAAGGAAGGAAGGAAGGAAGGAAGGAAGGAAGGAAGGAAGGAAGGGAATTTAATAAGTCAGAAAAAAAGAAAGATATGAAAGCCAGAGGGGTAAACTTGAGTGAATTTTGCAGTAATGCAAAAACATTTCAGATGCAGATATAGGATCTAGGAGCCAAGAGCTGGGGTTTGAAGCCCATGAGAGTTTGGTATATGTGACATCAGGCTTAATGGGAGAAAGGGGCAGGAACTGAAGTTTGCACAAAATGGAGACTCTCTAAAGGCTGTCTTATTCATGAAAATAGTGATCAAAAACACTACCAAGAATATTTTTAAAATATTTTTAAAGAATATTTCATCGAAGCCAGGAATCTGTCCAAAACTTTGAGTTGGGATAGGAGTTATTATCCACGACTAAAAACAACAAACAAAAATCTTGGACTTTACAGTAGATGATTTTCACTACCACACGGTGTATAAACCTGCGCCACGGAACAAATACTGGTCCAGGACCAGTGAAATCCCCAGGATCCTCAGAGAGGCACATACAAAACTTACCTTGTAAGGATAGGTACGCACATATGAAAAAAAAATTGTACAAGAAACTTTATAGAAACAGTGTTCATAAATAGTCCCAAATTGAAAACAACCCAAATGATCATCTACAGCATAAAGTATAAACAAACTCTATTTTGTTCATTCAATGCATCATACAGTAATGAGAATGAATGTCTAGCCCATGCAAAAATGTGAATGGACTCCATGAGTATAATGTTACATGAAAGAACTAGACGCAGGAAAATGTACGACTCCATTAATATAAAGTTCCAAAACAGCTAAAACTATCTATGATGTTAGAAGCCAGTTACTTTTAGGGAGTGATTAGAAGGGGTGCAAGGGGACATTTGGAAAGCTAATGATTTAAAAGATTTTTTGACCTGGGTTATGGTAACAAGGTTTCCATGGTTTGCTTAGTGATAATTCATTAAGATCTACACCTTTAATTTGAGCACTCTTCTGAAGCTATTTATGTCAATAAAAAATTTCCTTCTTTCTTTTTTAAAATGGTTCCACCTATGAGGATAGCCTAGAAGGCATTGTGGTCCAACAGAGGGAGTCTGTATAGGGCTAACCACTGGAAGTCCAGAGGCTAAGGAGTCCAGAAAAGAAGAGAGGCGTCACCTGCATTGCAGGATTACAGTTGGGGCTTCCCAGTGAAATATCCCCAAGAATCCTACCAAAGTATCTTGCCAGAGAAAGAGTCAACTACAATCATCTACCAAACAGAGAACTCCAGTGACAGTCATGTATGTACCTGCCGTGTACAACTGTGCCTTTCCCTTCAACCCCTCTTCCCATGCCTTAGCCCTGAAAAGGTCAAAATCAGCTGCTAATCAGTTTTAATGAGTGTGAGCAGGGTGAGAAGGAGGTGATCTTGTTCTTTCTTCCCTGCAGGCTTCAGGCCCCAGGCCCCAAGCAGTGCTGAGCTGGGGCAAAGGAGAAATCCTAAATTAGATGAGAGTTTGTAATTTTTACTGTATTGCTGGCCTGCACATTTTGATCCTGAGATAAGATTGTTCTGATTAAAAACTATATGATTGGACTAAGATTTCATGCAGAGGATGGAAGAATAAAGGTCATACTAATATTGGTACTTTGAAAAAAATATATATGTGTGTGTGTGTATAAAACAATCAGGGAACTATTTTAATGTTACTAGAAATGTGAGTGTAAACCAGTGGTTCTCAACCAGAGGCAATTTTGCCTCCATTCCCCACCTCCACTCTGGGACATTTCACAATGCCTGGAGACACTTTTGTTTTACACAACTGAGGGGTTAGGTGCTACTGAGGAGAGGCCAGGGATGTTGTTAAACATCCTACAATGCACAGGACAATCCCCACAATAAAGAATTAACTGGCCCAAAATAGTAACAGTGCCAAGCTTGAGATATCTTGGTGTTAACTCATGATTGCCCTGCTTTTTCAAAAAGACGTATTTTCTAGGTCTGTCCACTGAAAATGCCCAGAAGCAAAAACAACCATAGCCGCAATAAACGCTAGGATCCAGACTGATCATCAAGTCTAATATCATTTTCATCTGAAAGCAACCAGGGCTCCTTGGAGAAGTGGCTGATGCAGGACTGGGATACTTCGTTGTGACAGAGTTTCACATTATTGAGAGTTAATGAAATGTGTCAAAGCTACATTGACCAAAGATAAGACAATTTCTACATCAAAAAGAATATAGTTTAAGTGATTAAAATACATTGACTATATATAGTTTAAGTGATTAAAGCACATTGACTATATAAAAAGCCATGAGTACAAAATGAACTCACTGGAAACTACTGGAGGTTGCTAGGGCATAAACTCATTACTTTGAAAATTGATAATTAAAAAGAAATAATTAAGCAACTAATAGGTCTTCCAGTATAAATTTTAATATTACTAAATTGCCTTTTGGAAGAGAGAAATAATAAAAAGATTTTATAGCTCATAAAATTAGAAGAAATAATAGAAGTAGAATATAACCCTTTTGCAATCTCTAAGGAAATGACCACCACCTGTGAAGTATGACAAGACCGTTAAAAAACTCCTCTATTTTCCCACTACATATCTGTGTGATGCCATGTTTTCTTTATATGCTTCAACCAAAACAACATATTGCAACAGATTAAATGTAGACAACGGTATGAGACACAGCTGCATTCTATTAAGGCAGACATTAAAATGACTTTTAAAAATGTAAAACAATGTCACTGTTGTCATTAATTTTTTTTGGTTTGGAAAATTAACATCTCATGGGTTTGCTATTTTTTAAGTGAGTTAATAAAAAATGTTTTTAAAATTATCAGTTTTAATTCTAATATGACAAATATTGATAGATATAATCCACATAACAAAAACTCTTTGGGTTCTCCATAATTTTTAAGCATGTAAAAAGATTATGAGACCAGAGTGCTTGAGAACCACTGGCCTATGTATGATTCTTCTCAAAATATTTAATCTGAATCTAATCATGTGGAAAAAAAATCAGACAAATCCAGACTGTGAGAATTTCTACAACAGCTGGCCTGGACTCCTTAAAAATGTTAAAGTCCTGAAAAAGAAAAAAAAAGGGGGAAGATCTTTTTAGATTAAAGACTTAATGAAATACATAGTTTTTGATTGGATCCTGCATGAAAAAACAATCTATATGGGACATTTTTGGAACAATTGGGAAAATTTGAATACTAGCTATATATTAGATAAAATTATTATACCAATGTTAAACTTTGTGGTGTGATAATAATATTGTGGTTATAATGTTATTGTCCTTGGGAACACATTTTTCAAATCTTGAGAGGTGAAATACTACGTCTGCAACTTACTTGCAAATAATTGAGTACAGATATTCATTTACCAGTATTCTTTCGAATTTTCTAGAAGCAAAGTATTCTGAATACCCATACAGAATGAGATAAAGGTTTGGACTAGTTTTTCCAATTAGCCAAACAGGGGCTGGTCATATAAAACCAGAGTGAAGTGGGGGGGAGAATGAATATCTGGCAGAGTGTGAAAAAAGCTGGACGATCATGAACCAGTAAGTTTTAAAGTATCTTAATGTAAGATTCAAGGGTTCTTGAGTAAAGTGAAGAAAAAAGGTGTGGGGGGAAGGGGAGAAGGAAGGAGACAAATTTTTTTTTTTCTTTTGCTGGATGCGGGCCTCTCACTGTTGTGGCCTCTCCCATTGCGGAGGCCGCTCTTGTGGCTCTGGACGCGCAGGCTCAGCGGCCATGGCTCACAGGCCTAGCCGGTCCATGGTATGTGGGATCTTCCTGGACCGGGGCACGAACCTGTGTCCCCTGAATCAGCAGGCGGACTCTCAACCACTGCGCCGCCAGGTAAACCTGAGACAAAATTTTATCGACCCACACTATGGGTAAGTATACTAGGAACTTAACTGGTTTATTTCATGTAATCCTTATAAATAAAATAGACATGACACAGGTATTTAATTTTCCCAAGGGGAAATGGCTAGTAAGATACATGGAAATACAATAAAAAGATAGAGTAGATATACGAGGCTCAGGCTGGGAACAAAGAGGGCACAGAATATGTTCTTTGAGAACAGAGACACCTGTACTGGGCACCAGACATGAGCGTGGCACTTGCAAGGGCTGCTCTGGAGAGTTACATCACCCTGGCATGTAGCAAGGGCCAGAGAAAGGCACCTCCTATCTCTGAAACAAGAGTGTTGCTAAGCTTCATCCTGAACCAGAGGGCACCCCAGGAATCCAATTTCATATATGTGAGAATGTATGTTGCCTTCACCCAAGAATAGCAACTCAGCTTGATGGCAATATCCCAGAATTTAGTGCTTCAAACAGGAAGTCTAACGTCAGCCCAATTTTTATTTCCTGGTAGTTAACCAGTTATTTTTTTTCTTGTTTAAACTCATGGAGCCTGTATTTTTTCTATGTAAAATGAAAAACTTGTTTAATATATGCAAAGGTAGAGCTTTTTACATTATATCTGTTTGGGGCAGAGTGAGCTATTTTGATGTACAGAATAAAATTTTTATTTAACTATTTAATCTACTTCTGTCATCCAAGTTCTGTCACCTATTAACTATAAATCCTTGAATAAATCATTTAACTTCTTGGTGCTTCATTTTCCACATCTATAATATAATAGTTAAAAAGCTATCTGAGAGTTGAATAAAATAACGTGTTAACACGTACCGCTATGACAAATTAGAATAAATGCTTAATAGGTAGTAATTATGATAGTTCAGTAGACAAATACTTATTGAATATCTTCCATGTCTTGGCATGGAGACTCCCAGGAGACTCCCAGTCTCCCATGGAGACTCCCGGGAGACTCCCAGTCTCCCATGGAGACTCCCAGGAGTCTCCCAGGAGACTACTTTTCATAATCAGTTAATAATTTTAACTTGTTTTTTAGTTTATTTTTCAGAAACACTGATTATTTATAGGTTGGATATCTGCTCTCTATTCATAATATCTGTTTTTCAACAACACAGTGATAAGACCATATGCCTTATAGTCAAATAGACTTCCACTCAAATTCTAGTTCCATCACTAGCGACATCTTGAGTAAATTATCTTAGTTTTCCCACCTATAAAATGGAAATAAACACTATAAAAGGCTGTTATATGGATCAAATGAGCTAAATTAGATAAAATAGCACACAGAGTACTACATAGTCAAAACAATAAATCACAGGTTGAAATTTTCACCAATTTGCCGTTTTTCCTTCATTGTGAAATAACTCTTTAAATATGAACTCTACATAACTGATTTTATTTTCTGCTCTTTATGGATTCTGATACAGAGTTTAAATCTGCTATTACATTTTTGGAGCTTACTGTGGCACTTTTTAATCTCATCCAGCTACATTTTCATCTCATCTAGTTCTTTCCTATGAAATTCATTCTTGTTTTGCAGACACTGTCATCTTTTGTCTTAATAACTGAAAGCAGATTATTACCCAAATTTGTCTTCTGTTTCTTTTAGCAGATCAATTTTAAATAAGCTTTTTCCTAAAATTAAATGTATTACTGATAGAGGTGGTTAAACAACTTGAAACACTCTAATGGAGGAATGTGACTGTTAAATGAGAGAGTGGAAGTCACCAAAGTTTGTTCCAGGACGTTCACTGAAGCTGGAAGTTAGAATGAGTTGGATGAGTGAAGAGTGTCAAGAAATGAAATTAGAATGGAAAGAACCAATTGCCAACATCCTGAGAGTTGGCTTGGATTGTCTGAGGAAACTGGTAAGGTTAGAGCTGCCCCAGTCAGCAAGAATCATAGTGGAGAGGAAGGTCAGAGTGCAACGGGACTCAGATCCTGTAGAGCCTTGGAGACCACTGTAAGAACTTTGTTTTTTCTCTGAAGGAAATATAGTGCCATTGCAGAGTTTTGAGTAGAGGACTTACATGATCTGGCTTAAATTTTAACAGTATCACTTTGGCTTCTAGGTTGAATATAGACTCTACAGGGACAAGAGTAGAAACGAGACCAGTTAAGAGGCTGTTGAAATAAATCCAAAGGAGAATAATTGTGGCTTGAGGTGGTGATAAGAGATCAGATTCTGGATATAATCTGAAAAAGGAACTAAATAGTTTATAGAATCTTACCAAGTGACATTCCAATATTTAATTTTTTAAAGGCCTCAATGCTACTATTCAAAATTGTTTCCTCTTCTTTCTTCTCTTCATCACTTTAAATTTAAATTCTTTCTGACTATGTATCAGCTTCTCACCCATTCTTCCTGAGGCTAGTTCTACTGCTCTCTTTATAAACAAAATGATGCCTCCAGATCTGTTCTGAACTCTCTCCTAATTATCCACTTATCTTTAAAGTTGTAAAACACTAAATTGTATGCAGCATCCAATTAGTTACACCTGGTACTTTTACTTATCTATTTAGAAAACCTGCAGGCATTTAGGGGCGGTAAGGGATTACATACAAAATTTTTAAAAGCCACACAATTATTTGACCTTAAGAAAATTTCACATACTACTGAGAAAGGAGGTGTTTAAGACATCTATATATCGATAAAAAAATGAAAAAAATCACAAAACTCTATGTCAACACGGTTGTTTAAATCACCGTACCACTCTGATGCAAGATTATGACTCTTTACACACATGTAAATGCTTCTTTCCCTCATATTTTTATAGTTTATTTTTTCTCTTGAGTATAGTAATCCTGAATTTATCATTGTTCAACTTCATTATTTTGTTCAAATTTCTGTTTAGGCATATCAAGTGACTTAAGATTCTGTTATAATTCTCTGGAGTCACCCCACTCTCACCTGAAATTGGCTTTGTAAAAAACTAGAATTATACGGACAATAAATTAGCATTTTCCTACTCGTTTTTTAGGTCTAGGCCCCCAAATATATGACTGTACTACTACCAGATTGTTAAGAGTTTTATGATAAATCTCTTAATCGTGTCTTACTTCAAATAGTGCTGAATGGTGTGGTTAGTTTTTGGAGTCTGGCAGAACCAGCTCTACCACTAACTGGCTGGGTGACCTTAGCAAGTTACCTTCCCTCCCTGTCTCAATTCTCGTATTGGCAGAGTGGGGATGGTAATAGTAACTCCTCAAACAACTCCTGAGAATTAAAGGAGATAATGAAAACAGTACCATGTTTCTACTATTGTTTCTGGTATAGAATAAAGACACAAAAAGTCTCCACCCTTCTATAATATGGAAGAACAAGGTCTGACTCCATGTTGGATCTGTTTCTTTTACTTTGACCATTGTTTTCCATTGCTTTTGTTCTGTCTATAGCTATAGGCATACATAATGGCCTGCCTCAGGGAACCCTGCCCCTCTGCCTGAATGTTAAACTAAAGTGTCTTTGTTCCGCTCACAGGGAAACACCCTGACCCTGCCCACCTGTGAATGGCTGCAGAAAATAAGAAATTAACACATGCCCTCCCCAAGGCTGGCCAAAACCAGGAGATATTTTGCAAGACTTGGGGTCTTTTTAACTTTAATTCCTCACCTCCTCCCCCTCTCTGTTCTATAAAAGAAACTAGCATGGTGACCCCAATAAGATGGTACTCTATGACACTAGTCCAACATCTTCTCAGACACCCTGCTTTCCAAATAAAGTCACTATTCCTTGCCTCAATACCTCATCTCCCAATTTACTGACCTGTTGTGCAGTGAGCAGATCGAGCCTGGACTTGGTAACACTTCCTCCTTTTCCTCTCACATTTTTTAGAATTCTTCCTGGAGAAGGGAGTATTTTTGGTAGGGGCAACTGCCCATCTGCCTTCTACACTTTGACTTCACTGCTTCAGGGAATGAAAAGTATCTTCTCACCAAAGGTAAAGGCCCTGATCTAGATCAAATAGTATTTTAAATCATCTTAGAACTGCCCTCCTGGCATAACTTTTTGCCCATCTTCACCATTGCTTCTATAGTTACCTTCTCAAAAACGAAGCTGATCTTGCTACCTCCCAGATTAAAGACTCTGGCTGCCCCTCTGAGTAAAGCAGGACTTTACTATGCATAAGAAGAAGCTGAACAGGTCACTGAAATGCAGATTTCTGAGTTCTTTTCCTAGACATTTTGATTCAGCATATCTGGGTTGAGGCTCAGAAATCTGCATTTTAAACCAGTACTCCAGGTACTGGTTCCCAGACAGAAAGGTTTGAAGACCAAAATGGGAGGAACATTGGCTTACCAAACAAAATCCAAAGTAAATTAGGAGATAACTTTTGGACAGAATAGTTCAAGATGTTCAGTAGTCATCTGTGAAGATATCAAGTTGACAGCCAGATATATGAGTCTAGAGTTCAGCAGAAAAGTCTGGACTAGAGATAAAAATTTGGGTGTGATCAGGATATGGATGATTTATCTAAAGTCATGAGACTAGATTAGCTCTCTGAGGAAGTAAGTATAAAAACAGGGGTCCAAATACTGAGCACTGGGCCCTCCAATGTTAAAAGCTAAAGGAGAAGAGGAGACTGAACAGGAACAAGTGAGGAAAATCAAGAGCGTCGTGTCCTGAAAGCCAAGTGAAGAAAGCATTTCCAAGAAGGTGGAGCAATCAACTGTCAAATGCCACCAATAGATCAAGTAGGATGGGACTAAGAATTGCCCGACAGATTTTGCAATGTGGTAATCTTGACAAGGGAAGTCTTGGTGAAGTAAGTGTAAGAGACAAAAGACTGATTGGATTAGGCTTAAGAGAGAACAGGAGCAAAAATTTTTTGGAGGAGTTTGGCTGCAAAAGGAGTAGAGAAATGGTTGGTAGCTGAAGGATGAGAAAATCAACAGAAGTATTTTGGTTTTATTTTATTCTAAGATGGGAGAAATAATAGCATGTTTACATGCTGATGAGAATGATCAATGAGAGAGGGGAAAAATTGGTTCAGGGAGGAGAAAAATTGCTAGAGCCTGCCCTTGAGTCAACAGGAGAAGACTGGACCTAATGCACAAGGGCAGAAGGCTGGCCTTGGGGAGGAGTGCAGATCCCTAGTAACAGGAGGAAAAGTCAATTATGGGTTAGATGCCACCAGGAGTACATGGGATGGTAGCAGTTTCTGGAAGTTTTGTTAGAAAGTTAGGAAGCCAGGTCATCAGCTGAAAGTGAGGATGGGAGAGTGTTGGAAGGCTGAGAAGAAGGAGAAGGTGGAAGACAGTCATCCAGAAACCATGAATGGACCGTTTGCAGGACAGGTTATTTAGTCAAATATTCATTTTTCAATCCTACCTACCAATTATGCAAAATTTCTTTTCCCCTGAAATTCAGCTAGCAAATTTTTACCCTCCCTAATGTAAATTAGTTTTTGTTACAAATAATTAGGACAAAGAGGCACTAAATAATGGATAAGAAGAAACATAATGGATAAGAGAGAAGGTTCTCTGGGTTCCAATCTCAGCTTTGCCATTTATTCACTATTTGCCTGTCCAAGTGAGTGAACCACCTTGTGCTTCATGTAATACAATTAGCCAAGTTCCTGGTATGTAATAAGTGTTATATAAATGCCACTACTACTACTAAATATAATAACCATTGACACCCTGGAAGATATTTTTTAAGAAGTTAGAAAATTCTATTTCCAAGTGTACGTACTTATGAAACTTTTTATCTATAATGTACTCATGATGCCTTCAAAACAAAATCAAATAACAGGATCATCTACAGACACCTGATTTTCAAAATGTTCTCTACATCACAAAGCTGTCTTGCAAAAGGCAGTCACTTCTGTTTTTCTATCCAAAACATTGTCTTTAACTTGAAGGGGCAGATGAAGTGTCCCTTCTGCTAAGTAGCATACTATTGAAACAACTTGTTATCATAGGAAATGTCAGCAATTTGGAACACATATACTTTTATAAAGGAAAATATGTAGCTTATCTTTAAACCTGACAACTCTTTTAAAGTACTGTGCAATGAGAAAACCATTGTGTGGTAAAAGGTTTTCATTGTCACGCTTCACTATGTTGCAAAGTATTGTTATGATTCTACTGTATCTTAAGGGCCTTGTGTTAAAAATCTGCCACAGTAATGACATCTTTCAGAGCTTTGTTCACTTAAAATTCCCACTTATTTGCTGCAACATATATCTTACCAATGAAGGAAGCAGTAAATGAATTTCATAAATGATGCTACCTGTAACCTTAACTTGAACCTTTTTTTTAATATCACAGCAAAAGTCCTATCAGTGGTTTATGCAGCCTTTCCATAAAACATTCATTTAGAAAAGAGGGCAGTTACTATTGAGACTACATCTTTGCTTTACAGACTCATCAAAAACACTTTTGCTGTATATTTCATTCTTGAAATAAAACCTAGCAACCAGTAAAATCCCATCATAAGGCAGCTAGTGATAATGAGATAATGTTAACTCAGATTAACTCTCAAACAGCTCCTGTCCTCCAGCCATCTCCTATTCTTAAAAATCAAGAGGAGAGTGAGCCTGGGCAGAGAAAAGGCAGGCAACTGCATCAACCTTGATATGTGCTAGTTGCACTAGGTAGACCAACAAAATGGGTACTAACCAACCAGATTTCCTGGACTCTCTGCCTATGAGATCCAGAATCTTTTCCATTGGTGTAAAGGCACTAGTTTTAAACCATTGGTTTAAGCATGGTGTAAAAATAACAATTGAGACTAGATACATTTGGACTGCACAGTGGACTGCTTGAGATCCAATCATTTCATTAGCCTCGAGTAACACAACGTCAAAGTTTACTAAATTGAATTTTTTGGTGATTACCTTTTGGCAGTAACTCATTGTAATTCCAACCAAGACCTGTGAAACTCTGTGTTCTTTCTTTTGTCTAATAAACCTCCCACACCATAATTTTTCTAATATTTATTTTTTTTTAATCTTGAGCAATGTTTTCTATATATTTTCCAAAAGTATTTGCTGAATGCATTTTATCTGGCCACCCAGTTATTTTACATGTATTATTTGTTTTGTTTTAGATGTACTATTTCAGTCATTTATTCTATAGTAGGAAGAACAGCAAAAACCTGTGTATGTGGGTTTTTCCTTAGAAACCCTCAAAGGAGGCTTCTAAACATTTTTCATTAGGTTACATGCAATTTGTGAATGACTAAATTGAGTATTACATGACCTTAAACATTGCTAAAAAATTGTACAGGTTGTCCGCAGGTTCTGAACACTAAATTTTTAATGCCTAGTTTACAATAATGGCTTCATACAGTTATTAGCCAAGATCTCTAGCAAAACATATTCTTAGAGCAAGGTTCATTTTTTATGATAATGTATATAAATCCATATTTCAAATTGTTGTCTTGATAAATTCTAATGTTTTCAATTTCGTGACAGGCCTGACTACATTGTCTAGAGCTCTACATCTGAGGAACTATTACTGGAGTTAGGGGAATTCCAGCCCCGCCACTTTTCTTGTTCACTGTGCTTTATTAATTGGTATTATCTTTAACCTGTGGTTTATTTGCAGATCCACGTAAGCTGCAGTACTTTGCCATACCCGAAGCATGAATTAAGGGGGGATTTGCACTCGTCAACACCTCTGCACCATGGAACTTGGGCACCTATTAGGAGGCCTTGCACTCCAAAAGCCTCTGATGTATGCTTTGAAAGAGCACGCCAGGACAGATACCATTGATATCAATGATTCATTTCTTATTTTCAAATAATAATAAATAACATTTCCTTCACACATCTCAATGCACAGCCCCTGGGGTGGGTGCATCATATTAGAAATATATTGGCGGTCTAGTATATTTGGGGAAAAATGGCTCACTCCAGACCTAATAAATGCTCGTGGCTCTTTCTGCAGTACTTTCTTTCTGGGCTCCTTGCCACACATACTGGACATCACCACCTTCCTTCATTTCCCCAAAGCAATAGGAAGACAGAGTGATTAAGTAAAGTGAAAGTTCGCTTAAGGTTTCAGGGTAGCTGGAGGTAATGAAAACACAAGTCAGTAAATAATGCCAAATTTGCTGCCAGACATTACCATTCCTAGGGATTTATCAAACATCCCCTATAACAGGGAATTTCTCACAGGCATTTATTTCTCTTTGTACCCTAGCCCTTTACTCTGTCGTTAGGCCCTCTCTCTATTCCCTACCTCTTGCACCAGCTGCCAGCTGACAACCCTCTTAATATTATCCTTGTACACAGAGAGGTTCAGTTCTTCACATGTTCATCTCCCCCAACCCCAAGTTTGCTCTGGACTGACCTTTGCATAAAGAAACATTCGCTAAAGTGCTCTGCTTAATGAAAGATCAACCATCATGGTCCCTACTGTTAACAACTCAAATGCTGCCACAAGCTTTGAAATTATGAAGATTTAAAAAATTGAATATTTTCAGCCAATGCTTACACAAGATTCATATTGCTCTCCTCTGTCCCCAGTCACTAGACACCAGAGTTAGCTGCCCACTACCCTATGCTTCTACAATTCGTAGTTCATACCTCCCCTAAATATTACTGGACTGTATTTAATAATGAATTTCTATTTCTTTCTCCCTAGGTTACAAACTTTTTCATTTCTGAGTTTCAATATCTACTACAAATCCTGGCGCAAAGAAGTCACTGAATACATGTTTTTGTTTATAAATGAATAAATGAACAAATAAGTGAATTTATAGACCATAATGTCTCAATTCTCAGAAGTTATGCTGTGCACAAAAGATTATATTATTTCAAGATCCTGGCAAGTACATTATGTAGCATATAATATATACAATTTGAAATTAAACTACATCTCATAATCTATTTATCAGCTCCACAGGTGTTCCCTCTGACTCAAAGGCATATAACCTCTGTTCAAATCCATTTTGCATGGTGCTCTGAGGGTAATCCTCTCTCAACACTACTTTCAACATCACTCCTTTACTTCATAAAATAATCATGTGCTTCCTCTTTCTTTAGGTCTGAGTTCCTCTATCTACATTTTTTCCCAAAAAATTCTTCTGTGAAGCTTTGGCTGATCTTGGCTCCCATCTACCCACTGAAGCCATTTTTCTGGGCCACCATCCTGGCTCAGTTCCTTAATGCATCATCTCCAGACTGTTCTCATGGGTTTATAGCTTCCCCACATCAATCCTTCCTATACACTGTTGACATATTAAATTTCCTAAGCTACATATTGGAATATGTCACTACAGTGCTCAAAAATTTTTACAGGTATCTCATTCTCTACTCAGTTAACTGCCGAACACCACATTTTGTCATTCCACATTTTTTCAGCTTTCTGTTTAATAATAATTCTCACCATTCCTCTATTGCAGTGGTACCTAACTTTTTTGGAGAGTGTCACTGATCCCTCTGAAAATCTCCCTTTGAAAATCTCATGAAAGCTATCACCCCAGGGATAAAACCATCAAAATGTTATATATAATGACAAAAGATTCTTGGATACCTGACCATGCTCCATGCTTTAGCCAAATTGTGCTTCTGCTCATACTTTTTGTTTGTAACAGCCATTATTACAACTCTTGCTATCAAACTCATGCATTCTCAGCAGTCCATCTAATGTGCTATCTTCCCCACAAAACACATTTTGGTCTCCCTAATTAATTATGATCTTTTTTCCTCTCGAAATCCAAACCACATTCAGTTTATGTTACCTATGTTACACTTATGAGGTTGTCTTATCTCCCTGATGGAATTAAAAATTCTATGAGGTTAGGTATTATAGTTTATTTATCTGTTGCAGCCTTCTGCAGGACCCAGCATGGTAGTAAAAGTATAGGAAGAATAAATATCAATAATTGTTTAGTAAATGTTTATTGTAATTTTCAGGGCTGCTACATTGCAAAACTCCAGCAGAACTGTGTTCAAAACATCTATGAATTTATTTCTTAGTACATGTCCAAATCTCCTCGCTAAATCCTTTTGAGGATATGTTTCAGAATTCAAAATTGTTTAGATTTTAGATAGTTGAGCAAAACTTCATAATAAAAAATATTAATACTTATGCAGAAAAATGTATGAATATTCACACAGCCCATAAAATATGAATTTGGGTCAGGTTCTGCTGCCGAATGAATTCAGGTCAGGTCAGATCAGGTAATTACTGACAAGGGACTAAAACAAAACTTTTGTTTGCAGGTCTTTTTGGATACTGAGATCATGATGAGGAACTGTGGGCCTCTGTCAGTTCTTGGCTCCATATAGTCAGGTTGAATTCCTTAATTCATGATGCAGGGAGACCTCAGGCTTTCCTCCTGAATATTTCTGCCTTAAGTGTCACCTTTTGTTGGTCTCTTTCAACTTTCTTGGGTGCCTGAAGGTGAAAAGTGGTGCATTACTGCCACTAGATAGCACTAGGGGAGCAGAGCCCAGCTCATGCTAGGTAGAGCTAGTGTGGAGAGAACTCAGGCACTAGGTAGATGTGCAAGAGTGGCCTCTTCAGGAAATTCTTGCTTAAAGAACAAAACATATCACCATATCATATCCCAACAGTAAGCAGTTTGCTGTATTTTTTTTTCATATAGTTTCCTATATATAGTAATATCAAAAGGGTGAAATTATTTTTACCCCAAATGATATTGTTACTTGCTTTTTCACAAAATCATATATTTAAGATGCCTTTTCAATCTGAAATATAGACAGCTAGCTCATTCTTTTTAATGTCACAGTGTATTTTATTGCAAGGGTATATCATAATTTCTTAACCTATTAGCAGACATTTGAACTGTTTTCATTTTTTCAGTATTGCAAATAATGTGGTACTCAAAATCTACCTAGAGGTATTTCTACACATTTCTAGAGTTCTTTTAAGGACCAGTTTCTAGAAGTAGAATTGTTGGGCCAAAGTGATGAATACTTTTAATAGATAATATCAAATTGCCCTCCAACTTTCAAATGGCCATTATTCATTGTTTTATCAATATGATTGTTGGCATGCCCACTATTATTTTGATCAGTAATAATTATTAGCATATTGAACATTTTTCATCCCTCTATAGACTATGTTTTGTGAATTGTCTTCATATCTTTTGTTCATTTTTCTTTTTGGCTGTTCTTTTTTTTTTTGTAAGAACAAAGGTTTGTAAGAACATTCTGCATTTTAGCAATAACATTCTTTTGATTTATACATGTGTTACAAATAGTTTTACAATTTGTCCCTTGACTTTGCTTTTTGCCTTATAGAAAAAGTTTGCCTTATGTAGCAAAATAGACCAAATTTGATTTTGAATTCTGGACTACATGTCAATATTAGAAAGTTTTGCCATTCCAATATTATAAATACATACCTCCATCTTTTATTTCCACGCTTTTGAATCTTTTTCCTTAAAAAAAAACACTTAAATTGTTGACCCACCTGAAATTTTTCTTTTGTATAATAAGCCAGTAGTTCCAAGACCATTTATTGAGTAACCCATCTGAAAATGAAAGCTTCTTAACTCCTAACCTTTATCTATTTTTTAAAGGTTGTGAATATCAATATCCTAGTATTTCCAATAAATCACCTTTTCTAACTAGTACAGGACAAAATAAATAAGCTCCTACAGCATTACCTACTAGTTTTGGTAAGTTACTTAACTCCTGAGTCTCTGCTCAGATACCTAAAAAGTGGGGATAAGAAGAGAGATAATGAATATACAGCATTTAGCATGATTTCTATTACACAGGCCGTCAGTAATGACAGATATTGGTATCTTCTTCCCCGATGCACTTCAGCATTCCAAGTCTGCATCAAAGAATTTAATCAGACACTAAACTGTAGGCTGCCCACAAGCTCCTTGAAATCAAGAACTGTACCTTCTACTGTACAGGCCACAAGGACTCAGGAAAGAGTAAGAGCATGAGCTCCAGGAACTGAGTTCTGCCCTACTTTTCACTAACTCAATGAACCTTATCTGTAAAATGAGGAAAATAGAACCTGCCTGAGAGGATTGTTCTGAGGGTTAAATAAGTTAGTACATATAAAAAAACTAGGAGAGTGCCTAAATTTAGTAAACATTTAATAAATAATAACCATTATTTTCACACTTTAATGTTTATGTCTCCTACAAATATTACACCAAAATATTGAGCTCATTGTCCATACTCACTACTTTTTTATTCAATTTCATAAATAACTCACTGAGTCATACAAGAGAAAAATAACACAGGAAGTATTTTTTCCCTTAAGAAATAATGATTGAGTACTGTGTTTCAAAAAAGATTATACAATTTCTTAAAATGTTGTATAAAGTACATAACACCAAAGGCTGTAGTAGCAGTTGTGAACGAAACCAGAAACCTACGTTAATTACATTTAAAAAAAATTGAGCATGAAAATTTACTTCTTTGCTTTGTAGAAGTCAAAGTAAAAAGGAAAACACAATAGGCTGATAAATTTGGTGAAGTAGGCATTATGTAGTTTATTACATGAAGGTCATCTAGCAACAAGAAGGAGATTGTGTTCATCTACCCTTCCACAAATTAGGTAGGTATGGAAGATGACAGAATATGTGATTTTCTAATGTTGTAAATGAAGATAAAACTTAAAAATCCAGGCAAGTAAAAAATTTGTGTGCCTGTTTTGGAGTCTCTGTCTTAAGTATCAATTATTTCAATCAGTCCTTTAAAGAAGCTATTGCTGAAAGATTTCCTGCACTTACTTTGTTTTGCTGACAAAAGATAGAGCTCTATAACTCAGATGTGATTTTCATGTGACAATGTTGATATTCTGTTAGAATACTGAAGAGTTAGATTTGAAATCTTGACCGAATGTTCATCCTCTCTTTGCACAGATGTCAAAAAGTTTTTAGCAAATAGAGTCAAGAAACTGTGTAGGATTGGCTCAAGTACCAGAATAAACACTTGACTGCGGCCTGAGGGTTTCCTGTCATAATGCAGTGGTATTTAACAAAAATGTTGGCAGAGAATTCTTTGTTCAAATAAAATCTTAAGTGGAAGAGTCAACCAAGTAAACAGACAAAAGTGGAGCTCTTCTGGGCTAAGAATGAATGGGACTGAGTTAAGGAGCAAAACTCGAAAACCAGTCCCCCATAAAATATCATGTTTTTGTTTGAAAAATTATAAACTAATTAATTGTTTTGTTCAAGTACAAAACAATCTGGAGAGACAGTGTAGAAGCACACAAAACACAGAAGTTGGAGTCAGATGCCCTGTGTTTGAATCTTGGTCGCTACACTGTGTAGTGACCTTTCTGTATACTCACTGGTGAAGTACAAATAATGAGAGTACCTCCACCTTATGGGACTTTTGGAGGAATTAAATGACTTAATATAGTAAAGCACTCAGAACAGTGCCTGGTCATAATCAAGTGTAAGTATAGTGTTTGTTAAATGAATAAGCTTCTCACACAACGTTAGGATATAATAGTAGAAAAAACTCCAATCCTTCTAGATTTCTCTAACTGAACCCTAGGGTGGATCATGCATGGCTTTGGCATAACTCATATCAATGTATTCTCATGTTCACTAATTGATTGACAGGATTTTTTTGTTTTCTTCTTGGTTTTGTACATGTCAAAGACATGGACTGCATACACATTCATCTTTGTATTCCCAGCACAAGTAACTTTTAAATGCAGTAAGTATCAATACATGTAGGTAGAGTGAATAAATTAATGAATTAAATCATTTTAGCAGCATGAAGCAAGCTAATCATTTAATTAATTTAGGTTTACTTTAGAGTATCAAAATACGTAATTATATTCTAGAAAGAGGAGCAAGGCATGTATCCAAGGAGACAAGAACAAAAAGTGCTTACTCAAGTAATGGCAATGCTAAGAAGATTTTCATCTTATAAAGTATTATGTAATAGTTAAAAGAACAAGCTAGGAATATATATCAACATACAGGGCTTCAAGTCATTGTTTCATGAAAAAAATGAGGAGTGATAAACAAATTGTGATATACGATACCATTTATGTATCAACATATCTAAAACAACATATTACACACATATACACAAAATTGTTAAAACCTGAGATAGAGGTATAGAAGAACGGTAGGGAAGGGAACAGATTAGAGATATTGATAAAGAGAATTTAAGTCTCATTGGTGATGTTTTGATTTTTTTTAAGGAGAATGTATTGTTGCATTACTTGAGTACTTAAAGTACAACAACTTAAAGGCGGGAAAAGGGCACTATCTCTTAGCACTGGCATGGATGTCTTCATACCAATACTTCCCCTTCATGTTCTTGCAGTAGGATTAAGAACCCTACATAACCAAATATTGAGCTGATGATACCAAAAGCCATCTTTCTCACCATTTCTTTTTCAGTAAAGTGGAGGCTTATATCAATGGATTACAATGCAAAATTGTGCTTAAAACCAGCTTACTACTCAGGCTAAATATTAAACTGAGAGACCTGCAGCTTGAGAATAAATTATCCAATTTATTATCTATTAATAATAGTATTTATAGAGTTCAGAAGTGAAGTCCAGTGAATTAATACATGTTTATTTTTAGGGTAACAGGAAAACTGCCATAGGGTTGACTCTATAGAGAGAAAATTAAATTAAATAAGATTATTGGCAAATTGTCTTCTCAAGAGCCCAAATACAAATCAAAGAAATAATGGTGGAAGGGATTGTTGGATAATGTTGTGGACTAAAAAAGATGGAGAAAGCACTACAGAGCTCTAAAGACAGCAAAAATAATTCATGAGTTTGTCCAAAAAAAAATTTAACAAACAAAGGAGACTTCAAAGCAAGGGAAGTTATTAGGAATAAAGAGGGGCATTACATAATGATAAAGGGGCCAATTTTCCAAGACGACATAACATTTCTTAATGTGTATGCATCTAACAACATATCATCAAAATTTTGTGAGGTAAAAGTGATAGAACTACAAGGAGAAATAGATGAGTCCACTATTACTGTTAGGCACTTCAACACCTCTCTATCGGAAATAGATCCAGCAAGCACAAAATCAGTAAGGACATAGTTGAACTCAACAACATCAACAATCAACTAGACATAATTGGCATCTGTAGACTACTTCATCCAACACAGCAGAATACACCTTCTTCTCAAGCTCACGTGAAATATTCATCAAGATAAGCCACATAAAACACACCATAACACTAGGCCATAAAACATACCTTAACAACTTTAGAGAACAGAAATCATTCAATGTCTGTTCTTATACCACAAAGAAACTAAACTAGAAATCAATAACAGAAAGACAACTGGAAAATTTCAAAGTACATGGGGATTTAACAACACACTTTAAATAACACACGATTCAAAGAAGAAATCTCAAGAGAAATTTAAAAGTATTTTGAACTAAATGAAAATGAAAACACAAATATCAAAATCTGTGGTATACATCAAAAGCAGTGCTTAGAGGGAAATTTTTAGCATTAAATATATTATAAAAGAAAATATTTTGCATTAAATATTACATTAGGGAAGAAAAAAGATCTAAGGTCTATCTTCTAAACTTTCACCTTAGGAAACTAGAAAAAAAGAGTAAATTAAGCCAAATGAGTAGAAGAAAAGAAATAATAAATTAGATCAGAAATCAATGAAATTGAAAAGAGGAAATGAATAAAGAAAATAAACAAAACCAAAAGCTGGCTCTCTGAAAAGATCAATAAAATCAATAAGCCTCTAGAGAGGATAACTAACAAAAAAAGAGAGAGGACACAAATTACTAATATCAGAAATGAAAGAGGAGACATCACTATAGATTCTATGGACATTAAATGAACATTAAAGAATACCATGAACAACTCTATGCTTACAAACTTGATAACCTAGATGAAATGGACCAAGGCTTTGAGAGTCACAATCTGCCAAAACTCACATGAGAAAAAACAGACAATCTGAATAGGCCTTTAGCTATTAAGGAATTTGAATCAATAATAACTTTCCAAAACAGAAAGCACCATGCCCAGATGGGTTCAATGATGAATTCTACCAAACATTTAAGGAAGAAATTATACCAATTCTCTACATTCTCTTTCAGAGATGAAAACAGAGAGAATGCTTCCTAACTCATTCTATAAGGCCAGCATTATACTAATACAAAACTAGACAAAGACATTACAAGAAAAGAAAACTATAGACCAAGATCTCTCACGAATAAAGACACAGAAAACCTCAACAAAATCTTAGCAAATTAAATCCAAAAAAGTATAAAAATGAATTGTACATCATGACCAAATGGGATTCAACCCAAGTATGCAAGACTGGTTCAACATTTGAAAATTAATGTGTTCCATCACATTAACAAGCTAAAAAAGAAAAATCACTTGATCATATCAACAGATGTAGAAAAAGCATTCGACAAAAGCCAACAATCGCTCATGAAAAATCTATTAGTGAACTAGAAATAGAGAGGAACTTTCTCAACTTGATAAAAATATCTACAAAAAAACCTACAGCTAATGTCACACTTAATGGTGAGAAGCTAGAAGACTTTCCATTAGATTAGGAACAAGCCAAAGGTATCTCCTCTCATCGCTCATTTTCAACACTGTAGTGGGAGTCCTACAAATGCAATAGGACAAGAAAAGAATATAAGAGATATACTCATTGGGAAGAAAGAGATAAAACTGTCTTTGTTTGCAGATGGTATGTTCTTCTATGTAGAAAATCCAAAAAGAATTGACAGAACAACTCCTGGAAGAAATAAGCAATTATAGCAAGGTCACAGGATACAAGACTAATATACAAAAGTCAGTTGCTTTCCTATGTACCAGAAATGAATAAGTGAAATTTTAAATTAAAAACACAATACATTTACATTAGCACCCCCAAAAATGAAGTACTTAGGTATAAATGTAACAAAATATGTATAAGGTTTATATGGGGAAAACCATAAAACTCTAATAAATGGGCTAAAAGAACTAAATAAATGGGGAGATATTCCATGTTCATGGATAGGAAGATTCAATATTGTCAAGATGTCAGTTCTTCCCAAAACGATCTACAGATATAAGCCCAATCAAAATCCCAGAAGGCCATTTTATGGATATTAACAAAAGGTTCTAAAGTTTATATGGAGAGGCAAAAGACCCAAGATAGGAAACACAATACTGAAGTTGGAGGACTGACACTACCTGACTTTAAGATTTATGATAAAGCTACAATAATCAAGACATTGTGGTATTGGTGAAAAAACAGACTAATAGATGGATGGAACAGAATAGAAAGCCTAAAAATAGAACCACATAAATATAGTCAACTTATCTTTAACAAAGGAGTAAAGGCAATACAATGGAGAAAGGACAGTTTCTTCAACAAGTAGTGTTAGAATAACTGGACACCTCCTATGCAAAAAAGTGAATCTAGACACAGACATTATACCCTTTACAAATATCCACTCAAAATGTATCACAGAACTAAATGTAAAATGCAAAACAATAAAACTCCTAAAAGAAAGATAACATAGGAGCAAATCCAGATGACCTTGAGTTTGGTGATAAATTTTTAGACATAATACCAAAGTCATAATCCAGGAAAGAAAGAACTGAGAAACCAGATTTCATTAAAAGTAAAATTTTCTGCTATGTGAAAGACACTGCCAAGAGAATAAAGAGACAGAGTGGGACAAAATATTTGCAAAATACATATCTGATAAAGCCTGTTATCCAAAATATACAAAAAAAGCAAAAAAAAAAAAAAAAAAAAAACCCTCTTAAAACTCAACAGAAAGAAAACAAAAAATAGGCCAAAGACCTTAACAAACACTTCACCAAAGAAGATATACAGATGTCAAATAAGCAAATGAAAACATACTTCACATAATATGTCATCAGGGAAATTTAAGTCAAAACAATAATGAGCTACCACTACACACCTATTAGAATGGCCAAAATCTAAAGCACTGAGAAACACAAATGCTGACAAGGACGTGAAACAAGAGGAACTCTCATTTATTGAGAATGGGACTGTAAAATGGTACAGCCACTTTGGAAGACAATTTGGTGGTTTCTTACAAAACTAAACATACTCTTACCAAGCAATTGCACTCCTTGCTATTTGCCCTAAGGAGTTGAAAATTGATGTGCACACAAATACCTGCAGACAGGTCTTTATAGCAGCTTTATTCGTAATTGCCAAAACCTGGAAGCAACCGAGATGTCCTTTAGTAGGTGAATGGATAAATAAATTGTGGAATATCCAGACAATGGAATGTTATACAGCACTAAAAAGAAATGAGCTTTTCACATGGAAGAAGGTTAAATGCATATTGCTAAGGGAAAAACCTAATTTGAAAAGGCTTCCTACTGTATGATTCCAACTATATGACATTCTGGAAAAGGCAAAATACTATGGTGACAATATAAATATTAGTGGTTGACAGGAGTTGGGGAGTAGGAAGGGACAAATAGGCAGAGCACAGAGGACTTGGAAGGGCAGCAAAAATACTCTGTATGATACTCTAACCATGGATACATGTCATTATACATTTGTCCAAACCCAATTAATGTTACAAATCCAAGAATGAACCCTACTGTAAACTATGGACTTTTGGTGATTATGATGTGTCGATGTAGGTTCATCAGTTGTACCACTCTGGTGGAGGACTGTGATAACAGGGGAAGCTATGTATGTGTCATGGCAGGAGGTACATGGCAAATCTCCGTACCTTCCTCTCAATTTTGCTGTAAACCTAAAATTGCTCTAAAAAATAGTAAAACCTTTAAAAATTTGAATGTTCATTGTTTCTGTTTTGGAAGTCATACAAGGGAGAACGATGCTACCAAGTCAGTTTTCGTTTTTAGACTATGACACCAACTCTACTCAACTTCAGAAAGAAATATGTTTTTCTTAAAAATACCTCATTTCTGTTCAGTTTCTTCTGTGGTCTACTTATGATGGTGTCTTTCTAATTCCAAAAAACTTTTCCCACCATCCCCAGCTTCTGTCAGAAGGGTCAATTCTCTAGCTTTCCAGGCATAACCCATTCATTTAGCACATCTATAACTTGATACCTGCATGCTAATTGATACAATGTCCCTTCCCTCCACTACACTAAAAACTCCACTAGTGCTGCAGCCAGTTAGGTCTGTCCTGTTTTACTGCTGTTCAACTAGCACCTAGCGTAGTGTCTGGCATACAGCAGGTGCTCAATAAATATTTGGTTAATTAATACATGAACAAAAAATTAGGTGAACTTAGAGTAAATTACGCTAAGTGAAATAAGCCTGACAGAGAAAGACAAATTCCACATGGTATCAGTTACATGTGGAATCAAAAAAATAAGTTGAATTCATAGAAACAGAGAGTAGAGAAGTGGTTACCAGGGGCTGGAGGATGGGGAAATAGGGAGAGGTTGGTAAAAGGATACTAACTTTCAGGTATAAGGTGAATAAGGTCTGAGGATCTAATGTATAATATCGTGACTATAATAGATAACATTGTACAGTACTGTATAATTGAAATTTGCTAGGAGAGTAGAACTTAAACGTTCTTGCCAAAAAGAAAGTCAAATAAGTGAGGTGATAGATACATTAATTAACTTGATGGGGGGGGGAATTCTTTTACCAGGCACATATACACCAAATCATCACATTGTACACTTTAAATATCTTACAATTTTGTCAGTTATACCTCAATAAAGATAGAAAAAATGAGGCTAACAATGTAATATAATTAAAAATACATCAATACCTACTTAGCCTAGTATCTTCTAAATAGAATGTTTCAACTGTATTACAATATTTCCCAACCATATTCCATCATGAGAAATGATCTTTTCCTTCTTAATACAAGGCCAGTAGCCTGCATTTATAGGACTGGCAGGTCATTATGACTTCTCCTTGAAAGGTATTAAGGCAATTTCTGACCACTTCCTGGTTCAGTCCTAGTATTAGTTAAGGAATGCAATGGGCTATTCAACAAATTACTTTTTGGCTAATTCATTTTTTTTTTTTCCCCAGCTTAAGAGAGGTCATTTCTCCCCACCCCATACCCCTACTTCCTCAGAGGTAACTTTTTTCTCTGCCTCTTCTCTTTTCTGTCTCATATCAAGGGAAATCCAGTTTTCCTGGGAGTCTTCTTCATAGGCGCTATTGTCTCCCACTTCTAACTTGGAGGAGAGGTGGGGAAACTGCCTCTTGGCCCCTAAATGTGTCTTCTCATTGCTGCCTTAAATGTGGAGTTAGTATCACCCATCCACTTACGTCACACACTTCTAATCACCCTTGATCTTGAGTACTCCATTAGGATTCATTTTTACCTTCCTAGATGTTTTATCACTTGGCTCACATTTTTTCTTCCAACCCTCTATTGTTTCTTTTTGGAATTTAAACTGAATTTCCTATTATGAGAAAGGAAGTATAGAGGTGGAGGGCACAGATTCTGGAGTCACACCCCTTGGATTTGAATCCTACTCCACCACTTCTTAACTGTGATTAAGGAAATTTAACATCTCTGAACCTCAGTTTCCTCATTTGTAAATTGAAAGTAATAATAATGCCTACATTATAAGGCTTAAATGAGTTAAGACCCATAAAACACTTAGTCACTGGCACATAGAAAGCACTCCCGAATGCCAGTATTATCATTATCCTTGGTAACATTAATATCCATATTTTTGACTACTGACTTTCAATTTCTGGACATATTGGCATCCACACATAGTTCTACCTTGAAGCAGCTTATCACACAGCCCTACTTTAAGATTTCAAACCTGGTATTTTTCTCCAATTAGAAAAATTCTTCTCCTCATCTTTCTCACTCTTGAAAACTCCCAGAATATTCTATTTTCTTGGCTTAAATCACTGATTCAAGCAAGCACTGGCAATCAAACTTCCTATTCTTTAACTCTAATAATTTTCTAATATGAATCTTCGAGTCTTAGTCAGTCTAATCTTAATCTCTTCATTCTTCCTTGAACATATACACTTATAAGCTCTCCTCAATGTCCAGAGATCAATAATCTTACTTGTCCTTTAATAGCCAAATGAGTGATTTATCAACATCTATCTTGAGCTCCTCTGTGTAAATATTGCTGAATAAAGGTACTTCGTTTCTATCACTAAAAACTAAAACAGAACCACGCCAACAGTAGTGGTCCAACAAATGCTTTCTAAGAGTAAATTTGGGAAGACTTCCTTTATGTTTAGGGTGCTATTCTGATAATAATGATGTGAAAGCATTTGTATTTTAATTAGAGTGTTCTTGGTGCTATATGCACTTTTGAAGTAACTTTCAAGAATGAAGTAGCATTTGTCATATATCTACTTTTGCATACCATCTCTGATTTATAAGCATTGCAATTAAAGAAAATCTAACCTGTGTTGACTAACAATCAGATACCGACTAGCTGTATGCTCTTTAGAAACTCATTATGCCTTTGGGACTTGTGTATCTGTAAAATGAGGGAGCTGCGCTAGAATAAACTGGCTTTTAGAGGACTCCAAGGGGGTCATTCACTTAAGAATTAGACTAAGGAGACTGTAAGCATAAAGAAAATCATATTAATGCAGGGGGGGAATGTTCAAGAAACCAGAACCAAAGTCAGATGGGAACAGTAATTCCAATTATGCACTGGAGAATTGACTCTTCCACACAAAGGACTTCAAACTGTAACTATGACTAAATGATAGTCATAGTCAGTTGGAAAGTTAAGGCTACTGTCAGTTGTCCCGTTTTCTCACATAACCTCTTGTCACAGTACCTCAACTAATTTAAAATGCAATTAAAACCCCCTGAAGCTGAATACATATGTTCAACATCAGTTAAATACATTCATCCTTTGGGGAAAACAATCATATTCTAGAAATACACAAAGTGATTATTTTTTATGAAGAATTAATTTCAGTAGGAGAGGTACACATACCATTAATAAATAGTTGGGAATCATTTTCATCAAAAGGGCATAGCAGTTGTAAAGAATTATATGTTAGCTATCTACAGGGATAGTGAATTTTTTTGTTAAATGTCTTTTGGGTTAATATTCTTTTGGTGTAAATGTGTATTAAATATGCATGTCAACCCCTTTGAACTCTCCCTTAAGGTAAAAATTCCCACTCCCTACTTTCCTGCTCATAAGTAGAGGGCTCTTGAAATTAGAGAACTCACAAACAGGAAACAAAAAAGCAGACATTCAGATCTTTGGTTCCTTGTGTAGGTGTGATATCAGAACTCCAGAGAGAACCCTAAACTCACATCAGCTTGTTATGAAATACACTTATTGATAGAATTCAAATGTGAAATGATGTTTAAATGTATTTCTGTCTTCAGATATAAATGTGTTTGGCTGCTTAGAGTTTAGTGTAGATAGAAAGAGAAATTAAAACATATATTCTATGAAAGTTCAAGTCTGAAATACACTATGCAAGTCAATCCAAAATCATTAGGTAAATATGTAATTTAGATGATTTTAAAAACATGAAAGCCTTACTTAAAACAAAATACTTCTTCAGAAATTATATAACTGTGATGTCTAAATTTCTCTTTTGCTTTAAACTGTTTACACCTATTTCCTATACACTTACAAAAATATACTAAACAAAAAGGGAACTTTTAAACTTTGTTTAGAATTACCATTATATAATTATTAAATAAACATGCATGTAGGAAAAAGACAAAATCATGTAGAAAATTTGTAACTGCATCATATATATGTACATATAGACTTTTGACAACTTTTACCATTTTTCTTTTGGAAGAAAATTTTAATTTGGTATATATTATATAAAATATATATGATAGAAATGTAAAAATACAATCAGAACAAATCTGTTTCTTTAAAGTTAAGTAGTTAATGAACAATGTTCGCATTGTTCCCAAGATTAGTGTGACTTGTGTCTAATATTAAAAGCATTATTCAAATAGTATGCAATTATAATATCCATCCCCATTCAATACGGAGTATTATAAATAAAAATATATTGTTAAAACATCGTCATATACGTTATACGAATATATCATCATTTCTTAGAGGAAGCAAGGGCTGATTAAAATCTATAAAATATTAGATGGTCTCCATTTACAATTAAACCAACAAGAAAGGATCGGGGAAAGGAGCCTACCTTCCATTGCCCTTTTAAAGAAGACCTTACAGCTCCCACAGGTAAGGACACCATAATGACAGCCTGATGCTTCATCCCCACAGATTAAACAAATCTTCTGAGGTAATGACTCGAAGCTGTACTGTGGGCTCTGGCTGGCTTCTGAATCCGGCCTTGAAATGCAAAACAAAGTACTCCATTTATTTTTAGGTGCACCACTATCTAATACTAAAGTTTTCTTAACCCAGAATTGACAGAGTGAAAGGGTTTTTAGAAAATAGAACCGAATACACTTGAAAGACATGCAAACTAAACTTGATGTACTACCTGTTACTGGATTCATCAGACTGGCAAAGTTATTAGTCTTTCATCAGGAGCACCAACACGAAAGAATAATAAATAATTAATATATAATTTTATATCCAGAAAAAAAATCTTTCCACAAAACTTCTTATAGAGAATCAATTCAGTCTCTGACAAATCAAATGTTATGACCTTGTACGCTGGGTAACGATAAACGTGGTTTTGCTTTAAGAGTACAATCATACTTAGTGATGCTACTGAGTTTTTAAAACTCAACTCTGTAATTAAACAAGAATATGTGTTTGTCATTTTAAAGTATTGTTCAGTATACTGCCACTGTTTTGACTATTCACAACACATGATTCCAAACCGAGAGCATTTTTTTCTTTTTTCTTTAAAATTCCATTACTCCCGTAGGTAAATTAAAATCTTTTTTAAAATCTGTGTGAAAAAAAGTTGCAGCGAACTCGACACAATATTAGAATACAAGGTACTGCAGTGATTGATGTTTCAATCCGTAATGTAAACATATTACACATAAATTAATTTAAATCTTGAGATTCGTATGAAAATGAAGCGGTTGAGTGTCCAGACCCCTGAGACGGTTCTGCTTTGGGTTCTGGCCCGCTACCCAACATCCAGTGCCACCCCTCCCGGGAGAACGGGGCGTTAATGTCTCCTCTCCAAGACAGACATTCCCAGTAATTGTCCTTCTACGAAGAAAAGCATTTTATAAGGCCCCCGACTCGCCGCACGCCTTCCGCTCCGCGGGGCTACAGCGGACCTAGAGTGACGCTGCACTTTTAGAAATCACGGCTGGTCTTGTCTTGGGATTGCGCAGATCTGAAAAGTGTAGAAACATATTTTCGGGGAGGTACGCTCCAGAAACAGCATATTCTGCGCCCCCTTGGTGTCCCCCCAAAAAATGAGGAGAAGAGGTAAGGAAAAGGAAGCCAACCTGTGCTGTGCCCCGCCCCGGCCACCCACCCCTCGCGGCCACTCGGGGGAGCCGGAGCCGGAGCCGGAGCCGGGCGCTGAGGGCCGGGAGCTGGCGGCGGCCAGCGGCCGCACCGCTACTCTCGCGACGCGCCGGGCGCGCCCCGCCCCGGGCCCTCACCTCAGGTAGTTGAGATAGGGCTGGTAGACCTGCGGCAGGCCCTCCTTGAGCACCGCGGCCTGGTAGCCGAGCTGCGGGAGCCCGTTGAGGCCGAGCGGCGGGTAGAGCGCTGGGGCCGCCCCGGCGGCGGCGGCGGCGGCGGCGGCGGCGGCGGCCGAGGCCGAGGTGGACGGCAGGCCGTCCCGCGGCAGCAGGCAGGCGCCCGCGCCCGGCCCCTTGCAGGGTGGTGGGGCGAACGCGCCCTGCTGGGGCGGCGCGCTCTCCGCCTTGTACAGGATGCACTCCAGGGTCGAGCCCGACGAGGACGCGGACGAGACAGACGCACCGACAGGTGCGGCGGCGGCCGCCCCTTCCCCGGGTCTTGACGACGGCGCTCGCGTAGGCAGCGCGGGTGGCGCCAGCGGGAAATCCGGGAAGACGGCGGGGTTGGCACCCGCCACCAGGTACGGCCGCGGGGAACGCGCGGCGGCCTCGGCGCCTTCCTCTTCCTCCTTGATCTTCAGGGCGGGCGGCTGGAAGTCTCCATAGAGCGGGAATGCGTCGTCCTTGGGCTCGGCGTCGGGCTGGTACGCGCAGTCGGGGAAGTCGCCGGCCGCGACCTGGGCGGACGAGGCCGAGGGCGGGCCCCGCGGCGGGGCAAAGGCGCTGACTGCCGCGGCCCCGCCGTCATAGTTATCCCCCTCTAGCAGCTGCCGGGTGCGGGCGGCCAGGAAGGCTGAGTTGAGCGGCAGGATGGGCACGTGGATAAAATCCATCACCGTAGTGGCCAGCGGGGAGCGCCCGGGCGCCGCTGGCGCGTCGTGCTCCGCCAGGGCGACCCTGGGCGCCGTGAAGCGGGAATCTTCCTTGGGGACCAGGGCGACGCCTCCTGCGGCCGACCCTGGAGCAGCGGTCGCGGCTCCTCCTCCGGCCGCTGGGCCTCCCGCAGGCCGGGGTTTGCCCTTCAGAGGTGGACCCACGGACCCCTCGGACTCGGAGCCATCCTCCTCCTCCACCTCCACCACAGGGGGCTGCGGAGAGGGCTTCACTGCGGCCCCGGGCCAGTGATGGCTCCCGGCCGTCGGGGGCAGCAGCTGCCGGGACGGTGCCAGGCCCCTGGGCAGCACTTTCTGGGCAGCTGCCGTCCCGGAGCTGTCACCAGACTTGCCTTCTGGTCGGCTCATGAGCGGGGGCAATACCCCCTGGGTGACAGGGGCAGCCCGGGCGTCTTGGGGAAGCTCGGGGCTAAAGAGGCACCAAGGGCTGGTGGCCTCGCAGACGGGCGGGCTGGCGTGGCTCTGCCCAGGACCCGAGGGCGCCAGTAGCGTGTCCAAGACACTGTCCAGCAGTCCACTGTCCTTTTCTGGGGGTCTAGAGGTGCCACCTCCAGCACCCTCTGTGGCTTCAACTCTGGAATACGCCCCCTCCACGTCTGACAGCGACTGCTGGTCCTGAGTCTTCCCGTCTGGGTCCTGACCCTGGCAGGGCCGAGGGAAGAGCAGCCCGTCCAGGGAGAGGGGTATGACCGAGGCAGTAGGTGACGCGTCCGAGATCTCGCTCGCCTGAAAGGGGCCTGTGTCCCGGCGTCCCAGCAGAGGGGATCCGACCTGGGTTGGGGAGGGCGCTCTGCCCGCCACGTGGGGAGCCCGGGGATCCTTTGCCTTCCGCTCAGTCATGACGACCCGGACTCCCCTTTTCTCCTCCCCTGTCTCTGGGGAGGAGGGATAGGGGAAGGACGAGGGGGTGTCAGGAATACAAGAGCAGCGGGGGGAGGAAATAGGTGTTGAATTTGGCTGGACCGGACGGTGGAGAGGGGGGTGAAATCTCCACCTCCTGGGTCGGAAGGGGGCGGCACCGATCAGCTACTGCCCTTGCCCTCGGTCCGGTAGGCAGGGGAGGGGTGGCAGTTGCTCCGTCCTTGAGGCAGGTGGGGAGAGCAGGCGAAGGCAGTTGTAGGGATCTCACTTCCTAACTGGGAGAGTTCTCCAAGAGAGTTCCCCGACTTCAGTCTGCGGACAGAGACGCAGAGTACTCACAAGTCGGCACTCGAGTGGTGGCGGCTTCGAAAGCGATGCAAAGCGGCTCTCTCTCTACACTGTTTCTCCAGCTTCAGTGCCGTGTTGCTCCCAATCCCCGACTGCATTCCACTTCCCTTCTCACTAAAACCCTGGGGCTACTTTGGCCTCTCGGCAGAGCCCATCCTCAGGAGCAGCCTTGTTTCTGCCGGCTCCCTATAGCTGGCGACAACCATCTCTGCAGCTCTCACATTTCTCGGCAGTCGGGGGGACGAAACGCCTATAGTTGCAGATTCCACTCAAATGCCAAGGGAAACTAGTTCTCACTGAGAATGCTGCTCACACACCAGACCCTCGCTCACTCAAATATTACTAGGCTTAACTGGAGTAGTGACAGCCAGTAGACTAGCCCCACCGCTTTCTAACAACGCCTCCTCCCTATCTGGAGGCCCCGCCCAGAGTCCCTCCCTGCCCCAATTATGGACCAGATCTGAAATTGTGGAGTTGGTATTTCCAGCCGCTAGTCTAAATAACAGGTACTGTGGGATGGAACTTCGTAAGCATATTAGATTTTGTACGACCAGTTAAGAATTATGCCCAATCTAACTGGAAAAGCGAATGGATTCTATCAGAAGCTGAATTCTCAGGATTTCAGTTTTGTAAAGATTTTACATAGAGGAAAATATTTGGCTATGTGTATTATTTTTTAGAATAAACGTATCAAGGATGATCCTAAATAACATGAAAGAGATTTTCTCTCTTATGACTTCCATAAAAGTGAGTATTTTCAAATTGCTACAACCAACATGTCCTGCGCCTCGTGAACAGTCCTCAATGTGGCAGAGAAATTTGGGAGTGGGAGATAGTTGATAACACTTACCTACATGTACAGGAAGTTTGGATGTTGTGTGTCACACTTTGATTTGTCCTAAGGAATGCATTCCAACTTTTAACAAATAGCACTTTAAGGAAAGTTTTCTTTAGCTCCAGCTTATATCCTGTGCTACATCGTAAATTCCTCAATAGAGATGTTAAATTGTATTTTTATCCCCTCGGCATTCTTATTCTTTAAAATAATCTTTGAGTTTTTTAAGCAGATCACCTCTTGCCTCCTGAGGATATGGTAGAGACAGCGGGGAGTAGTGCAATATATTTGAGATGCAGAGTTATAAACTAACTATCTCTGTGCTGAACCCAAGACCTTTGGGTATCCTGACATCATCTTAAATATACCATGTTCAAAAGTGAATTAATCATTTGGAAAATTCCTCAAAATTCTGTCTGTGCTGATGCCCCACAGATTCTCTCAGCCAGGTTTAGAGAATACACTGGAAGACTCCAAGACTCCAGGAAGGGCAGAGCTACTAGAGGTAAGGATCCTGGATCCCTGAATCACCTGGGGAGGGTCTACGTGAGTGAGAAATAAATTTTATCATGTTAGACCATTGGATTTTGGAATCCATTTTTCCAACCATTAGCTTACTCTGACCGACTAATTTTAAATATAAAGGAGTTAGGCGGGTAGAGGAGGGGTGAAGAGAACTCCAGGAAGCAGATATAGTATGTTCACAGGACATCAAATAGGAAGACATAATATGGGGACTGCAAGGAGGCCATTATGGATAGAGCATAGAGTAAATGTGGGAATGGAAGAGGATAAGGCTAGAGAGATGAACTAATTTATTATTATTAATACTGTTATTGTTGCTTTGGGGCTTTCCCTTTTCCAATCTATTTGAAACCACTTAACATGCTTTACTGGATATAACTCATGTACCATAGAGTTCACCTGTTTTAAAGTTACAATTCAATGGTTTTTAACATATGCACAGTTGTATAACTATCACCACTATTAATTTTAGAACATTTACATTACCCCCAAAAGAAACCCCACACCCGTTAATAGTCACTCCTCATTTTCCCTTAAAACCTTTCAACAGCCTCTGAGTCTACTTTCCTTCTCTCTGCATTTGCCTATTCTGGACATTTCATATAATTAGAATCATACCATATGTGTTCTTTTTTGCTGGCTTCTTTCCCTTAGCATAATGTTTTCAAGGTGCAGCCACATGGTAGCATGTATCAGTACTTCACTCCTTTTTATTGCTAAATAATATTTTATTGTATGGATATACTATGTTTGATTGTCCATTTAGCAGTTGTTGGACATTAGGGCTGTTTCTACTTGTAGGCTATTATGAATAATGTTGCTATTAACATTCATGTACAAGTTTTCATGTGAACATATACTTTCATTTCTCTGGCATATATACCTAGGATTAGAACTGCTGGGTCATATGGTAACTCTAGGTTTAACCTTTTGAGGAACTGCAGACTGTTTTCCAAAGTGACTGGACATATTATGTTTACACCTGCAGTGTAGGAAGGTTCCAATTTCTCCACATCCTCAGAAATACCTGTTACTGTCTTTTCATTATAGCCCTCATAGTGTGTGTGAGTGAAGTAGTATTTCACTTTGGTTTTGATTTACACTTCCCTGATGATTAGTGCCATAGAATCTGTAGATTTTGTAGAATCTGGATAGCACAGCCAGGTAGTCTTCTACGACTTTTACATGTGTTAACTTATTTAATCCTTCAACAGTCCCATGAAGTAAGTACTGTTATCTGCATTTCATAGTTGAGAATACTGAAGCTCAGAGTTTCCCATTATTATTAAGTTAATAAGTAGCATAGCCATATTTGATCCCAGGCAATCAAATGCCTCAAATACCAGACTTCTTAGGAGTATGATTTTTAAATAGCAAATGGCTCAGAATGTGGGTTCCAGGTTGCTGCAGCCATAAAATTGGCACTAAGTCTCATTTTAAATGACACACTATATTAGGCTTAATTTTTTTTTTTTTTTTTTTTTTTTTTTTTTTTTTTTTTTGCGGTACGCAGCCCTCTCACTGTTGGGGCCTCTGCCGTCCGTCGCGGAGCACAGGCTCCGGATGCGCAGGCTCAGCGGCCATGGCTCACGGGCCTAGCCGCTCTGCGGCATGTGGGATCTTCCTGGACTGGGGCACGAACCCGTGTCCCCTGCATCGGCAGGCGGACTCTCAACCACTGCGCCACCAGGGAAGTCCTATTTGGCTTAATTTTGATTGACTATAAAAATTCCCTCAAACCAGACAAGTCTGACTAGGATATTTCCATAAGACTGAAAGTCTTGAAGTAAGGAAACAATAATAAAGATGCTCAGCATATCCTAAATCACCATTATGCCATGAAATTTGATGCTGGGTGATTAGCATTGTTGGCACAAGAATTCCTAAAAATATGAATCTTTGAGTGAAACAAAGTCACTAGTTAAATATACTGGTTAAAAATAGAATTACCATATGATCCAGTAATTTCACTCTTGGATATTTATCCGAAGAAAACACAGACACTAATTAGAAAAGATATATGTACCCCTATGTTCATTTCAACATTACTTACAATAGCTAAGATATGGAAGCAACCTAAGTGCCCATTAATAGCTGAATGGATAAAGATGAAGGTATGATATATATATATATATATATATATATATATATATATGTATATATAAATAATAGAATATTACTCAGCCATAGAACAGAATCTTTCCATTTGCAACAACATGAATGAACTGTGAGGGCATTATGTTAAGTGAAATAAGTCAGACAGAGAAAGACAAATACTGTATGATTTCACTTATATGTAGAATCTAAAAGAAGAAAACAAATGAATAAACATAATAAAACAGAAACAGTTATAGACACAGAGAAAAAACAGGTGGTTGCCAGAGGGAAGGGGATGATGGTGACGGGGTATGAAAGAAATAGGTGAGGGAGATTATAAGTGGTACACACTTCCAGTTGCAAAATAAATGAGTCAGGGATATGATATGCACAGTGTGGGGAATATAGTAACTATGTAATATTTTTGTATGGTGACGTATTGTAACTAGACTTATCATGGTGATCATTTCGAAATGTATAGAAACATTGAATCACTATGTTGTGTAATAAGAACTAACATAGTGTTGTAGGTCAATTACTCTTCAAAAATAAACCAACCAACAAACAAACTCATATAAAAAGAGATCAGATTTGTGGGTACCAGAGGCAGGGGATGTGGAATTGAATGAAAGCAGTCAAAAGGTACAAACTCCCAGTTATAAGATAAATAAGTGCTAAATAATGTACAACGTGATAAATATAATTAACACTGCTTATGTATGAAAGTTGTTAAGCGAATAAATCCTGAGTTCTCATTACAAGGAAAAATATTTTTTTCTATTTCTTTAATGTTTTATCTATATAAGATGTGGATGTTCATTAAACTTACTGTGCTAATCATTTCATGAAGTATGTAAATCAAAGCATTATGCTGTACACCTTAAACTTAATACAGTGCTGTATATCAATTATATCTCAATAAAACTCGAAGAAAAAAAACTCACTGGTTAAATTCAGGTGTGATAGGGCTAACTCCAAATGTTTCTACAGACTATTTTTTAAGAAGATAGTTCAAATTTGGAAGGTTTTTTTTTTGTTTATACTAGAAAAAGGCTTATTAAATTATAATTGTCATACAGTAAGCTGCTTATATTTAAAATGTACACTTTGTTAAGTTTTGACATAAGTATATACCTGTGAAGCCATCACCACAAAAAAAGATAAGTATACCCTTTTCCTCTAGAAGTTTCCTCATGTCACTTTTTAATCCCTTCATTTTTCTATCCTCTCCTATCCCTGTCATTCCTTATGGATTGCTGGGCAACCACTAATCTACTTTTTGTCACTATACATTAGTTTTTTTTTTTAACTTTATATCTGATTTATTAAATGTATTAAATTATGTACACATAGATTTTTAGGACTGTGCTTTAATTTTTTAATTAATAGACTTTACTTTTTAGAATAGTTTTAGATTTACAGAGAAACTAAGAAGATAGTACAGAGTTCCCATATATCCTCTGCATAGTTTTTCTTATTACCATCTTATGTTAATATGGTATATTTGTTACAATTAATGAACCAATATTGATACATTATTAATAACTAATATACATAATTTATTCAGATCTCCTTAGCTTTTACCTAATGTTCTTTTTCCTTTCCACAATCTCATCCAGGATACCATATTACATTGTTGTTATGTCTCCTTAGGCTCCTCTTGGCTATGACAGTTTCTCAGACTTTCCTTGTTTTTGATGACTTTGCAGTCCTGAGGCATATTGTGGGATGCCCCTCTACTGGAATTTCATGTTTACCTCCTGATTAGACTGGGGTTATGGATTTGGGGGAGGCAAATTACAGTGGTAAAGTGCCATATTCATCACAACATATCAAAGGTATACACTGTCAACATGACTTATCATCACTGTTGACGTTGACCTTGATCACCTGGATGAAGTAGTATTTGTCAGTTTTCTCCTCTGCATAGTTACTCTTTTTCCCCTCTTACCATATTGTGCTCTTTGGAAGGAAGTTACTATGAACAGCCCACACTTAAGAGAGTGTGGGCGTGTAAGGAGTTACTAGTTCCCTCCTTTAGGGTAGAGTATCTACATAATTAATTTGGAATTCTTCTGCATGGGAGATTTACTTCTTCTCCCCCATTTACTAACTTATTCAGTCTTTTATTTATATCAGTATGGACTCATGGATATTTATTTTATACTTTGAGTTATAATCTATTTTATTTTTTTGCTCAAATTGTTCCAGCCTTGAGCATTGGGAACTTGTGTGTGTGTGTGTGTGTGTGTGTGTGTGTGTGTGTGTGTGTGTTCATGTGTGTGTTAGAGCATTTTCTTAATTTCTGGCATTACAAGATGCCCTAGACTCATCTTGTCTATTTACTGCCCCAGTCCTAGAATCAGCCATGTATTGGAAAATGATATTAGAAATGAATATCTGAGTGCTAAATGTGTTCTACATTTACTTTTATTTCTTAGAATTTTGTACAGTGTAGTGTATGCTTTTTTCATCTAGCTTCTTTCACTCAGCATAATTATTTTAAGATCTATATTGTAGTATGTCTCATTAGCTCTTTTTTTATTGCTGAGTAGTAATCTATTGTATGGATATACCATAGTTCATTTATGTGTTGATAAACATTTGAATTTTTCCCAGTTTTTTAATATCACAAGTAAAGCTACTACAAAAATGTGTGTATAAGTCTTTGTATGGACATATGTTTTTCTTTCTCATGAATAAATACCCAGAAATGAAATGGCTGGATAAATTAGTAGGTGTACATTTAACTACCAGACAATTTCCAAAGTAGTTGTACCATTTTACATTCCCACCAGCAGTATATTACAGTTCTAATTCTTCCATATCCCAGACAACAATTGGTATGGTCAGTAGTTTTAATTTTAACAATTCTAGTAGATAACGTAGTGGTATGCTCAGTGGTATGCTGAGAAATAAATTACCACAAACTTAATGGTTTAAACATCACCCAGTCATTATCTCACAGTTTCCGTGGGTCAGCAATCTGGGCATGGGTTAGTTGGATCCACTGCTCAGGGCTCACATGGCTGTATCAGTGCATCAGCCAAGATTGCATTATCATCTGGGGCTCAGCCTGTTCTTCCAGGTTCATTCAGGTAGCGGCAGAGTTCAGTTCCTTGCAGCTTTCAAACTCATGCTGGCTTCCATCTTCTTCAAGGTTGGCAGGAGATAGTTATTCATGCTTTTTAAGGGCTTCTGCCTGATTAAGTCAGACTCACCAGATAACCTCCATTTTGATTAACTCAAAATAAACCAACGTGGGATCTTAATTATAATACATCAGCAAATATCCTTTTGCCAGAAATGTAACATAATCATGGGAGTGAACATCATTTTGACCACCTCATTCACATTCAAGGGGAGGAAATTATACAAATCATGTACACTGCGGGGAGAGAATTTTGGAGACCATTTTATAATTATGCCTAATTTTTGTTTTATATTGTACATGTCTAGTATTTAGAAATACAATTGATTTTTTAATTGGAATGATGGATGGTGGATGTCCTTGGTGGTTTTCTGATTTTATGGGGGGAAGCATTCAGTCTTTCATCATTAAGTATGATGTTAGCTGCAGATTTTTTCATAGATTTCCCCTTATCAGATTGAGGAAGTACCCTTCTATTCCTAAGTACCTCTCTTTGCTGAGAGGTTTATTAGGAGTAGATGTGCTTTTTTGTCAAATGATCTTTCTGTTGAGATGATCTTATGTCTTTTCTTTATTAATTTGTTAATATGGTGAATTACATTAATTGAGTTTTTAATGTTAAGCCAACCTTGTATTCCTGGGATAAATCTTACTTAGTCATGATGTAATTTTTATATATCTCATTTGATTTGTTAAAAGCTTGGTAGAATTGTTAAGTCTTCGTTTATGAGCAATATTGGCCTGCTGTCTTCTCCTATAATGACTTTGGTTTTTGTATCATGAATTCCAAGAAATAAATGGCATATTTTCATATTTATAAAATAAAATTAAAAGTACAATAAAATTTATCGTCTCCACAAATACCAAATTTTGGTATCAGCTGTTCTTTCGTGTTGTCTCTCCACTATGGCAGTGGATATAACATGCAAAGAGAGCCATGAAGCTTTTTTAAACTTGAAAAGATGATTGACTTTTGACAAGCTTAATCCAGTTTTTATAGTGAACAAAGGAATCATTCATTCATTTTACAGATGTCTGCCTTCAGAATATCATTAAACAGTTTGCTTTGTATGTTATTTTACTATATATTTACATGTATATATACATATGTGTGTATATATATATATACACACACACACATTTTCTACACTATCACATACAATGCTCAGAAAACTTCATGATATAAGTATTATTATCTCAATTTTTCAGATGAGAAAATTGAAGCCTGGCGTCTTAGACCTAGTAATTAATAGAGTCAGAACTCACTACTATGGCTTTTAATTTCAAATCTAGTGCTCTTTTCACTTTACATATTGTGTTTCTCTATTTGTTTACAGTTTATAGTGTTGGTAGTTGACAGGGTTCATGGAATAGTGTAGAAATGTTTGCTTGATCTGAGGCCTCAGAAATATGAACACATTCAGAAATGCATATCAGGCCACTTAGACCTATGATTTGGTTAGTTTGGAAATTTTTATTGTTTATACAACTTTGAGAGCTAGAATTCGTCTGTATTTACAAAGGGATGATTGTAGGTGAATGTTGGTCCTTGAAGTGAGTACATAAAGGTCACTTCTGTAACCTGCTTGACACATTCCCCTCAGTTCTGAACCCAGTGCTCCATACAACTCTTGGGTTATTCAGGTCCCTCCACAGATGTACTGACCATCCACTAGATAATACCTGCTTTTTATACCCATGTCAGGTAGGATATATTTTGGCTCCAAGTAACAGGATACTCAATAAAAAGTGACTTATATAACAGTTATTTATTATCTTACATGCCAGGAAGTCTGGAGGATAGTAGTTCTAGGGTTGGTTAATCATGGCTCAGTAATGTCCTCAGGGTTCCAAACTCTCCATCTTTCCAGTCAGCTGGCATCAGAGGCTTGGGTTTTATCTCTTTCTTGTCCCCTAGTGCCCAAAGATGGCATCAGAGTCTCACATAACTGCATCCAAAAGTAGGAATAAGGAAAGTTTCTCCTGGCATGTTTTTTCTTTAAATCAAGGAAGAAAACCTTATCCAGAAGCCGACCCCATAGACATCCTATCAAGACTTATTGGCTAGAACTGGGTCATCTGTGCAACACTAAACCAATTACTCAAAGGAAAATTTGATTAGATTAATTGTGATTCATCTCCTGCAACTGAGTCCACTGTTCTGAGTACTTTGCTACCAAAATTGGGGTTATGTTAGAAAGGAGCAAAAGTTGGAATGTGAATTCAACAAATAACATCTGACATTATTCAAAGTCTCATTTTGCTCAGAATCCTAAATGATACTTAATCTAAACTGAGAAAGAAATTCACACTCAGTTATGAATGAATTTAATAGCCTACTTATTTTAATATTGTAAAATAATTACTTATTGTAATTATTGTAAATATAACTTCTTATTGTATATAGGTATAAATATATACCTATATACAATAAATATAACTACTTATAGTAAATACAACACAATTTATCTTAACAATAATTATTTTTCATGCATACATTTATACACACTTGTAATTCTAATATAATATTTTTAAATGACGATCAACTCCATATATCCTTTTGTGTACCTTGAATTATTCTTCAACTTTATGCACTAATTACTGCCTCTGGCACTCATTTTTTTTTGTTCTACAGTTTAGCCTATAGTTGTCCAAAGTTCACACATAGGTACATTTGTTACATTTTTCTGTCCTTGGAACTATATGCACTTACATACATCACTTATATTACAGTTCTGAAATATTTAATTTTTAATTTTACAGTCTAGTTTTCTCTCTTTAATGTAATGATTTTTAGGAATCCAAATTACCACTAAAAATCTATATTTATATGGAATGATATAGGATGAGAAATGGTTGGCTGATACAGGTACTAAAGTTCTATCATAGTTAACCTATAGTTGATACTGTTTAATATGTCATTTGTTAAAATTTTATAAACTTCAAATTTATCTAAAAAGGGGGAAAGGAATATAGTACTGCTCTGGGTAATTTTGCGAAAATAAACAACAACAAATGCTGTATAAAATAGCTGTCTTTCCTACATTAAACACCAGAAATAATACTTTCCTTATGAGGTTGATCAGAAGATTAATAGTAATTGTATAGTTGAAGTTAAAATAAGGAGCTATGGGGCTTCCCTGGTGGCGTAGTGGTTAAGAATCTGCCTGCCAATGCAGGGGAAGTGGGTTCGAGCCCTGGTCCGGGAAGATCCCACATGCCTCAGAGCAACTAAGCCCGTGCGCCACAACTACTGAGCCTGCGCTCTAGAGCCCGCGTGCCACAACTACTGAAGCCCGCGCGCCTAGAGCCCATGCTTCGCAACAAGAGAAGCCAGCGCAATGAGAAGCCCGTGCACCACAGCGAAGAGTAGCCCCTGCTTGCCGCAACTAGAGAAAGCCCACGCGCAGCAACAAAGACACAACACAGCCAAAAATAAAATAAAAAATAATAAAAATATAAGGAACTATGGTAATTTTAAGTTTAAAGCTATAATATGTGAAACATTAAAAGGTTTTCTCTATTAGTTTTGCAGCTCTACTACATATAAGTATTATTAACATTGAGAAGGACGTTGGAGTGGATCCCTCCACTCTACCCCCAAAAAGTGTATTTCCATATAATCCATATAACTTGCAAAATATACAGTAAATGAAATATAAAGTGCAAGATCAGGTGCAACAGTAAAAAATTCCTACTTGATGCCTGACCAGTTCCGGAACTGCAGGCATTTTTTCAGTTGTGAGCCAAACTCATTCCTCCCAAAGAAAAACTTCATTTATCCATTATTTTGACTTTTAAAAAAACTAACCGATTCATTGAAAATGAGGAAATCTAGGCTTAAAAAACCGTTATCTTTTTAGAACACCAATTGTGAAAGCACAATATAAGCAGCATAGCTAAATTTAGAAAATAGAAAACACAATAGTATTCCTCAACATAAATAGTAACCTAAGCAGAAATAAAAGAGAAGACAGGATCTCAAACTAGGATGGTCATTTATGTTTTATTGCTATAAGGAATCCTACCTCCCTCGCTTTTTTATTATTGATACTTTCTTTTTCTCTGTGCTGCTTCTCAGTCTGGTTCCTGCATTTAAGGCAAGAACTCTACTCTCCTAGATAGTTATTTTCAATGGATTTTGATCCTCTGCCAGTTTTCATTCTATCACATATTCTTCTCATCTCTCTTCCCAAAGTCTTCATCCTTATTCATGAAGAAATGAGAGAAAGTTTATTAGTAAATACTGTATTTATAAAAAATGTCTGATGTGAGATAGGCTTTGAAGTAAATTTTTTATAATAAAAAACTTTAAAGAATTAAAAATGCTTAATGTAAATCATGGAAATAGCCACAGATTTTCTCTTTAAGTCATATTTTTAGGATTTATGAGAAAATGATGGTGAATACTTATAAAGGACACTAATTTTGGGAATTCCCTTGCAGTCCAGTGGTTAGGGCTCCAGGCTTCCACTGCAGGGGGCACCAGTTCGATCCCTGGTTGGAGAACCAAGATCCCACAAGGCATGCAGCTCGGCAAAACAAACAAACAAAACAAACCAAGAAAACCCCCTAATTTTAATATTAGAATTCAAATAACATATCAGTTAGAGATGGTTGTATCTTCTTCCTTCTTCCTTTTCTGTCTTCTACAACTCAGCTTCAATCAATAGTGTTACCTTTCCTAGTGTTTCTTATTGTATTATTTAATATGTTTTTACTTATATTTGAGTTTCAGCTTTATTCTTGGGCTCTTCCTTATATAAATAGATCAGTCAAAGAGCATTTTCTATTTTTTACCTTTCATCCCCATTCTCTTTTAATTTATATCATTCATAAATATAACATTCTATCCCATAACCCTTATCTCAGTGTTTGTTTTCATTTTAGATTTTCATTGGTTAAAAATATCTAATGCTCATTGCTGAAGATTCTACAGCCATATCCTGGTTTCTTTAAGTAGTTTCCAATAGGTGAACATCTTCACTAAATTCTTACATGTTCAAAATTGTTGGTCTTCTTTTTTTATGCCTGAAGGAGTGCTTGGCTGAATACAAAATCCTGGGGACTTATTTTGCTTGTGTATCTTGTAGGTGCTGCTCCCTAACAGTAGAGAAGTCTGATGCCCCTGTGTCTTTTTCTTTCCATTGTAAGTTTTTGTCTGGTTGCGGAAAGAACCTTTCTTTATCACTGAAATCTAATAAACTTCCCAAGATAAATATCATGTTGACGATTCTGTATCAGATTTTGTGCTGTATGGTGTGCTGTTTCAATATGTAGATTCAATTATTTTCTGTTTTTAATTATAATTTAAAATATTCTGTTTCATTGTTATCTTCTTCTTTGGAGATTCCACTCATGCAAATATTGGGTCTCTTTTGCCTGATTTATATATTTATTTTCTATTCTTTTCTTGTCTTTCTTTTTGATATTTACCATCTATAGCCCTTATTGTATTTTTCATGGTGTATTAATTTCCTAGGGTTGCTATAACAAATTACCACAACTTTGGCATCTCAAAACAACAGAAATTTATTCACTTACAGTTCTGGAGGCCAGAAGCCTGAAATCAAGGTGTTAGCAGGGTCATGCTTCATCTGACGTTTCTAGGAAAGAATCCTTCCTTGCCTCTTCCTAGCTTCTGGTGTCACCCAGAAATTCTTGGCAGTTTTTGGCTTTTATCTGTATCACTCTCATCCCTGTTTCTCTTTTCACATGGCCGTTCTCTTTGTTTGTCTCTCTATGTCCTCTCCTTTTCTTATAAGTATACCAGGCATGAGATTTAGGGCCCACCCTAATCCAGTGTGATTTCATTTCAAGATCTTTAACTCATTATTTTTCAAAGATATTATTTCTAAATAAGGTCACATTCACGGATACCAGAGGTTAGAATCTGAACATGTCTTTTGGGCAGAAGACAATTCAACCCACTGCACATAGTGTCTATGTTCTTTGTTTTCCTTCAGTTAAAAAAAAAAAAGACCTTTTTACTTGGAAATAATTTTAAATGTAGAGAAAACTTTCAATAAGGGTACAGAAAATTCCCATATACCCTTCACCCAGATTCCCCAACATTTTGTGCTGTTTGCTTCATTGTTCACTTAGCCTAATCTAATCTAACCCATCTATCTAATCTGCGGCATTATATCTATTTGTATATCTATTGATATAGATACACATTTTTTTCGGAACCATTTGAGACTAAGTTGCACAAATCATATATCTTTACTCCTAAATACTACTGTGCGTATTTCCTAAGAACAAGGACGTTCTCTTACGTGATATGATTATCATCTTCAGGAAATTCACCATTGACACAACACTTTAATCTACCATCATACTCCTAATTTTGTCAACTGATCAAATAATATTCTGTATAACATTTTTTTCTCTAGTTCAGGCTTATATGTTACCTTTAGTTGTCAAATATCTTTAGTTTCCTTTAACCTCGACTAGCTCCTCAGCTTTTCTTACTCTTTCATGACTTTTGAATATGCAGGTACTTTTTAAAAAAGAGAATATTCCTCATTTTGGTTATTCTGATGATTCCTTATGATTATATTCAAGTAAAGCATCCCTAATTGGAGGACTACAGAAATGATATCGTGTCTTGAGAACATCACTTTTGGGTGGTACTCATGGCTTATCTGCCCCTCATTTGCCGTATTGATTTTGATCATTTGGTCAAGGTATTGTTTAGTTTATCCACCATGTATTTTCTCTTTTCCTCTTGCAATCCTTATTATTACAGTTGAAATATTTTTATTTTACTACTCCAATTTTCCCTCCACCTTTATCAGTCAGAAAAGTTCTCCCTCATTCATTCATTCATCTACCTGCCCAACCTATTCATTATCAAAATGAATTCAAAAATTCCTAGTTTTTAAATTTAAAACTGTTATTTTTCAATACTGTATTTATATGAGTACTCATATTGTACCAGATTTGGCCAGTGGGAGTTCCTGTACACCAGCTCCTTTGTCCTTTTAACATGCCCCAATAATTTACTTTTAACATTTTCTTACTTTATGGCTTAATATGTTCTAGGATCACTTTGCATACCCTGTTCCAGCCATTGAATCATCCATTTCTCAGCGGAAACTTGGTTCATTTTAGTGGAAAATGCAATTAGAAACCAATACCTAGGTCTTCAATGTGCCGATTGCTACTGGAGTATCATCTTTGCTTCTAGGCCTTTTCAACAGACAAGAGTTAAGAAATGTGTGTGTGCATATATGCATATGTAATCTATTATACATACATGATCTATATAATATATATGTATAATGTACTATATAATCTAATCATCTATCTATGAAGATATCAGAAATCATTTGTTCTTACTGAAACCTCCAAATCCAATCCATCTCCGTTGAGTTTTCCTTGCCTGCCCTCCATTCTACATTTGTATCTCCCTTCTTCTGCAGTGGTACCACTATAAAACTACCTACAAAAAATTCAGGGTTTTTTGGTGTTCCTTCCCATCTCACCCCTCCTTCCTCCAACTGAAGAGATATAGTTAAATACCATGTTTAAAATGTGTTTGGATTTGTTCCTTTATTTTCTTTTTAGCATTATTGTAATTCATTTGAAATATAGTTGTATACCTTGGTTTCAGTTTGCTTTTAGTTTTAATTTTTTGTTCCTCCATCCCTTGGTGATTTTTTTTTTTTTTTTTTTTTTTTTTTGCGGTACGCGGGCCTCTCACTGCTGTGGCCTCTCCCGTTGCGGAGCACAGGCTCCGGACGCGCAGGCTCAGCGGCCATGGCTCACGAGCCCAGCCGCTCCGTGGCATGTGGGATCCTCCCGGACCGCGACACAAACCCGTGTCCCCTGCATTGGCAGGCGGACTCCCAACCGCTGCGCCACCAGGGAAGCCCCTTGGTGATTTATTTTTATTTCTAGAATATGTAGAATATTAACATGCTTCCAGAAGTCATAATTACAAAAAAGTTATACTTACTCAGAGAAATGTCATGCCCTCTTTTGTCCCTTTCACCTTCATCATACTCCCCTGTAGGTAACCAACTTTATTGTCTCCAGGTTTATCTTCCTGTCTTTCTTTCTGTAAACATAAAGAGATAATTTAGAGTTTTTATTTCTCTTTATTTACTATATGAAAGGTATCTCTCTTCACTTAATAATATTTCCTGGAAATCACTCTATATAAGTTCATACAGATCTTTGTAATTGGTAGTTACAACTGCCTAGTAATCCATTGTGTGCACGTAAACTGTAATTTATTCAAACAATGTTCTATCATTATTCTTATTTTCTTGAAAGTGTTTAATGAGAATGAGTTTGAATTTTGTCAGAGGCTTTTTCAGTCTCTATTTTCCTTCAAATTTAGTCTTATTTCAGAAATTTTTTGGCCTTTTTTCTTCTATTTTTTCACCTCAGTTTTTCAAGTTCTTGATTCATCTCCTCCTGTTGTCACATCATTACCTACTGTTTTCTGGCCATTTCTTCCCTGAGTTTTTGTATTTCTGATTTGTGATCTTCCTTCAGACTAGTGATTGCTTCATTATTTCTCCAAGAAGTTTTGGTTTCCAATTTTCATCTGATTATTGATAATATTTTCTGAAGGACTTTTTTCTATAAGAAAGTTTTATTGCTTTTTTCACATTTTTAAAACATGGTATTGTGGTGTGCATGTGGTGTCTATTTCTTTTCTGTTTCTCACACTTGATTAAATTTTATTTTCTGGGGCCATCTTTTTACAAGAAGCACATGTTGGGGAAAAAGAAAGACTGTCTCCTCTACTTCTTGAACCTGACTTAATTCAAGGAGGTTTCTATTACCATACCTAAACTTCTACAGGTTCTACTCTGCTGTTGCCATGAAGGGACAGCACCTGCCTTTTGGGGATTCCCTAAATTTGGAAGATTTGTTTTTGATTATTTTATGATCTCCTATTCCTCTGTAGCCTCTAAGCCCTTCATCCGCCTCCCATTGTTCTCCTCAACCCTGCTCATAGTAGTTCCCATTCAGAATGGGTCCTTCCTCAGGTCTGCTAGTCTGTTTTCCCAATGTTTTTCCTACTCCTCCCCTTGACTTTTATAATACCCCATCATAGTTTTCTGCAATGCTCTGTTACCAGTTCTGAGGTGGGCAGCATATATACACAAAATTTGTAGTTTGGAGGTGTTTTTTGCCTTCTGCCTTTGTTGAAAATGAAATTTTCATTTTTCTTATTGTCCTTGTTTCCTTATGGCCTTTTGGAGAAGTGGAATTATTCATAACTAAGCTGCCATCAAGTTTTTACTGGAAGTTGAAACCTATTTTACAATATTTCCTCTGTTTTACTTGTCATATGACTTTAGACCAGTTATTTAAATTCTTTGTACTGCTGTTGTCTCACCTTTAAAGAAGGTTAGATAATATCTATTAAGGTTCATGTAGGTATACATTGAGATACTAAAATTGGTATAATATCTGGTATGTGGTTTACTAGATTGTAACTGCTTAATAACAATAATAGATGAAGATAATGACAATGATGATAATCCTGGAAGTCCAAGTCTATGGATACTTACTGATAGAGGAGTAGAAGACCTGGTTTGAGTTAGTATGACATTTTTAGGAGGCATATTATAAACTTTCCACTCTGCCAGTCCCCCTTTTCCTTTTGTTAACTGGATCTACAAACACTTGGTTTGATTGGGTAACAATAATACTGCAAATATGACTATTTAATAATTGTGGCTAATTAACATGTAGAAATACAAAAATTAAGCAATAATTAGGAATGTCCAATGAATTTCATTATTTATTTGATTACAGTACTAAATTTAACCAGTTTATGTCACCTTGCTTGGCTCAACTCCAGTTATGATATATGCCTTTTTAGAATTAAGAACAAAATGAGATGTCTCTGCCTACCTTTATTACGAATTTTAAAAACAATCCACAATTCATGATGATTTGGATACCTGAGCCAAGAAAATTATTTTCTTCCCCACTGGGATGCCTTCCAATCTTTTTTTTTTTTTGCCAGAACATTCACCAAACTCATTTCAAAGTCACTCGCTTGTTTTCAGTTATTCTTCCCCTTTTTATTTTTATTTATTTATTTATTTATATTTTTGGCTGTGTTGGATCTTCGCTGCATGCAGGCTTTCTCTAGTTGCTGTAAGCAGGGGCTACTCTTCAATGAGGTGGATGGGATTCTCATTGCTGTGGCTTCTCTTGTTGCAGAGCATGGGCTCTAAGAGTGTGGGCTTCAATGATTGCATCATGCGGGCTCAGTAGTTGTGGCTTGCAGGCTCTAGGATGTACTGGCTTCAGTAGTTGTGGCACACAGGCTCAGTAGTTGTAGTGCATGGTCTTAGTTGCTCTGCAGCATGTGGGATCTTCCCGGACTAGGGATCGAACCCATGTCCCCTGCATTGGCAGACAGATTCTTAACCACTGTGCCACCAGGGAAGTCCTATTCTTCCCTTTTATGCTAACTACTTCTCAAGAGATTTGGAAGTGTGTCTGTGTTTGAAATGGTTGCATATATTTTCTGTTTTTATATGTAATTTTAATTTAAACATTAGAAATTCTCTATAATTCCATTGGTATCTCATCTTAAATAGAAGCACCATTCCTTTTACTCAAAGACTTAATCAAATATCACTTCCTCTGTGAAGCCTTCCTTGACTTTCCCAGTGCAATTAGAGAAGTTTATTTTCCTACTGGAGCACTTCCCACACTGTGCTGTGTTTTGTGCACAGCACATGGCATTTAGAACAGAATGAGAAACACTTGTATTTCAACTCGATTCTATGTTTCTGGGGAATGCTTGCTGTATCTTTTCACATTCTCAGAACCTGGCATAATGCCTGGCATTGAGAGGCACTCAATAAATATTTGTCATATGAATGAATACATTGCTGGAACGTTCCCCTAAAAGTAATTTTGATTCATTAAAATTTCTTCTCAGTAAACGTCATTGAAGGTATGATTCTAAACTCTAAAACATTATAACACTAGCTAGATATGTGATCCAGGCAAAGCAATACAATCTCCATGGCCTTCATTTATTCATTTGTAAAATGAAAGGTTTAGTTAATGTGATCTCCTGAGATCCTTACATCTCCAAAACTGTATAACTTTATGATGCTTAAGAATTGAATAAATGGGAGAAGGTTGTGTAAGCACATGTTTTCAGCCCTACTTTCTCTGTCAACTGCTTTCTGGAATGACAATATTAAAATAAGTCCACATATGTTGACTGGAAAAATCTAGATGTCTATAGGCAATGAAATCTAGGGAAAAGAGAGCATATATAGGAAGGGAGAGTCAAGAACCCCCTTGAAAGTGGTTTGAATTAATTATGAGACTGACAAATTATGGAATATGCAGCTATTAAAAATTCATATAGAGACCACAATAAGATATCATTCCATGCCCATTAGAATGACTAACATTAAAGAGACTAGTAATACTAAATTTTGATTAGAATGTGGAACAATGTAAACTCTCATTTATTGTTGGTAAAAATATAAAATGCAACATTTAACCACTTTAGAGAAAAGTCTGGAATTCTTTTAAAATAAAACTAAACATACACCTACCCTATGATCTGGCAATTTCTCTCCTATGTATTTTTTTAAATTAGCATACAATAAAGTTGACTTTTTGCCATAGAATTATATGAATTTAGCACATAAATGGATCATGTAATCAGTCCACAATCAGGGTAAAATTGTAACACCCAAATCTCCTTGTACTACCCCATTGTTGTCACTCCCACCCCCCTAACCCTACCCTTGGCAACCACTGATCTGTTCTCTGTCATATCATTTTTTTTCTAGAATATCATATAAATGGAATAATACAGTATATAACTTTCTGAGAGAGGCTTCTTTCACTCACCATAATGCCTTTAAGAGTCACTCAAGTTGTTGCATGTATCAATAATTCTTTTTGTTTAACTTCTGAGTAGTATTTCATTTTCTGGATATCCTACAGTTTGCTTATGCATTCACCCATGAAGTATAGTTGGATTCCAATGTATTTGGCAGCTAATAAATGACCTATATAAACAGGTCATAAATATGCTAGTTCCTGTACACTATGAATTCTTGCGGTTATTTTTTTTGTTATTATTATTATTTTTTGCGGTACGCGGGCCTCTCACTGTTGTGGCCTCTCCCGTTGCGGAGCACTGGCTCCGGACGTGCAGGCTCAGCGGCCATGGCTCACGTGCCCAGCCGCTCCGTGGCATGTGGGATCTTCCCAGACCGGGGCACGAACCCGTGTCTCCTGCATCGGCAGGCGGACTCTCAACCACTGCGCCACCAGGGAAGCCCCTTTTTGTGGTTATTTTAAATGGTCTTTTTGCCTTTTATTATATCACTTCTTGTGATTGTCTGTGTATCTACCCTTATACATTTTAATTTTACACTTCTAGGATACAATGAATTTCAGAACAAGATAATCAGGCTTGCTAGAATTGTATTTAAAACACTTTGTAAAAAGGAATTTGAAAAGTGCTTCTATGAGTAAAATTTATAAGCTTTGTAAGATCATATTAGCTTCTTAGAGGCCTTTTTATACTCTTTCTTTTTTAAAAAAATTTATTGGTGTATAGTTGCTTTACAATGTTGTGTTAGTTTCTGCTGTACAGCAAAGTGAACCAGTTATACATATACATATATCCCCTCTTTTTTAGATTTCCCTCCCATTTAGGTCACCACAGAGCACTGAGTAGAGTTCACTGTGCTATACAGTAGATTCTCATTAGTTATCTGTTTTATACATAGTACTGTATATATGTCAATCCCAATCTCCCAATTCATCCCACCCCCACCATCCCCCTTTGGTATCCATAAGTTTGTTCTCTACATCTATGTCTCTTTCTTAAAGTAATCTGAATAGCTTAGTCTTTGTAGATTGTTATTTGATTATTAATAATGATTATTATAAATAGGTACTTGTTGACCTTAGCAACATGAAAAAGCTATACCTATTTAGAGAAGTTTTTTTTGTTGTTGTTGTTGGGGTGTTTAAGTATCTCTGAAAATACATATTTTCAAACCTTTTTATGATGAGGGTGAATACTACATTCCTGGAAAAATTTCTAGTGCCATTGTCCTAAATGTTTGTACCTAGTTGCCTATGCTTATTAATAAACTTATATTATATGGTTGTTAGTATTTTACCCCACTTGCTTTATCACTTATACTCTATGTGTTTTTTTCCTCAACCATTGGAGAGTAACTTGCATATATTATGACTTTATTCTTAAATACCTAAATGAATATTTCTTAAAAACAAGGATATTCTCTTACATGACCACAGTATGGTTACTAACTTCAATAAATTTAAAATATATGTAATAGTTTCAGCTAATATACCATGCATATTCAATTTTTCCAGTTGACCAAAAGTGTCCTTTAGAGCATTTCTCTCTCCCGCTCAGTACCAGAGAGTCTACTATCAGGTATTGCATTTATTTGTCATGTCTCTCTAGCCTTCTTTAAATTGGAATATATCCACAGACTTAGTCTATAATTGCACTGACATTTTGAAAAATACAGTCCTTTTTTGGTTTGTTTTTAATAGAACATTTCTTATTTGGAGTTTGATATTTTTTTTCATAATTAGATTCATATTATGTATTCTTAGCCAGATTACTACTCCTGGTTCTTTTATGCATTTTAAATTAAATATATTATTCCTTTTACGTTATAAAAAGGACACAAAGCTTGGGAGTAGTTAAGGGAATATGAATAATAAGGTTACATCACACTTGTGGGGAGTGTATTGTCTAGTATTATGTGGTTAATTTAAATATGTCTAGTAGATTCTATTTGACATGCCCATCTAGAAAAGAATATGTGAATATATTTTATTTATAAGTAAATTTTGCATAACACAGGTGCATTGATAATCTTAACAGTTACTGCTAATAATAACATGACTTCATTTATATAAATAAAACTTATTTTCCCCATATGTTAGGAAAGAGATGCTCTCATTAGAAGACAGTAGTATGTAAAATCTCTCTAGACCTGAGATTCTTAGATTTTAAACTTCTTCTATTAGGCTATGAGCACTTGAAGTTAGGGCTCCAGTCTTACTTATGTATTCCTGGTATTTATTACAGTGCTTGAAGAACAGTAATAAAAGTTATAGCTAATATTTTTATGTATTGCTATGTACCAGGTAATATTTAAACATTTTACATGTACAACTTTATAAAATTGATATTATTTTTAATCCCCATTTTAAGGTGGGGAAACTGAGGCACAGAGATTAAGTAATGTATCCAATGTCACACACCTAACAAGTGGCAAACTCAGTACCCAAACTCAGGCAGTCTGATTTCAGAGCCCATGCTCCTAATTTCTACACCACAATAACTCTATAAGTAATTGCCACACAGATGAATGAAAAAAGAAAGAAAGAATGAATGAATGAAGAAAATAGAGAAGATAGACCAGAAGGCTTTAATGCACCTTCTGGATCAAAGATTTTTTAATTCTGTGATATGATCACCTGTGACTTTGGGTTTTATTCCAGTTGGATTATAATGGATTTTATTCTAATTGATGAAAAATATTTACTTTATGATGTTAATCATGTTTTACTTTTTAACTATAGGTAAAAAGACTTGTAATGACCCATCTTATTATTTATGTATTTATTTACTCATTATTTATTTATTTATTTATTCATCAGATAGATATTAAGTCTTTACTAGATGCCAGATCTTGTGATTAAAGCACTTAAAACAGCAACAGCAAAATCCAAACTCTGCGTATAGAGTTTGTAGTGTTGGGGGTAGATTTGAAATTGACATAAGTGAAATCATTTTAAGTGCTAAGTTAGCAAAGTAAAGATTTCTCTTAACTCTTATTACGAAGGGATGTAACCTTCCTGAATAAGATTTAAAGTTGAAAGCTGAAGAATGATCAGCATGTGACCTGGGAAGGAAGAGTGAAAGAGTGTTCTAGGCAGAGGGCCTGAGAGCAGTCACTGAGGCCTGATAGGGTGTGATGCATGGATTCTTTCATTTCATTCAATGGGTATTGAATGTGCCAGGCCCTGCACTAGGTGATGAGAATGTCGCAGTGGGCAAGACATCTTGTTCATATAAGGAGAGTGGTTTGCGATAAGACTGCATGGTATGCAGAGCTAAGATCATGCAGGCCATTGAAGTTTATGTTATGGTTTTAGACTTTATCTTAAGGGCAATAGAAAGTGAGAATTGAGTCTTTTGAGCCACAGGAAGCAAATGTTTCAAGGAGAATGGTATAATATGCCTTGTATTTTTTTTTAATTTTTATTTTGATAAGAACACTTAACATGAGATCTACCCTCTTAACAAATTTTTAATACATTAAATGTGTACAACACATATTAGCACTCCTACGTTTATTGCAGTACTATTCACAATGGCCAACATGTGGAAACAAACTAAAATGTTTATTGACAGATAAATGCCTAAAGAAAATGCAGTATATGCATACAATGAGATACTATTCAACCTTACAAAAGAAGGAAATTTTGCTTTATGTGACAATAAGGATGAACCTTGAGGACATTATGCTAAGTGAAATAAACCAGTAACAAAAAGACAAATACTGCATAATCCCACTTATATGAGGTACACATGATATGATTTAATGGTGCTGTGAGGTCAAGTAAGATGGAAACTGAAAGGGGTTCATTGCATTCAGAAACCTGGAGGTCGCTGGTGACCTTAATGAAAGCAGGCCTTGTATTGGCGGGGGTAGAAGGAGATAAAGAAATGGAGACAATATAGTTTTGTTATTGATTAAAGTCATTTTAGCTGTTGATCTTCCTCTGGTGGGAGTTTATAGTTGGACTCCTCACTTTGCATCCTTCATAGTCAGGCCTTACTCCAACCTTCCAGTGGCTAATGTATTTGCCTCATTGCTTATTGTGTTCTAGCACATGCCTTTAACTCTGCTTTATAGCATGTTGGGTAAGAGCTTAGACTCAGGAATCAGAGTGAACTGAGTTTGACTTCATAATTTGCTGGCTCATTGGCCATGAACATTATATAACTATGGTGAACTCTAGTTTTTTCAGAGATCAAATGGTAATATTAATGGTATCTCCCTCATAGGATTTTTGCATCATTAGTCATGGAGCTGTTTCAAACAGTACTGCCCTTGGACACATATAATTTTAAAGTTTGTAAGGGCCACGTCAAAAGAAAAGATACAAACAGATGGAGAGATATACCATGTTCTTGGATTGGAAGAATCAACATTGTGAAAATGACTCTACTACCCAAAACAATCTACAGATTCAATGCAATCCCTATCAAACTACCAGTGGCATTTTTCACAGAACTAGAACAAAAAAATTCACAATTTATATGGAAACACAAAAGACCCCGAATAGCCAAATCTTGAGAAAGAAAAACCGAGCTGGAGGAATCAGGCTCTCTGACTTCCGACTATACTACAAAGCTACCGTAATCAAGACAGTATGCTACTTGCACAAAAACAGAAATATAGATCAATGGAACAGGATAGAAAGCCCAGAAATAAACCCATGCACATATGGTCACCTTATTTTTGATAAAGGAGGCAAGAATATAAAATGGAGAAAAGACAGCCTCTTCAATAAGTGGTGCTGGGAAAACTGGACAGCTATATGTACAATAATGAAATTAGAACACTCCCTAACACCATACACAAAAATAAACTCAAAACGGATTAAAGACCTAAATGTAAAGCCAGACACTATAAAACTCTTAGAGGAAAACTTAGGCAGAACACTCTGTGACATAAATCACAGCAAGATCCTTTTTGATGCACCTCCTGGAGTAATGGAAATAAAACCAAAAATAAACAAATGGGACCTAATGAAACTCAAAAGCTTTTGCACAGCAAAGGAAACCATAAACAAGATGAAAAGACAACCCTCAGAACGGGAGAAAATATTTGCAAATGAAGAAATTGACAAAGGATTAATCTCCAAAATATATAAACAGCTCATGCAGCTCAATATCAAAAAAACAAACAGCCCAACCCAAAAATGGGCAGAAGACCTAAATAGACATTTCTCCAAAGAAGATATACAGATTGCCAACAAACACATGAAAAGATGCTAATCATTAGAGAAATGCAAATCAAAACTACAATGAGGTATCACCTCACACCAGTCAGAATGGCCATCATCAAAAATCTACAAACAATAAATGCTGGAGAGGGTGTGGAGAAAAGGGAACCCTCTTGTACTGTTGGTGGGAATGTAAATTGATACAGCCACTATGGAGAATAGTATGGACGTTCCTTAAAAAACTAAAAATAGACCTACCATATGACCCAGCAATCCCACTACTGGGCATATTCCCTGAGAAAACCATAATTCAAAAAGAGTCATGGAAGGCTTCCCTGGTGGCGCAGTGGTTGAGAGTCCGCCTGCCGATGCAGGGGACATGGGTTCGTTCCCTGGTCCAGGAAGATCCCACATGCTGCGGAGCAGCTGGGCCCGTGAGCCATGGCCGCTGAGCCTGCGCGGCCGGAGCCAGTGCTCCGCAACGGGAGAGGCCACAACAGTAAGAGGCCCACATACTGCAAAAAAAAAAAGTCATGTACCACAATGTTCATTGCAGCTCTATTTACAAGATCTCAGCAAACTCTTGTCCCTTTCCTCCATGTGAGGACACAGGGAGAATATGGCTGTCTATGTGCCAGGATGCAGGCTTTCACGAGACATCAAATCTGTCGATATATGTATCTTGGACTTTCTGGCCTCCAGAACTGTGAGTAATAAATTTCTGTTGTTTAAAATTCACCATGTCTATGTAATTTGTTATAGAAGCCCAAATAGACTAAGACAACCTAACATATCAAAAATCACCATTTCAATATGTAATCAATATGAAAATATTAATAAGATATTTTACTTTTATTCATACTCAGAGTTTGAGATCTGGTGTGTATTTTACGCATACATCACATCTCAATTCAGGCTAGCCACATTTCAAGTGTTCCATAGGTAGTGGCTGCAGTATTGAACAGTGCAGTTCTAGAGATGGATGGGAGCACCTGTCTTTATAGGCTGAGGAGGCAGAAAGCATCATCTATAAATGCGCTAAATTCTAGCTAAGAGGAAATCCCCATCCTGACATATTCTCTATGAATTTCTTGCATTATTCATGACTCTGATACATTCCTGGCCAATTCAGTTCTTGTGCATTTATGCATATAATAAAATAACCTAATTCATTCATTCATTTACCAATATTTACAGAAAATATTCTATATTACTGGCACTGATTTAGGTTCTTGGAATACCACAGTGAACAAAAGATTTTGCCTTTGTGGAGTTTATGTCATAGCAAGAAGAACCAGACAATAAATGCTAATAATAAGTGCATGACATGAATGTTAGGAAGTCATAGTGCTATGTCAGAAGGGAAAAGTGGAGCAGCCTAAGGGGGTTGGGAGAGTGGGGTGAGAAGGTAGGTTGCAGATTTAAATAAGGTGGTCAGGATAGGCCTCTGAGAAGGTAAAGAAATAGGTGATGAGACCAGAAAAGTATTGGGACCAAGTATACAATCCTATAATAATTGTGATCTGAGATCCATAGCCCCATTCTTTAAGGAGCTTGTTGGGGGAAATTTAACAAGTAAACAGATAATTATGACACAGTGCTAGATATAACAACTGTCACGAAAGAATTTTCAAAAGATATCATAGGAATTAAAAACAGAAATTCTTAGAGGAGGCAATACTAACTTTAACACTGAAGGTTTTACATTCCGAGAAACCACTCAGTCTTGTTAGTTTTAGCACTGAAAGTTCAATATCTGAAGAAGTTTCTCAGTCCAGTTTTACCACTAAAGGTCCACACCTCAATTCCTGGAATCCCAACCAAGACGGTTGGTCATTCTAAGCTGTGTGACTTTGGGCAAAGTAGGTGAGAACTATATCCCCATAAATAAATTGAAAATAAAACCAATCGTGTGAGGTTGATCTAAGGATTATACATAAAATACTTGTCACATTGGAGGCAGTGAATGTATGGTATCTGTGATTTGATTGATGGGGTCAAGGAAAGACTTCATGGAAAATGTGGAGTTTGAGATAGGTGTTGAAAGATAAATGACATTTCAAGTTGATATAGGACAAAATATGTTTAACTGGCAAAATGGGTAGAGGTACAAAGTAGAGCAAAGGGAATAAGATGATCAAAAAACACAGGAAAAGCAGGAAATTGTGGGGCATCTTCAGGGAATTGGTGAATGTAGTTCACATTGGGCCAAGCATGGGTATGATAAAAGAAACAATATAATAGAAGATTAGGGTTTAGAAAGGTTGATTTAAGCCATCTTCCTGTGGACTATAAATGACAGAAAGAGGAGTTAAAATTCAAATTGCAAATACTGTTTGATTTGCCATTCTTCGTCTTTGTAAGTATACTTAATGAATGCTTGCTTATGTTGCTACTATGCCAGATAAGCCATGTTCAGAAACCAAATTTCTATTTTTTATGGAGTGTTTCAGAATCACATTGTTCATGACTTACATGAAAATTATGCTGAGCTGTGCTTATTTTTAGTTTGAAAAGAATGTTGTAGCATGAAACTATCAATTAGCCGTTTTATTTTTATTGATGTTATCTAACATTTGACATTAGAGCTAAGTGATTGATTACATAAAAATCCAGAGATTTTCACTTAAAATTATGGAAATACTCCATGAGCACTGTTTTAAAATTTCACAGTAGGATAAATGATATTTGGATGATATAGGAGAAATTAAATGATCCATAAACTTTTGGTTTTAAGAAAATTAAGGTTCAATTTCAGATTATATTAGGTGAGTAGCATGACTCTGCTGTGCTTTAATTTTCTTGTATGCCTAAGTGTTAGAAATGCCTAGCACCTTGTAGACAGAGAGTATGGTATAGAGATTAAGAGTAAAAACCCTTGAATCAGACTGTCTTGATTTGAAAACTGGCTCTCCTTTGTGATGGACTCCTTGGCATGCTTCCAGATCTCCATTCAATAAAGGACCTGTTGCTTTAACTGCTGGGAGTGCTGTTAGCAAACAGCATTAAACTACCAACACTTCTGGATTGGCAAAGTTGCAGAGAGGCCCCCTGCCCAAGTTCACACTCTTCCCATGTTGGCCCACATCGACTTACTGATTATGACAGTGGCATAAAGGCCTGACCATTTTTGCTCAGTGCAGGACAGCTCTCATGAGGCATTTCTGCTCCAGCATTTTCTCGTGAAGTCTGTTGTTGAACCTGCATTACAGATGAACTTCTCCCTCTGCTCACTTCTGATATCCTCCCCCTCTCTCCCACAGATACTGATATTAGGATATTCCCTAATAAACATTCTGCATAAGAAACCTCATATCAGATTCTGATTCCCAGAGAACTCACTCTGTGACAATTGGTCCGTAGAATGCTCTGAGAAAGCAGGTGATTAGGTTTTGGAGTGAAATCAGTTGATGCCTGGCTGGCAATGTCAACTCCATCACTGGAAATAGGTAGAGCACAGACAGTCCTGGGCATATGGTGATGGTCCAAGTAGTTAAAACTTATGCTGGCATTAAGTTGGGTTGGTAAATTGGTGGAAGAAAATGAACTAGCTGGATCTATATATCAAGCATTCAAAAAGTATGAGAGAAAAGTAATTATAAGGACAGCGAAATCAGATGGCTATTACTAATTTCACTTGACACACTAAAAAAAAAAAGACTACAAATGACTAAGACCAATTAATAGCCAATTGAAAGCCAGTGTGCAAGCCAGTAGGCCTCCTTTGTAACGTACATAAACATAAACATCAGAGTAGCTGAACTTCAGTGAAGGTTAAACTCCCAGCAATGCAAGTCTGCTGTGGAGGAATAGGAACCTGATATATGTAGTGAGAACATCTGGATTGTTGCCCCAGAAATCTTAAATTCCTGAAACCGCTGAGCCTGCAGAACTGGCCACCTTTCTCTGTACCCACACACCTTTGATTGAAGACATGCCCCCCTCACCACTACAAATATAATTAATTAGAATGACATAATAGCATAATCCAGCTGGGAAGTACTGAGCCTGAAAAGGGAGGAAAGGGACTATACCCAAAAGAGCTGCATAGCCTCACTAGCCTGGAAAGGCAGGAGCCAGAGGAGTACATGTGAGACTGGATTCTGAGGGTGCTTGAGCAAAAGGACAGGCACATAAGAATGAAGAAAGGAGAGTTTAATGATTTGGGAGGACACTCCAATATGCAAAGTTTATAGCCTAGCCAGGACCCTAGGAGATGATGAGGAATTGCTATTAGAGTGACTTCTAGAAGCATGGGGAAAGCAGTGGTTCATGCTAAGTGAGGTTGAAATGCCAGGTTTCCTGTGGTGGAATAAGGGATTTAAAGATCAAGGAAGTGGGCATGTAGAGTGGATAGACTATGTAAGCCTGGAAAACTCATTAGATTAGGTCGTATTATTTAAACCTAGTATTTTATCCTTATAATTAGGTTTTATTAGTTTTTTTCTAATTCTTGAATTTTTTTCATTCCCATAAGTTTTAGTTGTTTCTTTTTCAAATATATAACTCATTCTTTACAGTTTCTCATTCTGTATTTTCAAATTCATCATTCATTTTCTTAAACGTAATAGGATGCTTGTTTTATACTTCACATCTGGTAATTTCCAATATCTAAAGTCTTGCTGAATTTTTTTCTATTTCTGCAGGTTCTTGCTCATGATGCCTTATTTCTTATGGTGTTATAAACTCCTGTAATCATTCATTTTGCTTGGAAAACTATTTATGAAAATTATTTGAAGCTTAAAAGAAGATGGATTCCTCCAAGGAGGAAGGCACAGAGGATATACCATTTAGTAAGGCTATAAGGAATGTACTTACGGGAGGGGCACCAACATCACTAAAAATTTGAGAGGTGATTCTCCTTGTAGACCAGGGCTGATGGTAGGAGAGACCATTGTAGAACGAGGCTCATCGACAGCAATGGGGATGATAGGAACCAAAACAATTGAGGCCAAATGGTAGCACTTAACTTTAAGAAGCCAATTGAGTATAATTGTCATAAAGACCAGCAAGGTCAGGGACTTCCCTGGTGGTCCAGTTCCACGCTCCCAATGCAGGGGGCCTGGGTTCAGTCCCTGGTCAGGGAACTAGATCCTGCATGCCACAACTAAGACCCGGCACAGCCAAATAAATAAATGAATAAATACATATTAAAAAAAAACAGACCAGAAAAGCTAGAGTGGCAGCCAAGGGGGTATGATTCACAGACCATTATGGAGATTCTAAATAGAATCAGTATGCTAGGGGAAAAACAAGTGGACAGCCAACAAGGGTACTGCTCAACTTATATTCTCAGAAGAAATCAAGGATGGATGGTGAGGGAGACTGAGTGCAGTTTCCCCAACAAAAAGTCAGTACATAATCACTGGCCAAGTTTTTGGACTGGAGCCAGTGTTTGGACCTGGAGCCCAATGATTGAAGAAGAGCATGGATTCTAAGGATGAAGGACCTGGTGATTTCACAGCAATAGTAAGCTTCTCCGAGGAGAAGATCGTTCTCCAAAGAGAGAAACAGTCGTGTTCTAGGTTAAACGCATACAGGGAATGAGTAATACAAAAATATTTTGAGGCTTGTTAGACGTAAGGTCTGAGTTGATATCAATAGCCAGAGACTGAAAGTGTCAAATTCCACCCCTGACCCACATGGATGCTTATGAGATCCAGGGAATAAAAGGAGTCCTGACCAAGTTCCAGCTCAAAGCAAGTCCTTGAGATCCTCGAACTCACTTGGTTGTCATTTCCCTGGTCACTGAAGTTATAATTTGAATAGGCATATTTGATAGTTGGTGCAAGCACTGCATTGAATCTTTGACCTCTATGATAGGTAGAGCTATCATAGTGGGAGAAGGCCAGATGCAACATTTTGCAATGGTCCGCCTTTCATTCCTGGCCAAATTAGTGAATTAAAAAAATATATATATATATTAATTCATATATATATGAATTATATAATTTTATATATATATATATATATATATAATATTCCAAAGTAAGGGCGATAGCAGAAACTAATGCCATCCTTAAAAATCTAAATGATGCTGGAGTAATGCTCCCAGTTATATATCCATCTAATTCCCTGTGTGGACCCTGAAGAAATTAGATGGAATCTGGAGGATGACAGTTCACCATCATACATGTAACCAAGTAGCAGTCCAACCTGTAGCCGCCGTTCCACATGTGATCTTTGCTCAGCAGATTTCATGCCCTCAGGCACATAGTACGCAGCCATTGATTTGGCAAATTTACTATCTTCTCTCTGTATCAGAAAAGAGAATCAGAAACAGTTTTTATTTACGGAAAGTACAAGAATCTGCATTTAACAGTTTTGCCTCACTTTCTGTCAAAATATAGTCTGAAGACGTGAACTGTTATCTTGATAATGTCAAGTTAATTAGGCCAGGTAAGCAAGAAGTGCATCCCACATTGGAAGTCTATGTGAGATTCATGTGCTTGAGAGGGCAGGAGACAAACTCTATGAAGATTCAGGATCTCACTACATCAGAGCAATTCTTTGGATCGAGTTGTCAGAGGCATACCAGGACATCCATCCAAAGTAAAGGCCACTCAATACTCTGTAATGGCCTATATGGGAAAAGAATCTAAAAAAGTGTGGATATATGTATATATATAACTGATTCACTTTGCTGTACACCTGAAACTAACACAACATTGTAAATCAACAATACTCCAATAAAGTTTAAATAAAAAAGAAAGGAAAAAAAAGAAAGTAAAGGACAAATCATTTCATATTTTATCTCCCAATACAAAGAAAATGACAGTCTTGGTAGCCTTTTCAGGTTCTAGATGTAGCATATTTCACATATGAGAATATTTTTCTGGTCCATATACTAGAGAATGAGAAAGGCTACACTTTAACAGGCCCCAAATAGGAAAGGGCTTTGTAGCAGGTATAGGCTACAGTGTAAGCAGCCCTGTTTCTGAGGACTTGAAACACCTTGAAAACCTTATAATGTTTGAGGTATAAGTGCCCTGCTGTATTTATGGCAAGTTGCAGTGGGAAAACAACACAGACCCTTGGTATTCATGAACAAGGCCATATCATCTGCACTGGAGAATGATTGCCTTTTGGAGAACAACTTCTAGCATGCTACCAGTCTCCGGTAGAGGGGACATCTGATTGTGGGGCACTGAGGCGCTCAGAACTACTCATGATGATCTTGGTTTTGTCAGACCCAGCAAGTCATAAGGTTGGGCCAGGAACAGCCCCATCATAGGATGGAAATGGTTCATCCAAGACTGAAAATGAACAGGATCAGAGAACACAAGTAAGCTATATGAACAAACAGTCCAGATCCCCTATGTTATCCACCACTTGCATCAGCCCCTCTTTATCAACTCACACCTATGAGTTGATGGAAGAGAAAAATGCCTGAGTTCAGTTCACAGATGGATCAGCTTAGTATGTGGGTACAACACAGAACTATTGCCTATTTGGGAAGATAGGCAGTTAAATATGCTATATTATAGAAAGAAAATGATAGTGTTGGGCAAAGAAGAACATACATGAGAGGCCCAAACTATTTAATCAGGGAAAGTTTACGAGAAAAAGTGATATCTAAGCCGAGATATGAAATATAAGCAGGAGTTGGCTACGTTAAGAGATTTAACTTCACCCTCCAACAGGATAGCACCAGTCCCATGCCCAGCCCTCATCCCCACATCTGCACAGACAGCTGTGCAGGGACCTGGACCAGCTCAGCTATGGGCCTGCAGCAACCCCACATAAACCATGAAGGATCCTACCCTGCTCTCCAGTGGACCTGCAGGCACCACATGAGGCACAGCCTTGTAGCCAACTGAGCCTGGGCCAGCCTGCCTACCAGCGTGCTCATAGTAGTTGGTCCCACTGCAACAGAAGAGCGCATACAGCTCACATAGGTAACAGCCCTAGAACATATAGCTTTGGTGACCAGAAGGGAGTGTGCTGCTGAGCCCCACAGAACATCTCCTATATAAGACCTCTTCTCTAATATTGAGAAGTATAACCAACCTACCTAACACATCAAAATAAACATATAGAATTAGACAAAATGAGGAGACAGAGGAATATGTTCCAAATGAAGGAACAGGACAGAACCTCAGAAAAGAACTAAAATGGAGATAAGCAGTATATTCAATAAAGATGCTTGTAATGATGATAAAAATGATAATGATCATAAAGATGCTCAGTGAATTCAGGTGAAGGATGAACGCACACTGAAAATTTCAACAAAGAGTAGAAAATATAAAGCACCAAACATAGCTGAAAAATAAAATATTTGAAATAAACAATACACAAGAAGGAGTAAACAGTAGATTATATGATACAAACAGATCAGCAATCCGGAAGACCCAGTAGTGAAAATCACCCATGCTGAACAGAATAAAGAAAAAAGAATTTTTAAAAAATGTTGATAGTTTAAGAGACCTCCACATCAAGCATACTAACATTTGCATTATAGGGGTCCCAGAAGAAGAGAGAAAGAAAGGAGCAGATAATTTATTTTAAGAAATAATAGCTGAAACGTTCCAAACTTGAGAAAGAAGCAGACATCCAGGTCCAGGAATCACAGAGAGTCCCAAGCAAGATGAATCCATGCCAAGACACATGACTATTAAAATAGCAAAGATTAAAGACAAAGAGAGAACCTTAAAAGCAGCAAGAAAAAGCAACTAGCTACATATAAGGGAACTTCTATAAGGTGCTAACCTGACTTTTAAGCAGAAACTTTGGAGGCCAGAAGGGAATGGCACGATATATTTAAAGTGATGAAAGGGAAAAACCTACAACCAAGAATATTCTACCTGGCAAGTTTATTATTTAGAATTGAAGGAGAGATAAAGAGTTTCACAGAAAAGCAAAACCTTTAAAAGTTCAGCACCACTAAATTGGCTTTACAAGTAATACTAAAGGGACTTCTCTATGCAGAAAATCAAAGAACACAGAAGAGATCAAGATGGAGGAGTAGGGGGATGCTGAGCTCACCTCCCTCCATGGACACATCAAAAATACATCTACCTGTGGAGCAGTTCTCACTGAAAGCAAACTGGAAGTTGGCAGAAAGACTCTTCTACAACCAAGGCTGTAAAGAAAGATTCACATGTAAATGGGTAGGAAGGGAAGTGATCCAGTTAGGACATGCACCTATAGGAGAGGACACAGAAGAGGAGGGGAATATCATGGCCTAGAGTACCTCCCTGAGGAGTGAGGGGTTTAAATAACATATTGGGCACCTAAACCTGGGGTTTGACAATGGGAAGACAAGTCCTCTTGGCTGGTTTGAAAACCAATGGGACTTACAGGAGGGCTGTAAGAAATCTAGATTCTGCTTGTGAAATGAATGCATATGCTTGGTTCCTCCTGGGAACAGGATGGAGGAAAGAGATTGAAATTGCCAGGACTCTGGCTGGTTAACCATGACCACCCCAGTGTGAGTCTCAGCAGGGGCCAAGCATCCCCTCCAGCCCCTCTAGTTCCAGCACCACTCCTCTCTAGGGAAAAGACTGCCATTCCAAGGAGAGTGCACACCTGGGGGGTTGGAGCTGGCTCAGACCCAGCAATGCAATGAGTGGGGTGAGGGCAGCCATTGCAGGCACTTATCGAGGTGGTGGATTGTGAGCTTTCTTGAGCTCTGACTGCCATGCTGGAACTGTCCCATTGTATGCCTTGGCCCACACTGGGTGCCTGCTCTGGCCACAGTTCCTTCAGCACTGCTCACCACTAGGGTGAAGGTGCCTTGATGGGAGTGGAGAGAGCACACACTTAACTCTCAGGGCTTCTGCTCCAGCACCTTGGGACTCCACTGTGCCCCTAATAGGGCAGGGATGGCCATTGAGCACAGGAGAAACCCCAAATCACACATGGCTCAGGCTGTAGCCCCTCCATCTCCAGCCCCACCTCCCACCAAGATGATAGCTTAGGGGAATATGTGACCCATGCTCACTTCAGATCCACCTCTGCCACCAAAGGCACATGCAGACTGCATAGGGATGCTCCCACATAAGGATATCCCTTCAAGACTGGGATAAGTAACTGTTTCACCTAATTTCATAGAGACAGAGAGTTAAACAAAATGGAATTTGCTTCAAAACAAGAACAAGAAAAAAAAAAACCTGAAAAAATAACCAACGAAACAGGAGCTAAATAATTTATCTGATAAAGTGTTCAAAGCAATAATAATAAGAATGTTAACTGAACTTAGGAAAAGAATACATAAACCCAATGAGAATTTTAACAAGGAACTAGAAAATGTAAAGAAGAACCAGTCAAAGCTGAAGAATACAATATGTGAAATTAAAAACACACTAGAAGGAATTACCAGCCCACTAGATGATACAGAAGAACACATAAATGATCTGGAAGACAGAATAATGGAAATTACCCAACCAGAACTGCAAAAAGAAAAACAAATTTTAAACATGAAGACAGTTTATGGGACCTCTGGTACAGCATCAAACATACTAACATTCACAGTATACAGGTCCCAGAAGGAGAAGAGAGAAATAGGTTGAAAATATTTTTGATGAATTTATGTTGAAAACCTCCTGAACCTAAGGAAGGAAACAGATATCCAGGTACAGGAATCACAGAGTCCCAAACAAGGTAAACCCAAAGAGATCAACACCAAGATATATCATAATTAAAAAGGCAAAAGTTAAAAAAGAATTCTAAAGGCAGCAAGAGAAAAACAAAGAGTCACATACAAGGGAAACCCATAAGGCTGTTAGTTGAATTTTCTGCAGAAACTGCAGGCCAGAAGGGAGTAGCATGATATATTTAAAGTGCTGAAAGAGGATACTGCACTCCTCAGTATATATGCACCCAATACCGGAGCACCCAAATACATAAAACAAATACTAACAGACATAAAGAAAGAAATTGACAGGAATACAGTAATAGTAGGAGATTTTAACATCTCACTCACATCAATGGACAGTTCTTCTAGACAGAAAATCAGTAAGGCAACAGAGACCCTAAAGGATACAATAGAACAGTTACACTTAATTGATATTTTTAAGACATTACACCAAGCAAACAAACAAACAAACCAGAATATACATTCTTTTCAAGTGCACATGGGACATTTTCTAGGATTGACCACATACTAGGGCATAAAGCAAGCCTCAGCAAATTTCAGAGTATAGAAATTATTTCAAGCATCTTTTCTGACCACAAATGCATGAAGCTGAAAATCAACCACAGAAAAAGAAATGAGAAAAAAATAATTACATGGAGACTACACCACATGCTACTAAAAAACCAATAAGTTGGGCTTCCCTGGTGGCACAGTGGTTGAGAGTCTGCCTGCCGATGCAGGGGACATGGGTTTGTGCCCCGGTCCGGGAAGATCCCACATGCCATGGAGCAGCTGGGCCCGTGAGCCATGGCCGCTGAGCCTGCGCGTCCGGAGCCTGTGCTCCGCAACGGGAGATGCCACAACAGTGAGAGGCCCATATACCGCAACAAAACAAAACAAAACAAAACAATGAGTCAATGATGAAGTCAAAGAGGAAATTAGAAAATAGCTTGAGACAAATGACAATGGAAAGAAAATAATACAAAATCTATGGGATGCAGCAAAAACAGTTCTTAGAGGGAAGTTAATAGCAATACAGGCTTTCCTCAAAAAACAAGAAAAACTTCAAATAAACAACTTAACCTACAACCTAAAAGAATTAGAAAAAGAAAAACAAATAAAATCTAAATTCAGCAAAAGGAAGGAAAAATGAAGATAAGAGATGAAATAAATAAAATAGAGATTAAAAAAGCAATAGAAAAAAACCCCAACAAAACTGGGGGCTGGTGCTTTGAAAGGATGAACAAAATTGACAAACCTCTGACCAGGCTCACCAAGAAGAAAAGAGACGGTACCCCTCCAAAAAAAAATGAAAAAAGGAGAAATAACAACAGATATTGCAGAATAAAACAAACCATAAGAGAATACTATGAACAACTATATGCCAACAAATTTGACAACCTAGAAGAAATGGACAAGTTTCTAGAAACATATAGGCCACTAAAATTGAATCAAGAAGAAATAGATAATTTGAACAGGCTGAGCACTAGAAGTGAAATAGAATCTGTAATAAAAAAAAGGAACTCCCTTCAAATGAAAGTCCAGGACCAGGCAGCTTCACAGGTGAATACCAAACATACAAAGAAGAACTTATACTACTTATCAAACTCTTCCAAAAGATTGCATAGGAGGCAATACTCCCAAAGACATTTTATGAAGCCACCATCACCCTGACACTAACACTAAAGACACTACAAAAAAAGAAAATTATGGGCCAATATCTTTGATGAATATAGATGCAAAAATTCTCAATAAAATATTAGCAAACTGAATCCAACAACATGTAAAAAAGATCATACACCACAACCAAGTTGGATTCATCCCAGGGTCACAGGGATGGTTCAACATATGCAAATCAATCAATGTGAAACACCACATCAACAAAAGAAAAAACAAAAACCATATGATCATCTCAATAGATGCAGAAAAAGCATTTGATAAAATTCAACATCCATTCATGTTAAAAAAGGACCCTATGAATGTGGGTATATAGGGAACATATCTCAACATAATAAAAACTATTTATGACAAACCCACAGCCAATATCATACTCAAAGGTGAAAAGCTGAAAGCCTTCCTGCTAAAATCTGGAACAAGACTCTCACCATTTCTATTCAACACAGTATTGGAAGTCCTAGCCACAGCAATCAGACAAGAAAAAGAAATAAAATTTCTTCAAATTGGTAAGATAGAGGTAAAATTGTCATTATATGCAAATGACATATACTATATATAGAAAACCCTAAAGACTCCATGAAAGAATTACTAGAACTGATAAACAAATTCAGCAAGGTAGCAGGATACAAGATTAACATACAGAAATCTGTTGCACTTCTTTACACTAACAATGAAATATCAGAAAGGGAATGTAAACAAACAATCCCCTTCAAAATTGCATCAAAAAATACTTAGGAATAAACCTCACCAAGGAGGTGAAAGACATATGCTGAGAAATACAAAATATTAATAAAGGAAATTAAAGATGATTCAAAAAAATGGAAAGATATCCCATGATCTTAGATCAGAAGTATTAATATTGCTAAAATGACCATACTAACCAAAGCAATCTACAGATTTATTGTGATCCCTATCCAAATACCCATGACTTTTTTCACAGAGCTAGAACAAATAATCCTAAAATTTATATGGAACCATAAAAAATCCAAACATGCCAAAGCAATCCTGAGAAAAAAGAACAAAGCAGGAGGCATAACCCTCCCAGACTTCTGACAATACTTCAAAGCTACAGTAATCAAAACAGCATGGTATTGGCACAAAAACAGATATATGGATCAATGGAACAGAATAGAGAACCCAGAAATAAACCCACACACTTATGGTCAGTTAATCTTTGACAAGAATATACAATGGAGAAAAGACAGTCTCTTTAGCAAGTGGTGTTAGGAAAGTTGGACAATCATATGCAAATCAATGAAGTCACACCATATACAAAAAATAAACTCAAAATGGCTTAAAGACTTAAATATAAGACAAGACAACATAAAACTCCTAGAAGAGAACATATGCAAAATATTCTCTAACATAAATTGTAGCAATGTTTTCTTAGGTGATTCTCCCAAGGAGAAGAAGTAAAAGCAAAAATAAACAAATTGACCTAGTCAAACTTGTAAGCTTTTGCACAGCAAAGGAAATCATAAACAAAATGAACAGGGACTGGGAGAAAATATTTGCGAATGATGTGACCAACAAGGGCTTAATTTCCAAAATGTACAAACAGCTCATACAATTCAGTAACAAATAAACAAACAGCCCAATTGAAAAATGGGCAGAAGACCTAAATAGACATTTATCCAAAGAAGATATACAGATGTCCAATAGGCACATGAAAAGATGCTCATCATTGCTTAGAGAAATGCAAATCAAAACTATAATGATGTACCACTTCACACTGGTCTAAATGGCCACCATTAAAAAATCTACAAATAACAAATGCTGGAGAGGGTGTGGAGAAAAGGGAACCCTCCTATATTGTTGGTAGGAATGTAAATTGGTGCAACCACTATGGAAAACAATATGGAGGTTCCTCAAAAAACTAAAAATAGAGTTGCCATATGATTCAGAAGTCCCATTCCTGGGCATATATTCAGACAAAATTAATACAAAAACATACATGCACCCCTATGTTCATAGCAGTATAATTCACAATAGCCAAGAAATGGAAACAGCCTAAATGTCCATCAACAGATAAATGGATAAAGAAGATGTGGGAATATATATATATATATATATATATATATATATATATATATATATATATATATATATATATATATATACACACACACACACACACACAAACAAACACAATGGAATATTACTCAGCCAAAAAAAGAATGAAATAATGCCATTTGCAGCAACATGGATGGGCCTAGAGATTATCATATCAAATGAAGTAAGTCAGAAAGAGAAAGACACATACCATCTGATATCATTTATATGTGGAATCTAAAGTACTACACAAATGAACATATCTATAAGACAGAAACAGACCAACAGTCATAGAAAACAGACTTGTGGTTTCCAAGGGGGAGGAGGGAGGGAGGGAAGGGTTGGGAGTTTGAGATTAGCAGACACAAACTCTTATATATAGGATGGATAAACAACAAGGTCCTGCTGTATAGCACAGGGAACTACATTGAGTATCCTGTGATAAATCACAATGGAAAAGAATAAGAAAAGATATAATATGTGTATATATATATATATATATATATATATATATAACTTGATCACTTTGCTGTACAGCTGAAATTAACACATTGTAATTAACTATACTTCAATAAAATAATTTTTTTAAAAAGTGAGTTGCACAAGAATTTTAAAAAAGTAAAGTGCTGAAAGCGAAAAATTTGCAACCTAGGACACTACCCAGCAAGGTTATCATTCATAATTGAAGAAGCAATAAAGAACTTCTAAGACAAACAAAAACTAAGAGAGTTCATCAAAACTAAAGCAACCCTAAGAGAAGTGTTAAAGGGTCTTCTCTAAGTGGAAAAGAAAAAGTACAACAAGAAGAATTTATAGAAAAACAAAACTCCAACTAGTAAAGGGAAATATATATGTAAAGGCTATGGATCAACCACTTAAATAAGCTAGTACAAAGATTAAAAGAGAGAAATTGTAAAAATCAACTATAACTACAATAAACAGTTAAGGGATAAACATGAAGATATAAAATATGACATCAAAAACATAAAAAGGGGGAAGGGGAGTGAAAAAATGTATGCCTTTTAGAATGTGTTTGAAATTAAATGTCTATCAGTTTAAAACAAGTAGATATAGTTATAGGTCAACATATATGGCATACATGTGGTAATCCCATTGTAACCACAAATCAAAAACATACAATAGATACACAAAAAATATGAGAAAGGAAGAGAATCATACCACTAAATAAAATCATCAAACCACAAGGGAAGAAACTAAGATAAAAAGAAAAGAACAGAGAATAACTATAAAAACAAATAGGAAATAAGTAAGAAAATAACAATAAGTACATAGTATAAATAATCACTTTAAATGTCTATGGACTATGTGCTCAAAACAAAAGACATAGGATGGCTGATTGGATTAAACAAAACAGAACAAAAAAACAAGATCGATCTATATGATGCTTACAAGAAACTTAGTTCAGAGCTAAAGACACACACAGACCAAAAGTGAGGGGGTGGAAAAAGTTATTTCATGCAAATGGAAGCAAAAAAACTGGGGTAACAATACTCAAATCTGAGAAAGTAGACTTTAAAGCAAAGTCTATAAAAAAGAAAAAGAAAGGCATTATATAATGTTAAAAGAATGAATACAAGAAGAATATAACATTAGTTAACATATATACATCTAATAAAAAAGCCCCTAAATATATAAGGTAAATATTAACAAACATAAAAGGAGAAATTGATAATAATACAATAATAGTAGGGGACCTTAACACATCACTTACATCAATGCACAGATCATACAGACAGAAAATCAATAAGGAAACAGTGACCTTAAATGACACATTAGACCAGTTGGACTTAAGAGATATCTACAGACATTCCATCCAAAAACAGCAGAATACACATTCCTTTCAAGGGCACATAGAACATTTTCCAGGATAGTTACATGCTAGGTCACAAAACATGTCTCAATAAATTTTAGAAGATTGAAATCATATCAAGAATCATTTCTGACCACAAATGTGTGAATCTTAAAATCAGTTCCAAGAAAAAAACTGTAAAATGCACAAACACATGGAGTCTAAACAACATGCTAGTAAACAACCAATGGGTCACTAAAGCAATCAGAGGAAATAAAAAACATACCTTGAGATAAATGAAAAAGGAAACATTACTTTGTAAAATCTATGGGATGCAGAAAAGGCAGTTCTAAGAGGGACATTCATAGAAATACAAGTCTTCCTAAGGAAACAAGAAAAATCTGAAATAAGCTATTTAACCTTACACATAAAAAAACTAGAAAAGGAAGAACAAACAAAGCCCAAAGTTAGTAGAAAGCAGAAAATAATAAATCAGATTGGAAATAGGTTAAATTGAATTTAAAAAGATAGGAAAAAAAATAAATGGAACTAAGAGCAGTTTCTTTGAAAGACAAAAAAAAAAAAAAAATTGAGAAACCTTAAGCCAGACTCATCCAGGAAAAAACCAGAAAGACCTAAATAAATAAAATCAGAAAGGAAAGAGAAGTTACAAGCAACACCACAGAAATTCAAAAGATCATAGGAGATTACTATGACCAGTTGGGTTGTTTCTTCTTTTGTTGTTGAGTTTTATGAGCTGTTTGTATAGTTTGGAAATTAAAACCTTGTTGGTCTTATTTGCAAATATTTTCTCCCAGTCCATAGCCTGCTTTTTGTTCTCATTACTTTATTCAGCGTAGTATTGGAAGTTCTAGCCACAGCATCAAACATGAAAACCCAATAAAAGAAATCCAATTTGGAAAGGAAGAAATAAAATTGTCACTATTTGCAAAGGACATGATACTATAAATAAAAAATCCTAAAGATGCTACCAAAAAACTGTTAAAATTAATACATCAATTCAGTAAAATTACATAATACAAGACTCATGTACAGAAATCTGTTGCAATTCTGTATACTAATAACAATCTATCAGAAAGAGAAATTAAGAGAACAATCCCATTTACAATTGCATTAAAAAGAATAAAATACCTAGGAATAAATCTAACCAAGCAGGTAAAAGAGTGGTATTATGAAAACTATAAGACACTGATGAAAAAAAATTGAAGATTATACAAACAAATGGAAAGATGCACTCTGCTCATGCTTCGGAAAAATTAATATTGTTAGAATGACCATACTACTCAAAGCAATATATAGACTCAATGTAATTCCTATCAAAATACCAAAGGTATTTTTCAGACTAGAATAAACAATCCTAAAATTTGTATGGAACCACAAAAGACCCCAGTTAGCCACAGCAATCTTGAGAAAGAACAAAGCTGGAGGAATCATGCTCCCTGCTTTCAAACTATAGTACACAAACTACAGAAATCAAAACAGTGTGGTACTGACACAAAAACAGACACATAGATCAGTGGAACAGAATAGAAAACTGAGAAATAAACCCACACTTATATGGTCGATTAATTTACAACAGAAGAGGCAAGAATATACCATGGAGAGAAGACAGCTTTTTCAATAAATGATGTTGGAAAAACTGGACAGCTAATGCAAAAGAATCAAACCAGAATACTTTCTTACACTATATCCAAAAACAAACTCAAAATGGTTAAAGACTAAATATAAGATCTGAAACTCCCAGAAGAAAACATAGGCATTACACTTTTGACATCGGTCTTAGCAATATATTTTTTTAAATCAGTTTCCTCAGGCATAGGAAACTAAAGCAAAAATAAACAAATGGGATAACATCAAACTAAAAAGCTTTTGCACAGCAAAGGAAACTGTCAGCAAAATGAAAAGGCCACCTAATGAGTGGGAGAAGATATTTGCAAAAGATATATCTGATAAGGGGTTAATACGTAATATATACAAAGAACCCATACAACTGAACATCAAAAAAAATCTGATTAGAAAATGGGAAGAGAACCTGAATAGATATTTCTCCAAAGGAGACATACAGATGGCCAGTCAACACATGAAAAGATGCTAAAAATTACCAATCATCAAGGAAATGCAAATCTAGACCACAATAAGAAACAATTTCACACCTGTCAGAATGGCTATCATCAAAAACACAAACACTTGTTGGTGAAGATGAAAAGGGAACCCTTGTGCACTATTGATGGGATTGTAAAATTGGGACTGTAAATTGCTGGATCCTATAGGATCCAGCAAATTTACTTCTGGGTATTTACCTGAAGAAAACAAAAACACTAATTCAAAAATGTATACGCCCATCAATGTTCATTACAGCATTATTTACAATTATCAAGATATGGAAGCAAGCTAAATGTCTATCAACAGATGAATGAATAAAAAGAATATATATATTTTCGTTACATATATATGTATATATATATGTATTCTCTATACATATATAAACATGTATATTGACTAGTACTCAGACATTAAAAATAAATGAAATCTTGTCATTTGCAATAACATGGATGAATCTAGTGAGTATTATGCTAAGTGAAATAAGTCAGACTGTGACAAACAAATACTGCATGATCTCACTTATATGTGGAATATAAAAAAACAAAGCAAACAAAAAAACAAAATGAAAACAGACTCATAGATAGAGTGGTGGTTGCCAGAGGGAGAGTGGTGGGGGTGAGCAAAATACATAAAGTGGAGTAAGGGTTACAAACCTCCAGTTATAAAATAAATAAGCCATGGGATGTAATATACAGCATAAGGAATATAGTCAATAACATTATAATAACTTTATATGAGGATGGATGATTACTAGACTTATTGTGCTGATCATTTCATTATGTATGTAAATGTCAGATCACTATGTAGTATACCTGAAACTAAAATAATATTGTATGTCAACTATATTTTGATAAACTTTTTTTTAAAAGGAAGAGATTGAAGGTTTCAGAAAAGGAACAGCGTGCACAGAGAAGCAGAGGAATCAGAACAATTTTCATGAAGCTGAAAAGCAGTGCAATCAGTGGGGAGTGCTGATAAAGGAACCCAGAGAAGTAAGCAGAGAACTAATCACTCATGAAGGACCTTGTATTTCTGTGAAGTGGCACCCAGGAAGTACCCTCTACTTTTTTCTAGGGCAATGGGAAGCCATTGCCAGGTTTTTAGTAGAGACATAGGTGATTGATATTTGTCTTTGGAAAGTTTCATTCTGGCTGCATGGTAGGTTATAGAGGAAGTTAGACCAAAGGTAGTGAGGAAGCTGTTAAAAATCATCCATGTTATAGGGGTTAGTATTTCAAAGAAGAGGAGCTTTTGGGGTAGCAGGAAGTGTACAGGCTCAAAGCATGTTTGAAAAACAATAATAATAGTACTTGGGGGAGTGGTGGGATGTGACATTGAGGCAAAGGAAAACAGGAATGCTGTGCTCAGTTCTGCAGGTGTTGCCTTGCACAGGGTGACTGCCCAGGAAATGAGTGGATGCTGAAAGCTAATTTGAGCCCAGCTCCCCTGAGTGTGTGCTCTGGCATGGCCTGTGTCCGCCAGGAGGAAGGAGGAAACTTTCCTAAATTCCACAAATGTGCCATGTGGGGTTGGTGGCCCTGGGGAACAGTCAACAATAATGCCAAATTTTCTGGTTTGGACAGTTGGATTATTGGTACTACCATTGGCTGAGGCTGGGAACAGAGGTGGCAGTGGAGAGAAAAATAATCAATGCAGTTTTCACTTAAATCCTAATAAAGAACTTATGAAATAATATTTTTTTAAAAAGCAGAAATTGAGTCTTGGAAAGGGTAAATGTTTTTCTCAAGGATGTATAGTTACTAAATGGTGAAGCTAAGATTCAGATCTTGATACTGTATTTTTCATTCCCCATATTTTCAAAAAAATAGGAAAGACAAAAATGGCATTAACATATTCTGGGGACTACTCCATTATGAAAATGGATGTGTATTCATTTGGGAAATGTACCTGAATAACTGTTAAATCATTTGTATATTTAAACTTTTGAATATTTAGAAACTATTAATTTTAATAAATGTCTTTACCACTAAGTTTTCTTTTTGCTATTCCTCTCCTCACACTTGTTGTTCTATTGCCCTTACCTCTTTTCTCTAAATCCTTTTCTCCTCTCTGTCTTGCAAGTTTTAACTGCAGCCTTACTTCCTTCAGGAATTGATTCTGAGCATCCTTCTTGATATAAATGTTTCTTTCATGAGCTCCCTGGCATCTTGTATATACCTCTTTTACATGAATTATCACAACTTCCCTAATAGTTGGTTTACTTTTAGTTTTGTATTCCTAGTACCTGGCAAATAGTTACTATTCAGTAAATGATGTTTGGTAAACTATTGTGTGAGTGAAGGCCCACCTCTTCTAATAAGCCTTTATTGATTTACTCAGTCGGTTCCCTAGTCCTGTGACTTGCAGGCATGACTGAACATAAAGTAAAGAGGGGTTTTAAAAATTACATATTTCCATGCCCCTTTTCAGACCTACTGAATTCAGGGTAAGGCCAAGGAATCTGAACTTCTAAAATGTTTCCCACATACCTATGCAGTCAGCCCAGCCTTGACATTTAGGAGACACTGCTCTAGTCTACCAGCACTGTTTGATACAACACTTCCACCAATGTGTGCTTATAGTTATTATATTTTATATTGTATTGATGTAATATATTTGTTATATCTTCATTAAATAATCTTAAGATAATTATCTGTATCAGAACTTTTTGATATAATGCCAGACACCAAGAAGGGTGATTATTACATTTTTCTTCATAGTCACAAGAGAGTATTTTTCTATTTTACATCTTGAATTTACTTGGAATCCTTTCATTTTAAAATCTCTGCACATCATACTTTGGATACTAAATGAAATCTATACAAACATATACATGGAGCAGGTATTTTTCTACTTGTTTGTACAACATATATTTTTATTTGATCATATTACTATTTTAGAAAATACAAAAAGCATTTTTATCTTGCCATCTGTTGCACACTTTATAAATTTGGCTAACAGAGAATGTCTGGGCTGAGGCCAACAGAACTGTTTTACTTCTGCCCTGTTTGTATTATTAACAACACAGCTAATGTCAACATGGCTTTATTTGCTCTTATTCTAAAAACGCTAACCAGAATCCATGGAGATACCTTGTAAATCATCTACACTGTCTTCTGTGCCATTAAGAAAGTGTTGACATTTTTAAAAGGAAGTTTTTCAGACTACAGTATTTTTAACATTGAGCACCCAAATCATATTTAAGTTGACTTTACACATTTTTTTAAATGCTTTGTTCCAGAACACCATTTCTTTTTCAACAAGCAAAGTAGAATTAAATGAGAAACTTGCCTTGACTTAACCTCATAAACTTCAGTGTCTTGACATTTTGCCATTGAAGTATATTATCATTTATAGGGCATGTTTTGTGCTTTGTTCCCGTTTCCTTTGTTAGTAATCTGGAAAACCTAGCATTTCTTGATGCAATAAATGACTGAGTCAATAATGTAGTCATAGTTTTCTGATGATTCCTCATCACTTGTGCAGCTAATGTGACATCATTACAGATGCTCTTACTAAGTCTTTTATACTCTCAGTACTTTCAGATCTAAGGTTTATCACTTGTTCTTCCTTCTACAAGTATGGTGCTTCCTAGGGCTGAAATCGCTGAAGCTGTTCATGTTAATTGCAACATCCCAAGTTCCTCTTATGCATCTCTAAAGTGTGACATTTCTCGAATAACCTCACAGGAGCCCTTACATAAAATGCAAACACTCTTCTGGAACAAGTTACCCATTTTTATCTAGCTGATATTTCTGCATGGGATGGGTCACTGAACCTGTCTCTGCTAGCCACCTCATGATCCTGTCATCTAATTGCCCATATCACAGCCTTGGTGTCCCTGCCTCTACTCTTCCTAATTCTACTCCATGCTCTATACAACTGCCTTGATAATTTTTTCAAACATTATGTTTAGGTCATTCTCCTGATAACTCCACTATAGAAATGCCTTCTTTCATATTAAACCAAATCTGAATTTCTCAGTCTGCACTTCAGAGCCCTCCAACAATAGGCCTCCTCAAGACCATTCTATTTTATTGTTTGTTGTTGCCCATGTGCTCTTGATTTAAATTTCTGAACTTGTTCCCACTTTTCCATATTCTCAGTCATGTTCAATGCATTCCATCTTAATCACTTCCTTGCTTTGTGCTCCCTCAATATTTAGCAGTAGCTAAGGGAGAATTGAATTTCTGAAAATATTTGTGAAGCTCTAAAATTGGCAAGACAAATCGCAATTTGAATTCACTAGAGGGAGCTCAGTGTTTAAAATAACTTTCCTAGAAATTATTCTATTCAAGAAATTAAAAGGGTCCTTTTAAAGATTAAAAAAATTACTTTTTTCTGTTAATTTAAAGTTTTAGTTGCTGAGTTTTCCTACAAATAAAGGGTATAGAGTAATAAAAGTTTAATTTTAGGAGATCATTTAGTCTTAAACACTAGTTTTAAGGAAATGAGATTCTATCATCTCATTAGTAGTTTATATTATGTTACTTATATGTTGCCTTGTAATTGATTTCTTACTATTTCATATCTTGTTTTCCTCCTTGCTTCTCCTGTATTTTCTTTTACAGTTAATCATACTATAATCCATCCATTCAGTGGTCCAAGCCAGGAACTTAGAAGTCATCAAGAGCCACTCTCTTGCTCAGCTCAACACTAGGATCCCTTTCACTAGACTATCACCCCCTTAAGAGCAGGAGAAGTGCCTGTTTACCATCCTATCTCCCTTACCTAAATACAGTACCTAGAAACAGGAGATAGTCAATAAATACTTCAATTAATGAATAAGATGACCCATCTCTCCTCCCTATATTTAAACCATTATCAAGTCCTTTTGATTTTACCCTCTAGGTAGTTATTTAATCTGCTTTCTCTCCTCACCCCTGTTCTGTTCAGGCTCTTGTCATCTTTTACCTAGACTCTTGAAATAATCTCTGTATCAGACTTGTTCCCCACCCTGACCTACACCATTTTTCAAAATGATTCATCTTGAATTAAAATATGTCAATGCCACTACTCTCTAAATCCCTTCAATGGCTTTATAGCACCCCCAGGGTGATCTTTAAGCCCATTAGCACTGGGACAAGGCCTTCTGTGCCTGGCCTCCTCCTAACTCTTCAGCTTCAGCTCATGTCACTCTCTCACTCATTTTCAAATAATACTGATCTGATTTTAATTCCCCATATACATCATGAGTTATATTTATATAGCAGATGAGCTCTTAGCCTAGCCTGAAGAGTGGGGAGATCCCTGGAAAGGAAGACACATTGATAGGTCTTGAAAGATTAGTAAGATTTAGTGGGAAAGAAGGCAAAGCCTTAGAGAAAAAGTGTCCCTTTTATATTCTTAGTTACAATTTTTCAAATCTAGCAAATTTATTGCCTATACTTTATAGTAGTATAAGCCAGATGCTTCATGAAGTCTCTGTTTCGTTAGGTCATTGTGGCTGGCTGTATGAACTTTCAGTCATTTACTTATCCAATAATTATTCATTAAGTTCCTTTTACATGTCAAGCACTGTGTTACGCACTAAACGTATAGAGGTGAGTAAATGAGGCATGCACCCTGATCTCATGGAATATAGACACAGTAATGACTTACCCTTCAAAGCCTAAGAACTAAAAGCTTAATTGGACTTAAGAGATAAAACCAGAAATTCCAGACATGAATCTTTAACCTCTTATCTACGTGAATGTTGTGCTAATTCAATAAAGAACGGATAACAATTCACTTCCTTGGTAGATATGGTAAGAATAACGGATACTTTTAACTCTTTACCAATGATACCATCATATAGATGAGTCACAAGAGATCAGTTTAGGAGTTATTGTAATAATAAAATCTTATTAAAAAAATAAAAATCTTAAAAGTGTTTTAAATTCATGTCATGTATCATGTCAGTATCATCACAGGAGTTCTTCTTTAGATAGGATTGACGTTTACTATGCCCTTAAAGCAATAATATAGCACTGTAAGAGGCTTAAAACATCCTTAATAACCTCTTTTACTGTCTTAGAAGTTCTGCTGGATACATGTGTTCAAGATATTGTGGTTCAGTGCTGAAAGTTTCAAAGTAGATCGAGAAACAAAAACTAGCCCTGAAAATTCCTGATTTTGATTAATCAAGGAGCTTTTGGATAAACTGAGATGTCATCTATGTAAACAATACAGATAAAGTTTAAAGCTCTCCTATGTGGCTAAACTCATTCACTATAGATTTTAAATTGACTAGCTGTTTTATGAATACCAAGAACATATCCAAATAGTATATTTGCTGCTCTTCTGGAAATATTTTCTTTCAGATCTGATATGATCACTTTGCCATATTGTTTCAATCCCATATTTGCAATATCTAAAAAGAAGTCTTTATTAAAATCTTTCTGTATTTCAATTCCTATTCAGTACTTGCTGAATTATAATTTTATTTCAATATTTTTATTTTAAAAATTTATTCATCTGGGAAATATGCCAAATCTTTTAACACTTTGTGTCCATTTTCTTCATGGTGAAATTAAGCATATATAGCCACAACACTTCATAAATAAAATTAAAAGTATGGGTGATCTATATTTTGTTAGGGAGAAACCAGCAGTAAGAGGGAGATGTAAACATGGGAAAGAAAGATGAAACAGACCCTATACATGTTCTCAGGTAAGGATCAGAAGCCAAACGTAGATAAAAAGACAAAGTAATTGTTTACTGGATGTCAGAGAAAAAAATGAGGTCCAGAAACTGGAGAATCAAATCCAGAGCCTGGTTACTAAGTTTACCAAATGTTACCTTAACCAAGAGAAAGAAAGATATGAAAAATTCAGTCACAACTAGGAGTATATAGTATAAAAAATCAGTAAAAAAAAATTGCACTTGGTTAGAAAATAATAAGATTATGGCTTGGAAAATGAGGGAAAACTAAAATTACAGGAAAAACAACATTCTGTCATTAGAACCACTACTGCTACTATCACCCTTACTTTAACCCTTTTGGGGATGTACGTTTATTGGAATATACACATTGTAATGCTTAGATTTTAATAAAGGTGTTCAGTTTACTTGCTTTACATGTCAAAAGCACTCATCAGGCCCAGGTACCTGCCATTATAAACTAACAAAACTTTGTTAGTATTTTCTTTGAATTCCAAATCCTTCGAAGTAGTATTTTTTCATTCTTTTATAATTAGTTAGGATGAAGTAAAATCTACTTGACCCAGAAAAGTTTCAACATTCTTACACTGAAATTGAAAGAAGAGTTTCCAACAAATTCAGTTTGTTGGAAAAGCTTATGATATTTGTAGTTGGATTTAGCTGAGAGCTATCCAGTCCAATAAAATCCACTAATGGTTATAAGGTTTTCATTGATATCAATGAGCTATTATGTTTGTAGATGCTTTTAATGTCTTAGAGCATGGATCTGTTTCATATGTTCATGCTGGGGCTCTAGAAGGAATAACATGGGAAGACTTGAAGAAATAAAACCAGGAGAGTGGTTCTGGAGAGAATCTGTTGTGTACTGTGGGTTAAGTGAACCAAGTATACCATCCAGTGAGGTTTCTATAAATGAAGAGAAGCAAGGCAGTGACATAGGCTTAGAAAAGCAAAAGATTAAATCTAAAAAAATAGCCAAGGCAACTTGAGTTTCTTATACACAGATAAGAGACTCTTAGTTCTGAAAATTTGAGCTAGCACGGAGTCTTAAAACTTAAGGTAGATAAATAGAGGAAGATGTTCGCAGGCTCAGACAAAAGTCTAAGCAAGAGTGGAAAATCAATCTTATAACACTATAGGAAAGTTAACATTAAGAGATATGGGTCAGGGAGAGGAAATAATGCATGCTGTTTCCATGTAAATAGAGATAAGAAAATAGATTCAAGTGAACTGTGTGACTATTGGATACCTAACTCATGGAGATGGAGGAGTCAAAAAACACAAAAGTATTAAGCTTTGTGATTGGAAGAATGATTACAGAGAGAAGGGTTAGTGGAGCCAGAAGATTAATTCAGTTCAGGACCAATTTAAGAAGCAAGTTGGCTTAAGGATATGTTTATGAGAGCCTTAAATTTCAAATCAAGGTTTGTGTATTTTATTTTGTAGGCAATGAGGAACCAATGAAGGATGCTGAGCACTAGAATGATATGTGCAGGGCATTGTTTTGAAAAATTCATCATGCATTCATGTGCAAGATTAATTGGAAAAAAATACATATACATATATATTACACACATGTACTATAATACTATATGTAGTATATATAAATATGTCAAAAAATTAGTTATACCTAATTTCCTTCTCCATTCTTCCAATTTTACTGTATCTTCTTCCAGAATGAATTGAAAATGCTTATATTTTGCCATCTAGTTTCCATATTATTCTTTTCTCCCCAGTTGTTTGGCTTGTTTGACATTTTAACACAAATAAGCCAGGTGGAAAGATAAACTAATATTATCTTTGGAAAAATGTTAATTTATGTTCATCTGTTTGACTATTTTCACTATATCCTTTTATTTGAGCTATGATTTTGAAGGACCATTCATTATATACTTGAGCTTAAAAGTTGATTAAGATTTTTGGACTGTGAGTGAGAACTTGAACAGGAATAGGATCTAATTTTTAGAATAAGATTTGGATTTTTTTCCATGGAACTTAATGTTTACCACTACACATGAGTCAATGAACACCTTGACAAGGGAAGTGGCAATGAAAATGGAGAGGAAGTGATACACTGGAGAGGTAGCTTTGACTATGCTTGTGGAGTAAGTGCATTTTAGAAATATGGGAAAGCAATGGTTACTTTTGAACCTGGAGGTTTAGGAGAATGGTTTTAACTTTGTAAAGAAAGAGGAGAGATTGAAAGAAGATGAAATTTCATAGAAGTATTATTTTATATTTCTAATAAATTGAATTTGGTTTGGCAGTGGACATCAGAGTGGCAATATCTAAGCAAAAGTCCCTCGGTGGGGATTAATGGTGGTCATGTAGACTAGAGAATCATTTCTATAGAGGCTGGCAAATTTTCTGAGGGTAAAGAGAATTAAAAGAAGATATATCTTGAAGAAAATGCTCCTTACCATTTCAAAATCTGTAGCAGAATCATTTCCCTGGTGTTTGAATTGACACACAGAGTCCTTCTGATTACGGTAGAATTTGTGTAATAGTTTTTCATGTGAAAGCTGACATTAAGATAAGCAGTTGCATGCACCATGCATCATAGCAGTTCTACTGACACATATCTGTCCAGAAAAACCAGGATTTGGAAACAATAATGAAATTGTTGCATGTGTGTGATATGCTTCCGTGGTTGTTTTTTTATAAATGAGGTCAATGTAAGTGTAATTAGATTAACTCACTTCAATATACTTATCTCACTGTAACACAAAATATAGATTCAGGAATGTCAACTACTCTTACTCATTAAACATCAAATCTAGCTGTGCACTTTTTGTACTTATGCTTCAAAATAATGGGGGAAACAACAGGCAAAATTATTTCTTAATATACACACAAATGTCAGACTATTAAAAAAAACCCTTGATTTACTGTGACACAGTTTCCAAATTACCTTGCTTGATATAATTTTTGTACTTTATTATAACTTAACATAAATATTAAGATATATTCTGACTATATTCTATGAATATACTTTAAATAGTTTAATTTTTAAAGCAAATTTTAGTGGTATTACTTAGTATGTACTTATTTAAATAATTTGAGATATGAGAACTTCAATGTGAGAGTATATTCTTAAACAGAATTATGGCTTGGCTACCTTTAAGAGGAAAATTTGGAAATTTTCTCATGAAGCCTATTTTTTATATATTTGATTGTAATGTACTATAGAAGAACATTTTTTCCATTTTAATAAGTGAATCGTTACATAGCTACAGTTAAGTATAACTGAAAAGATATCACATTATCTGTATGTATCATTTAGAAAGTTAAACTCAGTAGTAGGGATAAAGATCCACTTTGTTAATATTTGGGAAAACTAGATAATATGTCATTAAGAATGACACTAATCCAAAATTTAACAGTACTATATGATTTCTTAGTGCTCTATCTTGTACTAGAGAAGTCTTCTTGTCTAACCTTGATTTAATTGTACTCTGTGCATAAGTAGTAACCTCATTTGGGTCATGAATGTGAATCAGTAGAGTAAAACATACCACATTTGACCTTGCCATAATGGCAAAACTTTAGATGTTTAATATTGTATTGCTTATTGAATGCACTAATTTCATTTGAAGATAGCATAACTGTCTTCATCTTTAAAAACAAAAATGAATAATGAATTATACCAAAAAAAACATTTGAATCATCTTTGAGATTTTAATGGCCTTAAGATTGAATTAAATAGAGGCAATGTGAGTAAATAACACTGACATAAAGAGTAAATTTATGGTGCAGACTTAACTACATTCTGTTACAAATTGTGCCTGGAGAGTTTTATAGTTTTGTTTTCAAGGAGGTGAAATTAATAGGAATTGCATCAGGAATACCAAGCATTATGAGGTTGAGGAATCTCAAATTACTGTTATGATTCTCTTCTCTGCTACCTAGCGATGATCAGATATTCAAGTAAAGAACCCATTAAGTAAGAATTAAGAATTGTAGTGGATGGAACTTAACATGAACCAACAGTCTCTCAAAATGCTAATGCCCCCTAAGGTTTCATAAAAAAAATTAAAAAGTAATAGATTTGCAAAAAAGTAGAGGACTAATAATTTTCTTGAACTGTGATGTGGCCCAACCCACATGACTATTGTTGTGTTTAGTCTTGGGAGCTAGTTTTAGAGCAGGACTGATGAGCTTGAACAGCTCTATTGGAAGGCAGATAGCAAAGTGATGCATCAAAAATGACTTCAAATATTAACCAAGGAAGGAGAAAAATGATAGGACCAATAGAAAAGCCACCAGGAAGCAGATGTGCTTAACTCACAGTTGTCTCTGCTTTGAAAACAAGTGCAGCCTTTTGAGGTTCGGTCATTGGAAAGGTTCAAACAAAGTTGAATGAATTCATTTCAGGAAGGTTGTATATCAGATTTTACATTAGGTAGGGGAATGATATATAAATCACATGTAATCCTAAAATTCTATAATCATTTGGAGATTATATATGTGTGTATATATTAAGTTCTGTTTTAAAATGTAAATTCAACTAAAAGCCCAATTTCTAATTTAAATAACTACACTTCTCTTAAATAAGCAGACCTATTATATCTTAGAAACTTCACCTGAGTTATTACTGATCCTCCCAATAGTCCTATGAACTATATATTATTCCATTTTACAGATTAGAACCTCAGAGACAATAACCAAGGTCTCATAGCTATTAATTGACAAACATGGGACTTGAAGTCCATCTGCTTCACTACAAAGGCTGTTTTGTTTCCACTTCATCCCTTATTTCCCTTATAGTATGTATATTAGAGTAACAAAACAATTTTATTTTTTTTCCTTTTCAAATTTTTTGACATTATAGAGTTGTAATCCTGCTTAGGTTCAACATATGTAATTTTATGGTACATAGAAGAATTAACGATTACAAATTCAAAGAACTTCAGAGTTTTACTGTGACATGGAATTATTAGGACTGACCTAACACTATCACAGACATTGAATGAGGAGTCACAAACTTTCCTGAGTTGAGCTTTGGAGAGATTTAGTAGCACCATTGATAACCATACCAATATGATTCTTCTGGTGATCCATTTTTCTGATCAGACTCCAAACTTCATATTGATTTCTATACTCTATTGTTACACCAGAGGGCAGCATTATGAATTTGGTTTCATAATTATCAGAAATATGTATGTCTAATGAGCAAGAATCTGTGTAGCTGTCTACAAGACAGCTTTCTCATCTCCAAAACACCACTGTCAACTTAAAATATAAGCTTCTACTTCTGAAAAACATAATTTACTTAATCTTTAAGATAAGGGCCATTCAGTGAGCATTGCTAGCTCTCACTTAATGTGAAAAATCACATTACAATTTCCATAGTTTACTCTCCTTTGAAAGAATGGGAGTAAAAGGGGAAACCACTGCTTTGCTTTTTTCACAGCTGTATCATGATGGCAGGGGTTGGAAGAAGAAGAATTAGAAAGTCATAGTCCTAAAATAGGATCTCATTTGTCCCAGTCATAAACTCACCCAGAGTGCATATTCACAAACAATTACAACTTCTGGCTTCCTGGACTATATGGGTTCTTGGGACATCAGAGAATAGCCCTTTCCTGGTGTGTGAAATACAACAAATTGCATGCCAATGTTGTAGCTCACCATGAGCTCAGATATCAGTTGCATATTTACTACCTCATTTTGAAAATGTATTATAAAGTGTAAAATTAAATTAATTATAGTAATTGAGTTTAATGTAAACCTAAGACAAACACAGTTGTGGGACTATAAATATACCAGTTCCCTTCAATCAGTATAACAATTTTGAAATAATAAATGACTGTTATGGAACAAACCAATTTTTTTAATAGATGTCTCTAAAGGTAATATGAGGCTGATGAATATTTTCTCATGCCTAATGTTAAATATTTATGACTTGTAGCCCTCTGACACTCTATCTCTCTATTACATATTTATGTACCTATTTGTTTATCAATTATTTATCTATCTAGAGAGATGATCTATAGCTGGCTATCTAGATAGGTAGATAGATGATAGACACATAAGGAGATATATATATATAGGTACATATGATATAAACACTTGTACATAGATACAGCATTATGAGAAAGAAATAGAAATATATTGAAATAGCCTAGATTGTAAACTTAGGTTTTATATTGGCCAACATTACCATTTGGAAGAATTTTTGAGAATGAACAAAAAATAAAGTACAAACAAAAAATCAGTTCATCTTGCATTTACAAAACCTTGTTTTATATATGTACTCTATCATTGTCAATTTATTTCCCTAAATGAGTGTCTTCCTGACCCCAACATTAAACATTGAGCCTCTTGGGTGCTAGGATGCTTTTGTGTATATGCGTGTGCATGCATGTGTGTGTGCACACGTGTGTGTGAGTACATGTGTGTATGATTAGAGCAATTAATTAGGTGTGGTTTTAAATTTATCCTGAACTTCGTATTTTGCTTGGATGCTTAGTAGGATGAAGTACATCCTTAGAAGCCAGAGTTCGAATCTTGGCTCTTACACTTATAAACTGGGCAATCTTGGTAGTCAATCTCCATGAGACTGTATTGTCACAAGAAAGTAGGGATAGTTTTAAA